>NC_134626.1:7500-307500 GCF_046129695.1 Lonchura striata
GCAAAAAATCCTTATATCGAAGGATGGACCCCACACCGAAGTTGTCCCCACCTCAAACTTGTGCTGCCCTGATAGACCCAAGGGAGCCCTACAAACTGACATCAGGAACCTGGACTGCTGAGTTTTCTTTCCCAGGGAAAATGGAAAAAGGATGTGCCCAGGGGCCCTGGCCCTGACTGCAAAAAATCCTTATATCGAAGGATGGAACCCACACTGAAGTTGTCCCCACCTCAAACTTGTGCTGCCCTGATAGACCCAAGGGAGCTCTACAAACTGACATCAGGAACCTGGACTGCTGAGTTTTCTTTCCCAGGGAAAATGGAAAAAGGATGTGCCCAGGGGGCCCTGGCCCTGGGCTGGAAATTCACTGCAAAAAATCCTTATATCGAAGGATGGACCCCACACCGAAGTTGTCCCCACCTCAAACTTGTGCTGCCCTGATAGACCCAAGGGAGCCCTACAAACTGACATCAGCAACCTGGACTGCTGAGTTTTCTTTCCCAGGGAAAATGGAAAAAGGATGTGCCCAGGGGCCCCTGGCCCTGACTGCAAAAAATCCTTATATCGAAGGATGGAGCCCACACCGAAGTTGTCCCCTCCTCAAACTTGTGCTGCCCTGATAGACCCAAGGGAGCCCTACAAACTGACATCAGGAACCTGGACTGCTGAGTTTTCTTTCCCAGGGAAAATGGCCAAAGGTTGTGCCCAGGGGCCCCTGGCCCTGACTGCAAAAAATCCTTATATCGAAGGATGGACCCCACACCGAAGTTGTCCCCACCTCAAACTTGTGCTGCCCTGATAGACCCAAGGGAGCCCTACAAACTGACATCAGGAACCTGGACTGCTGAGTTTTCTTTCCCAGGGAAAATGGAAAAAGGATGTGCCCAGGGGCCCCTGGCCCTGACTGCAAAAAATCCCTATATCGAAGGATGGACCCCACACCGAAGTTGTCCCCACCTCAAACTTGTGCTGCCCTGATACACCCAAGGGAGCCCTACAAACTGACATCAGGAACCTGGACTGCTGAGTTTTCTTTCCCAGGGAAAATGGCCAAAGGTTGTGCCCATGGGCTCCTAGCCCTGACTGCAAAAAATCCTTATATCGAAGGATGGAGCCCACACCGAATTTGTCCCCACCTCAAACTTGTGCTGCCCTGATACACCCAAGGGAGCCCTACAAACTGACATCAGGAACCTGGACTGCTGAGTTTTCTTTCCCAGGGAAAATGGAAAAAGGATGTGCCCAGGGGCCCCTGGCCCTGGGCTGGAGAATCACTGCAAAAAATCCTTATATCGAAGGATGGACCCCATACTGAATTTGTCCCCACCTCAAACTTGTGCTGCCCTGATAGACCCAAGGGAGCCCTACAAACTGACATCAGGAACCTGGACTGCTGAGTTTTCTTTCCCAGGGAAAATGGCCAAAGGT
Source organism: Lonchura striata (assembly GCF_046129695.1). Classification (NCBI taxonomy): domain Eukaryota; kingdom Metazoa; phylum Chordata; class Aves; order Passeriformes; family Estrildidae; genus Lonchura; species Lonchura striata. Next base: position 8,929 of record NC_134626.1, read on the forward strand.
TGTGCCCATGGGCTCCTAGCCCTGACTGCAAAAAATCCTTATATCGAAGGATGGACCCCACACCGAAGTTGTCCCCACCTCAAACTTGTGCTGCCCTGATACACCCAAGGGAGCCCTACAAACTGACATCAGGAACCTGGACTGCTGAGTTTTCTTTCCCAGGGAAAATGGAAAAAGGATGTGCCCAGGGGCCCCTGGCCCTGTGCTGTGGCCTCACTACAAAAAATCCTTATATCGAAGGATGGAGCCCACACCGAAGTTGTCCCCACCTCAAACTTGTGCTGCCCTGATAGACCCAAGGGAGCCCTACAAACTGACATCAGGAACCTGGACTGCTGAGTTTTCTTTCCCAGGGAAAATGGAAAAAGGATGTGCCCAGGGGCCTCTGGCCCTGACTGCAAAAAATCCTTATATCGAAGGATGGACCCCACACCGAAGTTGTCCCCACCTCAAACTTGTGCTGCCCTGATAGACCCAAGGGAGCCCTACAAACTGACATCAGGAACCTGGACTGCTGAGTTTTCTTTCCCAGGGAAAATGGAAAAAGGATGTGCCCAGGGGCCCCTGGCCCTGACTGCAAAAAATCCTTATATTGAAGGATGGACCCCACACCAAAGTTGTCCCCACCTCAAACTTGTGCTGCCCTGATACACCCAAGGGAGCCCTACAAACTGACATCAGGAACCTGGACTGCTGAGTTTTCTTTCCCAGGGAAAATGGAAAAAGGATGTGCCCAGGGGCCCCTGGCCCTGGGCTGGAGACTCACTGCAAAAAATCCTTATATCGAAGGATGGATCCCACACCGAAGTTGTCCCCAACTCAAACTTGTGCTGCCCTGATAGACCCAAGGGAGCCCTATATACTGACATCAGGAACCTGGACTGCTGAGTTTTCTTTCCCAGGGAAAATGGCCAAAGGATGTGCCCAGGGGCCCCTGGACCTGACTGCAAAAAATCCTTATATCGAAGGATGGACCCCACACCGAAGTTGTCCCCACCTCAAACTTGTGCTGCCCTGATAGACCCAAGGGAGCCCTACAAACTGACATCAGCAACCTGGACTGCTGAGTTTTCTTTCCCAGGGAAAATGGAAAAAGGATGCGCCCGGGGGCCCCTGGCCCTGACTGCAAAAAATCCTTATATCGAAGGATGGACCCCACACCGAAGTTGTCCCCACCTCAAACTTGTGCTGCCCTGATAGACCCAAGGGAGCCCTACAAACTGACATCAGGAACCTGGACTGCTGAGTTTTCTTTCCCAGGGAAAATGGAAAAAGGATGTGCCCAGGGGCCCCTGGCCCTGACTGCAAAAAATCCTTATATCGAAGGATGGACCCCACACCGAAGTTGTCCCCACCTCAAACTTGTGCTGCCCTGATAGACCCAAGAAAGCCCTACAAACTGACATCAGGAACCTGGACTGCTGAGTTTTCTTTCCCAGGGAAAATGGAAAAAGGATGTGCCCAGGGGCCCTGGCCCTGACTGCAAAAAATCCTTATATCGAAGGATGGAACCCACACTGAAGTTGTCCCCACCTCAAACTTGTGCTGCCCTGATAGACCCAAGGGAGCTCTACAAACTGACATCAGGAACCTGGACTGCTGAGTTTTCTTTCCCAGGGAAAATGGAAAAAGGATGTGCCCAGGGGGCCCTGGCCCTGGGCTGGAAACTCACTGCAAAAAATCCTTATATCGAAGGATGGACCCCACACCGAAGTTGTCCCCACCTCAAACTTGTGCTGCCCTGATAGACCCAAGGGAGCCCTACAAACTGACATCAGGAACCTGGACTGCTGAGTTTTCTTTCCCAGGGAAAATGGAAAAAGGATGTGCCCAGGGGCCCCTGGCCCTGACTGCAAAAAATCCTTATATTGAAGGATGGACCCCACACCAAAGTTGTCCCCACCTCAAACTTGTGCTGCCCTGATACACCCAAGGGAGCCCTACAAACTGACATCAGGAACCTGGACTGCTGAGTTTTCTTTCCCAGGGAATATAGAAAAAGGTTGTGCCCAGGGGCCCCTGGCCCTGGGCTGGAGACTCACTGCAAAAAATCCTTATATCGAAGGATGGATCCCACACCGAAGTTGTCCCCACCTCAAACTTGTGCTGCCCTGATAGACCCAAGGGAGCCCTATATACTGACATCAGGAACCTGGACTGCTGAGTTTTCTTTCCCAGGGAAAATGGCCAAAGGATGTGCCCAGGGGCCCCTGGCCCTGACTGCAAAAAATCCTTATATCGAAGGATGGACCCCACACCGAAGTTGTCCCCACCTCAAACTTGTGCTGCCCTGATAGACCCAAGGGAGCCCTACAAACTGACATCAGCAACCTGGACTGCTGAGTTTTCTTTCCCAGGGAAAATGGAAAAAGGATGTGCCCGGGGGCCCCTGGCCCTGACTGCAAAAAATCCTTATATCGAAGGATGGACCCCACACCGAAGTTGTCCCCACCTCAAACTTGTGCTGCCCTGATAGACCCAAGGGAGCCCTACAAACTGACATCAGGAACCTGGACTGCTGAGTTTTCTTTCCCAGGGAAAATTGAAAAAGGATGTGCCCAGGGGCCCTGGCCCTGACTGCAAAAAATCCTTATATCGAAGGATGGAACCCACACTGAAGTTGTCCCCACCTCAAACTTGTGCTGCCCTGATAGACCCAAGGGAGCTCTACAAACTGACATCAGGAACCTGGACTGCTGAGTTTTCTTTCCCAGGGAAAATGGAAAAAGGATGTGCCCAGGGGGCCCTGGCCCTGGGCCGGAAACTCACTGCAAAAAATCCTTATATCGAAGGATGGACCCCACACCGAAGTTGTCCCCACCTCAAACTTGTGCTGCCCTGATACACCCAAGGGAGCCCTACAAACTGACATCAGGAACCTGGACTGCTGAGTTTTCTTTCCCAGGGAAAATGGAAAAAGGATGTGCCCAGGGGCCCCTGGCCCTGACTGCAAAAAATCCCTATATTGAAGGATGGACCCCACACCGAAGTTGTCCCCACCTCAAACTTGTGCTGCCCTGATAGACCCAAGGGAGCCCTACAAACTGACATCAGGAACCTGGACTGCTGAGTTTTCTTTCCCAGGGAAAATGGCCAAAGGTTGTGCCCATGGGCTCCTAGCCCTGACTGCAAAAAATCCTTATATCGAAGGATGGACCCCACACCGAATTTGTCCCCACCTCAAACTTGTGCTGCCCTGATAGACCCAAGGGAGCCCTACAAACTGACATCAGGAACCTGGACTGCTGAGTTTTCTTTCCCAGGGAAAATGGAAAAAGGATGTGCCCAGGGGCCCCTGGCCCTGGGCTGGAGAATCACTGCAAAAAATCCTTATATCGAAGGATGGACCCCACACCGAAGTTGTCCCCACCTCAAACTTGTGCTGCCCTGATAGACCCAAGGGAGCCCTACAAACTGACATCAGGAACCTGGACTGCTGAGTTTTCTTTCCCAGGGAAAATGGCCAAAGGTTGTGCCCAGGGGCCCCTTGCCCTGACTGCAAAAAATCCTTATATCGAAGGATGGAGCCCACACCGAAGTTGTCCCCACCTCAAACTTGTGCTGCCCTGATAGACCCAAGGGAGCCCTACAAACTGACATCAGGAACCTGGACTGCTGAGTTTTCTTTCCCAGGGAAAATGGAAAAAGGATGTGCCCAGGGGCCCCTGGCCCTGGGCTGGGGCCTCACTACAAAAAATCCTTATATTGAAGGATGGACCCCACACCGAAGTTGTCTCCACCTCAAACTTGTGCTGCCCTGATAGACCCAAGGGAGCCCTACAAACTGACATCAGGAACCTGGACTGCTGAGGTTTCTTTCCCAGGGAAAATGGCCAAAGGTTGTGCCCAGGGCCCCTTGCCCTGACTGCACAAAATCCTTATATCGAAGAATGGACCCCACACCGAAGATGTCCCCACCTCAAACTTGTGCTGCCCTGATACACCCAAGGGAGCCGGACAAACTGACATCAGGAACCTGGACTGCTGAGTTTTCTTTCCCAGGGAAAATGGAAAAAGGATGTGCCCAGGGGCCCCTGGCCCTGACTGCAAAAAATCCTTATATCGAAGGATGGACCCCACCCCGAAGTTGTCCCCATCTCAAACTTGTGCTGCCCTGATAGACCCAAGGGAGCCCTACAAACTGACATCAGGAACCTGGACTGCTGAGTTTTCTTTCCCAGGGAAAATGGCCAAAGGTTGTGCCCAGGGGCTCCTAGCCCTACACTGCAAAAAATCCTTATATCGAAGGATGGACCCCACACCGAAGTTGTCTCCACCTCAAACTTGTGCTGCCCTGATAGACCCAAGGGAGCCTTACAAACTGACATCAGGAACCTGGACTGCTGAGTTTTCTTTCCCAGGGAAAATGGAAAAAGGATGTGCCCAGGGGCCCCTGGCCCTGACTGCAAAAAATCCTTATATCGAAGGATGGAGCCCACACCGAAGTTGTCCCCTCCTCAAATTTCTGCTGCCCTGATAGACCCAAGGGAGCCCTACAAACTGACATCAGGAACCTGGACTGCTGAGTTTTCTTTCCCAGGGAAAATGGAAAAAGGATGTGCCCAAGGGCCCCTAGCCCTGACTGGAAAAAATCCTTATATCGAAGGATGGAGCCCACACCGAAGTTGTCCCCACCTCAAACTTGTGCTGCCCTGATAGACCCCAGGGAGCCCAACAAACTGACATCAGGAACCTGGACTGCTGAGTTTTCTTTCCCAGGGAAAATGGAAAAAGTATGTACCCAGGGGCCCCTGGCCCTGGGCCCCTGGCCCTGACTGCAAAAAATCCTTATATTGAAGGATGGAGCCCACACCGAAATTGTCCCCACCTCAAACTTGAGCTGCCCTGATAGACCCAAGGGAGCCCAACAAACTGACATCAGGAACCTGGACTGCTGAGTTTTCTTTCCAAGGGAAAATGGAAAAAGGATGTGCCCAGGGGCCCCTGGCCCTGACTGCAAAAAATCCATATATCGAAGGATGGACCCCACACCGAAGTTGTCCCCACCTCAAACTTGTGCTGCCCTGATAGACCCAAGGGAGCCCTACAAACTGACATCAGGAACCTGGACTGCTGAGTTTTCTTTCCCAGGGAAAATGGAAAAAGGATGTGCCCGGGGGCCCCTGGCCCTGACTTCAAAAAATCCTTATATCGAAGGATGGACCCCATACCAAAGTTGTCCCCACCTCAAACTTGTGCTGCCCTGATAGACCCAAGGGAGCCCTATAGACTGACATCAGGAACCTGGACTGCTGAGTTTTCTTTCCCAGGGAAAATGGAAAAAGGATGTGCCGCGGGTCCCCTGGCCCTGGGCTGGGCCCTGACTGCAAAAAATCCTTATATCGAAGGATGGACCCCACACCTAAGATGTCCCCACATGAAACTTGTGCTGCCCTGATAGACCCAAGGGAGCCCTACAAACTGACATCAGGAACCTGGACTGCTGAGTTTTCTTTCCCAGGGAAAATGGAAAAAGGATGTGCCCAGGGGCCCCTGGCCCTGGGCTGGGGCCTCACTGCAAAGAATCCTTATATCGAAGGATGGAGCCCACACCGAAGTTGTCCCCACCTCAAACTTGTGCTGCCCTGATAGAGGCAAGGGAGCCCTACAAACTGACATCAGGAACTTGGACTGATGAGTTTCCTTTCCCAGGGAAAATGGGCAAAAGTTGTGCCCAGGGGCCCCTAGCCGTGACTGCAAAAAATCCTTATATCGAAGGATGGACCCCACACCGAAGTTGTCCCCACCTCAAACTTGTGCTGCCCTGATAGACCCAAGGGAGCCCTACAAACTGACATCAGGAACCTGGACTGCTGAGGTTTCTTTCCCAGGGAAAATGGCCAAAGGTTGTGCCCAGGGGCCCCTTGCCCTGACTGCACAAAATCCTTATATCGAAGAATGGACCCCACACCGAAGATGTCCCCACCTCAAACTTGTGCTGCCCTGATACACCCAAGGGAGCCGGACAAACTGACATCAGGAACCTGGACTGCTGAGTTTTCTTTCCCAGGGAAAATGGAAAAAGGATGTGCCCAGGGGCCCCTGGCCCTGACTGCAAAAAATCCTTATATCGAAGGATGGACCCCACCCCGAAGTTGTCCCCACCTCAAACTTGTGCTGCCCTGATAGACCCAAGGGAGCCCTACAAACTGAAATCAGGAACCTGGACTGCTGAGTTTTCTTTCCCAGGGAAAATGGCCAAAGGTTGTGCCCAGGGGCTCCTAGCCCTGACTGCAAAAAATCCATATATCGAAGGATGGACCCCACACCGAAGTTGTCCCCACCTCAAACTTGTGATGCCCTGATAGACCCAAGGGAGCCCTACAAACTGACATCAGGAACCTGGACTGCTGAGTTTTCTTTCCCAGGGAAAATGGAAAAAGGATGTGCCCGGGGGCCCCTGGCCCTGACTTCAAAAAATCCTTATATCGAAGGATGGACCCCACACCAAAGTTGTCCCCACCTCAAACTTGTGCTGCCCTGATAGACCCAAGGGAGCCCTACAGACTGACATCAGGAACCTGGACTGCTGAGTTTTCTTTCCCAGGGAAAATGGAAAAAGGATGTGCCCCGGGTCCCCTGGCCCTGGGCTGGGCCCTGACTGCAAAAAATCCTTATATCGAAGGATGGACCCCACACCGAAGATGTCCCCACATGAAACTTGTGCTGCCCTGATAGACCCAAGGGAGCCCTACAAACTGACATCAGGAACCTGGACTGCTGAGTTTTCTTTCCCAGGGAAAATGGAAAAAGGATGTGCCCAGGGGCCCCTGGCCCTGGGCTGGGGCCTCACTGCAAAGAATCCTTATATCGAAGGATGGAGCCCACACCGAAGTTGTCCCCACATTAAAATTGTGCTGCCCTGATAGAGGCAAGGGAGCCATACAAACTGACATCAGGAACTTGGACTGATGAGTTTCCTTTCCCAGGGAAAATGGGCAAAAGTTGTGCCCAGGGGCCCCTAGCCGTGACTGCAAAAAATCCTTATATCGAAGGATGGACCCCACACCGAAGTTGTCCCCACCTCAAACTTGTGCTGCCCTGATAGACCCAAGGGAGCCCTACAAACTGATATCAGGAACCTGGACTGCTGAGTTTTCTTTCCCAGGGAAAATGGAAAAAGTATGTGCCCAGGGGCCCCTGGCCCTGACTGCAAAAAATCCTTATATCGAAGGATGGAGCCCACACCGAATTTGTCCCCACCTCAAACTTGTGCTGCCCTGATAGACCCAAGGGAGCCCAACAAACTGACATCAGGAACCTGGACTGCTGAGTTTTCTTTCCCAGGGAAAATGGAAAAAGGATGTGTCCAGGGGCCCCTGGCCCTGTGCGGGGGCCTCACTACAAAAAATCCTTATATCGAAGGATGGACCCCACACCGAAGATGTTCCCACCTCAAACTTGTGCTGCCCTGATAGACCCAAGGGAGCCCTACAAACTGACATCAGGAACCTGGACTGCTGAGTTTTCTTTCCCAGGGAAAATGGAAAAAGGTTGTGCCCAGGGGCCCCTGGCCCTGACTGCGAAAAATCCTTATATCGAAGGATGGACCCCACACCGAAGTTGTCCCCACCTCAAACTTGTGCTGCCCTGATAGACCCAAGGGAGCCCTACAAACTGACATCAGGAACCTGGACTGCTGAGGTTTCTTTCCCAGGGAAAATGGCCAAAGGTTCTGCCCAGGGGCCCCTTGCCCTGTCTGCACAAAATCCTTATATCGAAGAATGGACCCCACACCGAAGATGTCTCCACCTCAAACTTGTGCTGCCCTGATACACCCAAGGGAGCCGTACAAACTGACATCAGGAACCTGGACTGCTGAGTTTTCTTTCCCAGGGAAAATGGAAAAAGTATGTGCCCAGGGGCCCCTGGCCCTGACTGCAAAAAATCCTTATATCGAAGGATGGACCCCACCCCGAAGTTGTCCCCACCTCAAACTTGTGCTGCCCTGATAGACCCAAGGGAGCCCTACAAACTGACATCAGGAACCTGGACTGCTGAGTTTTCTTTCCCAGGGAAAATGGCCAAAGGTTGTGCCCAGGGGCTCCTAGCCCTGACTGCAAAAAATCCTTATATCGAAGGATGGACCCCACACCGAAGTTGTCTCCACCTCAAACTTGTGCTGCCCTGATAGACCCAAGGGAGCCCTACAAACTGACATCAGGAACCTGGACTGCTGAGTTTTCTTTCCCAGGGAAAATGGAAAAAGGATGTGCCCAGGGGCCCCTGGCCCTGACTGCAAACAATCCATATATCAAAGGATGGACCCCACACCGAAGTTGTCCCCTCCTCAAATTTGTGCTGCCCTGATAGACCCAAGGGAGCCCTACAAACTGACATCAGGAACCTGGACTGCTGAGTTTTCTTTCCCAGGGAAAATGGAAAAAGGATGTGTCCAGGGGCCCCTGGCCCTGGGCTGGGGCCTAACTCCAAAGAATCCTTATATAGAAGGATGGACCCCACACCGAAGATGTCCCCACCTCAAACTTGAGCTGCCCTGATAGACCCAAGGGAGCCCAACAAACTGACATCAGGAACCTGGACTGCTGAGTTTTCTTTCCCAGGGAAAATGGAAAAAGGATGTGCCCAGGGGCCCCTGGCCCTGACTGCAAAAAATCCATATATCGAAGGATGGACCCCACACCGAAGTTGTCCCCACCTCAAACTTGTGCTGCCCTGATAGACCCAAGGGAGCCCTACAAACTGACATCAGGAACCTGGACTGCTGAGTTTTCTTTCCCAGGGAAAATGGAAAAAGGATGTGCCCGGGGGCCCCTGGCCCTGACTTCAAAAAATCCTTATATCGAAGGATGGACCCCACACCAAAGTTGTCCCCACCTCAAACTTGTGCTGCCCTGATAGACCCAAGGGAGCCCTACAGACTGACATCAGGAACCTGGACTGCTGAGTTTTCTTTCCCAGGGAAAATGGAAAAAGGATGTGCCCCGGGTCCTCTGGCCCTGGGCTGGGGCCTGACTGCAAAAAATCCTTATATCGAAGGATGGACCCCACACCGAAGATGTCCCCACATGAAACTTGTGCTGCCCTGATAGACCCAAGGGAGCCCTACAAACTGACATCAGGAACCTGGACTGCTGAGTTTTCTTTCCCAGGGAAAATGGAAAAAGGATGTGCCCAGGGGCCCCTGGCCCTGGGCTGGGGCCTCACTGCAAAGAATCCTTATATCGAAGGATGGAGCCCACACCGAAGTTGTCCCCACATTAAAATTGTGCTGCCCTGATAGAGGCAAGGGAGCCCTACAAACTGACATCAGGAACTTGGATTGATGAGTTTCCTTTCCCAGGGAAAATGGGCAAAAGTTGTGCCCAGGGGCCCCTAGCCGTGACTGCAAAAAATCCTTATATCGAAGGATGGACCCCACACCGAAGTTGTCCCCACCTCAAACTTGTTCTGCCCTGATAGACCCAAGGGAGCCCTACAAACTGATATCAGGAACCTGGACTGCTGAGTTTTCTTTCCCAGGGAAAATGGAAAAAGGATGTGCCCAGGGGCCCCTGGCCCTGACTGCAAAAAATCCTTATATCGAAGGATGGAGCCCACACCGAATTTGTCCCCACCTCAAACTTGTGCTGCCCTGATAGACCCAAGGGAGCCCAACAAACTGACATCAGGAACCTGGACTGCTGAGTTTTCTTTCCCAGGGAAAATGGAAAAAGGATGTGTCCAGGGGCCCCTGGCCCTGTGCGGTGGCCTCACTACAAAAAATCCTTATATCGAAGGATGGACCCCACACCGAAGATGTCCCCACCTCAAACTTGTGCTGCCCTGATACACCCAAGGGAGCCCTACAAACTGACATCAGGAACCTGGACTGCTGAGTTTTCTTTCCCAGGGAAAATGGAAAAAGGATGTGCCCAGGGGCCCTTGGCCCTGACTGCAAAAAATCCTTATATCGAAGGATGGAGCCCACACCGAAGATGTCCCCACCTCAAACTTGAGCTGCCCTGATAGACCCAAGGGAGCCCAACAAACTGACATCAGGAACCTGGACTGCTGAGTTTTCTTTCCCAGGGAAAATGGAAAAAGGATGTGCCCAGGGGCCCCTGGCCCTGACTGCAAAAAATCCATATATCGAAGGATGGACCCCACACCGAAGTTGTCCCCACCTCAAACTTGTACTGCCCTGATAGACCCAAGGGAGCCCTACAAACTGACATCAGGAACCTGGACTGCTGAGTTTTCTTTCCCAGGGAAAATGGAAAAAGGATGTGCCCGGGGGCCCCTGGCCCTGACTTCCAAAAATCCTTATATCGAAGGATGGACCCCACACCAAAGTTGTCCCCACCTCAAACTTGTGCTGCCCTGATAGACCCAAGGGAGCCCTACAGACTGACATCAGGAACCTGGACTGCTGAGTTTTCTTTCCCAGGGAAAATGGAAAAAGGATGTGCCCCGGGTCCCCTGGCCCTGGGCTGGGCCCTGACTGCAAAAAATCCTTATATCGAAGGATGGACCCCACACCTAAGATGTCCCCACATGAAACTTGTGCTGCCCTGATAGACCCAAGGGAGCCCTACAAACTGACATCAGGAACCTGGACTGCTGAGTTTTCTTTCCCAGGGAAAATGGAAAAAGGATGTGCCCAGGGGCCCCTGGCCCTGGGCTGGGGCCTCACTGCAAAGAATCCTTATATCGAAGGATGGACCCCACACCGAAGTTGTCCCCACCTCAAACTTGTGCTGCCCTGATAGAGGCAAGGGAGCCCTACAAACTGACATCAGGAACTTGGACTGATGAGTTTCCTTTCCCAGGGAAAATGGGCAAAAGTTGTGCCCAGGGGCCCCTGTCCCTGACTGCAAAAAATCCTTATATCGAAGGATGGAGCCCACACCGAATTTGTCCCCACCTCAAACTTGTGCTGCCCTGATAGACCCAAGGGAGCCCAACAAACTGACATCAGGAACCTGGACTGCTGAGTTTTCTTTCCCAGGGAAAATGGAAAAAGGATGTGTCCAGGGGCCCCTGGCCCTGTGCGGGGGCCTCACTACAAAAAATCCTTATATCGAAGGATGGACCCCACACCGAAGATGTCCCCACCTCAAACTTGTGCTGCCCTGATACACCCAAGGGAGCCCTACAAACTGACATCAGGAACCTGGACTGCTGAGTTTTCTTTCCCAGGGAAAATGGAAAAAGGATGTGCCCAGGGGCCCCTGGCCCTGACTGCAAAAAATCCTTATATCGAAGGATGGACCCCACACCGAAGTTGTCCCCACCTCAAACTTGTGCTGCCCTGATAGACCCAAGGCAGCCCTACAAACTGACATCAGGAACCTGGACTGCTGAGGTTTCTTTCCCAGGGAAAATGGCCAAAGGTTGTGCCCAGGGGCCCCTTGCCCTGACTGCACAAAATCCTTATATCGAAGAATGGACCCCACACCGAAGATGTCCCCACCTCAAACTTGTGCTGCCCTGATACACCCAAGGGAGCCGGACAAACTGACATCAGGAACCTGGACTGCTGAGTTTTCTTTCCCAGGGAAAATGGAAAAAGGATGTGCCCAGGGGCCCCTGGCCCTGACTGCAAAAAATCCTTATATCGAAGGATGGACCCCACCCCGAAGTTGTCCCCACCTCAAACTTGTGCTGCCCTGATAGACCCAAGGGAGCCCTACAAACTGACATCAGGAACCTGGACTGCTGAGTTTTCTTTCCCAGGGAAAATGGCCAAAGGTTGTGCCCAGGGGCTCCTAGCCCTGACTGCAAAAAATCCTTATATCGAAGGATGGACCCCACACCGAAGTTGTCTCCACCTCAAACTTGTGCTGCCCTGATAGACCCAAGGGAGCCCTACAAACTGACATCAGGAACCTGGACTGCTGAGTTTTCTTTCCCAGGGAAAATGGAAAAAGGATGTGCCCAGGGGCCCCTGGCCCTGACTGCAAACAATCCTTATATCGAAGGATGGACCCCACCCCGAAGTTGTCCCCACCTCAAACTTGTGCTGCCCTGATAGACCCAAGGGAGCCCTACAAACTGACATCAGGAACCTGGACTGCTGAGTTTTCTTTCCCAGGGAAAATGGCCAAAGGTTGTGCCCAGGGGCTCCTAGCCCTGACTGCAAAAAATCCTTATATCGAAGGATGGACCCCACACCGAAGTTGTCTCCACCTCAAACTTGTGCTGCCCTGATAGACCCAAGGGAGCCCTACAAACTGACATCAGGAACCTGGACTGCTGAGTTTTCTTTCCCAGGGAAAATGGCCAAAGGTTGTGCCCAGGGGCTCCTAGCCCTGACTGCAAAAAATCCTTATATCGAAGGATGGACCCCACACCGAAGTTGTCTCCACCTCAAACTTGTGCTGCCCTGATAGACCCAAGGGAGCCCTACAAACTGACATCAGGAACCTGGACTGCTGAGTTTTCTTTCCCAGGGAAAATGGAAAAAGGATGTGCCCAGGGGCCCCTGGCCCTGGGCTGGGGCCTAACTGCAAAGAATCCTTATATAGAAGGATGGACCCCACACCGAAGATGTCCCCACCTCAAACTTGTGCGGCCCTGATAGACCCAAGGGAGCCCTACAAACTGACATCAGGAACCTGGACTGCTGAGTTTTCTTTCCCAGGGAAAATGGATAAAGGATGTGCCCAAGGGCCCCTAGCCCTGACTGGAAAAAATCCTTATATCGAAGGATGGACCCCACACCGAAGTTGTCCCCACCTCAAACTTGTGCTGCCCTGATAGACCCCAGGGAGCCCAACAAACTGACATCAGGAACCTGGACTGCTGAGTTTTCTTTCCCAGGGAAAATGGAAAAAGTATGTACCCAGGGGCCCCTGGCCCTGGGCCCCTGGCCCTGACTGCAAAAAATCCTTATATTGAAGGATGGAGCCCACACCGAAATTGTCCCCACCTCAAACTTGAGCTGCCCTGATAGACCCAAGGGAGCCCAACAAACTGACATCAGGAACCTGGACTGCTGAGTTTTCTTTCCCAGGGAAAATGGAAAAAGGATGTGCCCAGGGGCCCCTGGCCCTGACTGCAAAAAATCCATATATCGAAGGATGGACCCCACACCGAAGTTGTCCCCACCTCAAACTTGTGCTGCCCTGATAGACCCAAGGGAGCCCTACAAACTGACATCAGGAACCTGGACTGCTGAGTTTTCTTTCCCAGGGAAAATGGAAAAAGGATGTGCCCGGGGGCCCCTGGCCCTGACTGCAAAAAATCCTTATATCGAAGGATGGACCCCACACCAAAGTTGTCCCCACCTCAAACTTGTGCTGCCCTGATAGACCCAAGGGAGCCCTACAGACTGACATCAGGAACCTGGACTGCTGAGTTTTCTTTCCCAGGGAAAATGGAAAAAGGATGTGCCCCGGGTCCCCTGGCCCTGGGCTGGGCCCTGACTGCAAAAAATCCTTATATCGAAGGATGGACCCCACACCGAAGATGTCCCCACATGAAACTTGTGCTGCCCTGATAGACCCAAGGGAGCCCTACAAACTGACATCAGGAACCTGGACTGCTGAGTTTTCTTTCCCAGGGAAAATGGAAAAAGGATGTGCCCAGGGGCCCCTGGCCCTGGGCTGGGGCCTCACTGCAAAGAATCCTTATATCGAAGGATGGAGCCCACACCGAAGTTGTCCCCACATTAAAATTGTGCTGCCCTGATAGAGGCAAGGGAGCCCTACAAACTGACATCAGGAATCTGGACTGCTGAGGTTTCTTTCCCAGGGAAAATGGGCAAAAGTTGTGCCCAGGGGCCCCTAGCCGTGACTGCAAAAAATCCTTATATCGAAGGATGGACCCCACACCGAAGTTGTCCCCACCTCAAACTTGTGCTGCCCTGATAGACCCAAGGGAGCCCTACAAACTGATATCAGGAACCTGGACTGCTGAGTTTTCTTTCCCAGGGAAAATGGAAAAAGGATGTGCCCAGGGGCCCCTGGCCCTGACTGCAAAAAATCCTTATATCGAAGGATGGACCCCACACCGAATTTGTCCCCACCTCAAACTTGTGCTGCCCTGATAGACCCAAGGGAGCCCAACAAACTGACATCAGGAACCTGGACTGCTGAGTTTTCTTTCCCAGGGAAAATGGAAAAAGGATGTGTCCAGGGGCCCCTGGCCCTGTGCGGGGGCCTCACTACAAAAAATCCTTATATCGAAGGATGGACCCCACACCGAAGATGTCCCCACCTCAAACTTGTGCTGCCCTGATACACCCAAGGGAGCCCTACAAACTGACATCAGGAACCTGGACTGCTGAGTTTTCTTTCCCAGGGAAAATGGAAAAAGGATGTGCCCAGGGGCCCCTGGCCCTGACTGCAAAAAATCCTTATATCGAAGGATGGACCCCACCCCGAAGTTGTCCCCACCTCAAACTTGTGCTGCCCTGATAGACCCAAGGGAGCCCTACAAACTGACATCAGGAACCTGGACTGCTGAGGTTTCTTTCCCAGGGAAAATGGCCAAAGGTTGTGCCCAGGGGCTCCTAGCCCTGACTGCAAAAAATCCTTATATCGAAGGATGGACCCCACACCGAAGTTCTCTCCACCTCAAACTTGTGCTGCCCTGATAGACCCAAGGGAGCCCTACAAACTGACATCAGGAACCTGGACTGCTGAGTTTTCTTTCCCAGGGAAAATGGAAAAAGGATGTGCCCAGGGGCCCCTGGCCCTGACTGCAAACAATCCTTATATCGAAGGATGGAGCCCACACCGAAGTTGTCCCCTCCTCAAATTTGTGCTGCCCTGATAGACCCAAGGGAGCCCTACAAACTGACATCAGGAACCTGGACTGCTGAGTTTTCTTTCCCAGGGAAAATGGAAAAAGGATGTGCCCAGGGGCCCCTGGCCCTGGGCTGGGGCCTAACTGCAAAGAATCCTTATATAGAAGGATGGACCCCACACCGAAGATGTCCCCACCTCAAACTTGTGCGGCCCTGATACACCCAAGGGAGCCCTACAAACTGACATCAGGAACCTGGACTGCTGAGTTTTCTTTCCCAGGGAAAATGGAAAAAGGATGTGCCCAGGGGCCCCTTGCCCTGGGCTGGGGCCTCACTGCAAAGAATCCTTATATCGAAGGATGGACCCCACACCGAAGTTGTCCCCACATTAAAATTGTGCTGCCCTGATAGAGGCAAGGGAGCCCTACAAACTGACATCAGGAACTTGGACTGATGAGTTTTCTTTCCCAGGGAAAATGGGCAAAAGTTGTGCCCAGGGGCCCCTAGCCGTGACTGCAAAAAATCCTTATATCGAAGGATGGACCCCACACCGAAGTTGTCCCCACCTCAAACTTGTGCTGCCCTGATAGACCCAAGGGAGCCCTACAAACTGATATCAGGAACCTGGACTGCTGAGTTTTCTTTCCCAGGGAAAATGGAAAAAGGATGTGCCCAGGGGCCCCTGGCCCTGACTGCAAAAAATCCTTATATCGAAGGATGGACCCCACACCGAATTTGTCCCCACCTCAAACTTGTGCTGCCCTGATAGACCCAAGGGAGCCCAACAAACTGACATCAGGAACCTGGACTGCTGAGTTTTCTTTCCCAGGGAAAATGGAAAAAGGATGTGTCCAGGGGCCCCTGGCCCTGTGCGGGGGCCTCACTACAAAAAATCCTTATATCGAAGGATGGACCCCACACCGAAGATGTCCCCACCTCAAACTTGTGCTGCCCTGATACACCCAAGGGAGCCCTACAAACTGACATCAGGAACCTGGACTGCTGAGTTTTCTTTCCCAGGGAAAATGGAAAAAGGATGTGCCCAGGGGCCCCTGGCCCTGACTGCAAAAAATCCTTATATCGAAGGATGGACCCCACACCGAAGTTGTCCCCACCTCAAACTTGTGCTGCCCTGATAGACCCAAGGGAGCCCTACAAACTGACATCAGGAACCTGGACTGCTGAGGTTTCTTTCCCAGGGAAAATGGCCAAATGTTGTGCCCAGGGCCCCTTGCCCTGACTGCACAAAATCCTTATATCGAAGAATGGACCCCACACCGAAGATGTCCCCACCTCAAACTTGTGCTGCCCTGATACACCCAAGGGAGCCGGACAAACTGACATCAGGAACCTGGACTGCTGAGTTTTCTTTCCCAGGGAAAATGGAAAAAGGATGTGCCCAGGGGCCCCTGGCCCTGACTGCAAAAAATCCTTATATCGAAGGATGGACCCCACCCCGAAGTTGTCCCCACCTCAAACTTGTGCTGCCCTGATAGACCCAAGGGAGCCCTACAAACTGACATCAGGAACCTGGATTGCTGAGTTTTCTTTCCCAGGGAAAATGGCCAAAGGTTGTGCCCAGGGGCTCCTAGCCCTGACTGCAAAAAATCCTTATATCGAAGGATGGACCCCACACCGAAGTTGTCTCCACCTCAAACTTGTGCTGCCCTGATAGACCCAAGGGAGCCCTACAAACTGACATCAGGAACCTGGACTGCTGAGTTTTCTTTCCCAGGGAAAATGGAAAAAGGATGTGCCCAGGGGCCCCTGGCCCTGACTGCAAACAATCCTTATATCGAAGGATGGAGCCCACACCGAAGTTGTCCCCTCCTCAAATTTGTGCTGCCCTGATAGACCCAAGGGAGCCCTACAAACTGACATCAGGAACCTGGACTGCTGAGTTTTCTTTCCCAGGGAAAATGGAAAAAGGATGTGCCCAGGGGCCCCTGGCCCTGGGCTGGGGCCTAACTGCAAAGAATCCTTATATAGAAGGATGGACCCCACACCGAAGATGTCCCCACCTCAAACTTGTGCGGCCCTGATACACCCAAGGGAGCCCTACAAACTGACATCAGGAACCTGGACTGCTGAGTTTTCTTTCCCAGGGAAAATGGATAAAGGATGTGCCCAAGGGCCCCTAGCCCTGACTGGAAAAAATCCTTATATCGAAGGATGGACCCCACACCGAAGTTGTCCCCACCTCAAACTTGTGCTGCCCTGATAGACCCCAGGGAGCCCAACAAACTGACATCAGGAACCTGGACTGCTGAGTTTTCTTTCCCAGGGAAAATGGAAAAAGTATGTACCCAGGGGCCCCTGGCCCTGGGCCCCTGGCCCTGACTGCAAAAAATCCTTATATTGAAGGATGGAGCCCACACCGAAATTGTCCCCACCTCAAACTTGAGCTGCCCTGATAGACCCAAGGGAGCCCAACAAACTGACATCAGGAACCTGGACTGCTGAGTTTTCTTTCCCAGGGAAAATGGAAAAAGGATGTGCACAGGGGCCCCTGGCCCTGACTGCAAAAAATCCATATATCGAAGGATGGACCCCACACCGAAGTTGTCCCCACCTCAAACTTGTGCTGCCCTGATAGACCCAAGGGAGCCCTACAAACTGACATCAGGAACCTGGACTGCTGAGTTTTCTTTCCCAGGGAAAATGGAAAAAGGATGTGCCCGGGGGCCCCTGGCCCTGACTTCAAAAAATCATTATATCGAAGGATGGACCCCACACCAAAGTTGTCCCCACCTCAAACTTGTGCTGCCCTGATAGAGGCAAGGGAGCCCTACAGACTGACATCAGGAACCTGGACTGCTGAGTTTTCTTTCCCAGGGAAAATGGAAAAAGGATGTGCCCCGGGGCCCCGGCCCTGGGCAGGGGCCTGACTGCAAAAAATCCTTATATCAAAGGATGGACCCCACACCGAAGATGTCCCCACATGAAACTTGTGCTGCCCAGATAGACCCAAGGGAGCCCTACAAACTGACATCAGGAACCTGGACTGCTGAGTTTTCTTTCCCAGGGAAAATGGAAAAAGGATGTGCCCCGGGTCCCCTGGCCCTGGGCTGGGGCCTGACTGCAAAAAATCCTTATATCGAAGGATGGACCCCACACCGAAGATGTCCCCACATGAAACTTGTGCTGCCCTGATAGACCCAAGGGAGCCCTACAAACTGACATCAGGAACCTGGACTGCTGAGTTTTCTTTCCCAGGGAAAATGGAAAAAGGATGTGCCCAGGGGCCCCTGGCCCTGGGCTGGGGCCTCACTGCAAAGAATCCTTATATCGAAGGATGGAGCCCACACCGAAGTTGTCCCCACATTAAAATTGTGCTGCCCTGATAGAGGCAAGTGAGCCCTACAAACTGACATCAGGAACTTGGACTGATGAGTTTCCTTTCCCAGGGAAAATGGGCAAAAGTTGTGCCCAGGGGCCCCTAGCTGTGACTGCAAAAAATCCTTATATCGAAGGATGGACCCCACACCGAAGTTGTCCCCACCTCAAACTTGTGCTGCCCTGATAGACCCAAGGGAGCCCTACAAACTGACATCAGGAACCTGGACTGCTGAGTTTTCTTTCCCAGGGAAAATGGAAAAAGGATGTGCCCAGGGGCCCCTGGCCCTGACTGCAAAAAATCCTTATATCGAAGGATGGAGCCCACACCGAATTTGTCCCCACCTCAAACTTGTGCTGCCCTGATAGACCCAAGGGAGCCCTACAAACTGACATCAGGAACCTGGACTGCTGAGTTTTCTTTCCCAGGGAAAATGGAAAAAGGATGTGTCCAGGGGCCCCTGGCCCTGTGCGGGGGCCTCACTACAAAAAATCCTTATATCGAAGGATGGACCCCACACCGAAGATGTCCCCACCTCAAACTTGTGCTGCCCTGATAGACCCAAGGGAGCCCTACAAACTGACATCAGGAACCTGGACTGCTGAGTTTTCTTTCCCAGGGAAAATGGAAAAAGGATGTGCCCAGGGGCCCCTGGCCCTGACTGCAAAAAATCCTTATATCGAAGGATGGACCCCACACCGAAGTTGTCCCCACCTCAAACTTGTGCTGCCCTGATAGACCCAAGGGAGCCCTACAAACTGACATCAGGAATCTGGACTGCTGAGGTTTCTTTCCCAGGGAAAATGGCCAAAGGTTGTGCCCAGGGGCCCCTTGCCCTGACTGCACAAAATCCTTATATCGAAGAATGGACCCCACACCGAAGATGTCCCCACCTCAAACTTGTGCTGCCCTGATACACCCAAGGGAGCCGGACAAACTGACATCAGGAACCTGGACTGCTGAGTTTTCTTTCCCAGGGAAAATGGAAAAAGGATGTGCCCAGGGGCCCCTGGCCCTGACTGCAAAAAATCCTTATATCGAAGGATGGACCCCACCCCGAAGTTGTCCCCACCTCAAACTTGTGCTGCCCTGATAGACCCAAGGGAGCCCAACAAACTGACATCAGGAACCTGGACTGCTGAGTTTTCTTTCCCAGGGAAAATGGAAAAAGGATGTGTCCAGGGGCCCCTGGCCCTGTGCGGGGGCCTCACTACAAAAAATCCTTATATCGAAGGATGGACCCCACACCGAAGATGTCCCCACCTCAAACTTGTGCTGCCCTGATACACCCAAGGGAGCCCTACAAACTGACATCAGGAACCTGGACTGCTGAGTTTTCTTTCCCAGGGAAAATGGAAAAAGGATGTGCCCAGGGGCCCCTGGCCCTGACTGCAAAAAATCCTTATATCGAAGGATGGACCCCACCCCGAAGTTGTCCCCACCTCAAACTTGTGCTGCCCTGATAGACCCAAGGGAGCCCTACAAACTGACATCAGGAACCTGGACTGCTGAGGTTTCTTTCCCAGGGAAAATGGCCAAAGGTTGTGCCCAGGGGCTCCTAGCCCTGACTGCAAAAAATCCTTATATCGAAGGATGGACCCCACACCGAAGTTCTCTCCACCTCAAACTTGTGCTGCCCTGATAGACCCAAGGGAGCCCTACAAACTGACATCAGGAACCTGGACTGCTGAGTTTTCTTTCCCAGGGAAAATGGAAAAAGGATGTGCCCAGGGGCCCCTGGCCCTGACTGCAAACAATCCTTATATCGAAGGATGGAGCCCACACCGAAGTTGTCCCCTCCTCAAATTTGTGCTGCCCTGATAGACCCAAGGGAGCCCTACAAACTGACATCAGGAACCTGGACTGCTGAGTTTTCTTTCCCAGGGAAAATGGAAAAAGGATGTGCCCAGGGGCCCCTGGCCCTGGGCTGGGGCCTAACTGCAAAGAATCCTTATATAGAAGGATGGACCCCACACCGAAGATGTCCCCACCTCAAACTTGTGCGGCCCTGATACACCCAAGGGAGCCCTACAAACTGACATCAGGAACCTGGACTGCTGAGTTTTCTTTCCCAGGGAAAATGGAAAAAGGATGTGCCCAGGGGCCCCTTGCCCTGGGCTGGGGCCTCACTGCAAAGAATCCTTATATCGAAGGATGGACCCCACACCGAAGTTGTCCCCACATTAAAATTGTGCTGCCCTGATAGAGGCAAGGGAGCCCTACAAACTGACATCAGGAACTTGGACTGATGAGTTTTCTTTCCCAGGGAAAATGGGCAAAAGTTGTGCCCAGGGGCCCCTAGCCGTGACTGCAAAAAATCCTTATATCGAAGGATGGACCCCACACCGAAGTTGTCCCCACCTCAAACTTGTGCTGCCCTGATAGACCCAAGGGAGCCCTACAAACTGATATCAGGAACCTGGACTGCTGAGTTTTCTTTCCCAGGGAAAATGGAAAAAGGATGTGCCCAGGGGCCCCTGGCCCTGACTGCAAAAAATCCTTATATCGAAGGATGGACCCCACACCGAATTTGTCCCCACCTCAAACTTGTGCTGCCCTGATAGACCCAAGGGAGCCCAACAAACTGACATCAGGAACCTGGACTGCTGAGTTTTCTTTCCCAGGGAAAATGGAAAAAGGATGTGTCCAGGGGCCCCTGGCCCTGTGCGGGGGCCTCACTACAAAAAATCCTTATATCGAAGGATGGACCCCACACCGAAGATGTCCCCACCTCAAACTTGTGCTGCCCTGATAGACCCAAGGGAGCCCTACAAACTGACATCAGGAACCTGGACTGCTGAGTTTTCTTTCCCAGGGAAAATGGAAAAAGGATGTGCCCAGGGGCCCCTGGCCCTGGGCTGGGGCCTAACTGCAAAGAATCCTTATATAGAAGGATGGACCCCACACCGAAGATGTCCCCACCTCAAACTTGTGCGGCCCTGATACACCCAAGGGAGCCCTACAAACTGACATCAGGAACCTGGACTGCTGAGTTTTCTTTCCCAGGGAAAATGGATAAAGGATGTGCCCAAGGGCCCCTAGCCCTGACTGGAAAAAATCCTTATATCGAAGGATGGACCCCACACCGAAGTTGTCCCCACCTCAAACTTGTGCTGCCCTGATAGACCCCAGGGAGCCCAACAAACTGACATCAGGAACCTGGACTGCTGAGTTTTCTTTCCCAGGGAAAATGGAAAAAGTATGTACCCAGGGGCCCCTGGCCCTGGGCCCCTGGCCCTGACTGCAAAAAATCCTTATATTGAAGGATGGAGCCCACACCGAAATTGTCCCCACCTCAAACTTGAGCTGCCCTGATAGACCCAAGGGAGCCCAACAAACTGACATCAGGAACCTGGACTGCTGAGTTTTCTTTCCCAGGGAAAATGGAAAAAGGATGTGCACAGGGGCCCCTGGCCCTGACTGCAAAAAATCCATATATCGAAGGATGGACCCCACACCGAAGTTGTCCCCACCTCAAACTTGTGCTGCCCTGATAGACCCAAGGGAGCCCTACAAACTGACATCAGGAACCTGGACTGCTGAGTTTTCTTTCCCAGGGAAAATGGAAAAAGGATGTGCCCGGGGGCCCCTGGCCCTGACTTCAAAAAATCATTATATCGAAGGATGGACCCCACACCAAAGTTGTCCCCACCTCAAACTTGTGCTGCCCTGATAGAGGCAAGGGAGCCCTACAGACTGACATCAGGAACCTGGACTGCTGAGTTTTCTTTCCCAGGGAAAATGGAAAAAGGATGTGCCCCGGGGCCCCGGCCCTGGGCAGGGGCCTGACTGCAAAAAATCCTTATATCAAAGGATGGACCCCACACCGAAGATGTCCCCACATGAAACTTGTGCTGCCCAGATAGACCCAAGGGAGCCCTACAAACTGACATCAGGAACCTGGACTGCTGAGTTTTCTTTCCCAGGGAAAATGGAAAAAGGATGTGCCCCGGGTCCCCTGGCCCTGGGCTGGGGCCTGACTGCAAAAAATCCTTATATCGAAGGATGGACCCCACACCGAAGATGTCCCCACATGAAACTTGTGCTGCCCTGATAGACCCAAGGGAGCCCTACAAACTGACATCAGGAACCTGGACTGCTGAGTTTTCTTTCCCAGGGAAAATGGAAAAAGGATGTGCCCAGGGGCCCCTGGCCCTGGGCTGGGGCCTCACTGCAAAGAATCCTTATATCGAAGGATGGAGCCCACACCGAAGTTGTCCCCACATTAAAATTGTGCTGCCCTGATAGAGGCAAGTGAGCCCTACAAACTGACATCAGGAACTTGGACTGATGAGTTTCCTTTCCCAGGGAAAATGGGCAAAAGTTGTGCCCAGGGGCCCCTAGCTGTGACTGCAAAAAATCCTTATATCGAAGGATGGACCCCACACCGAAGTTGTCCCCACCTCAAACTTGTGCTGCCCTGATAGACCCAAGGGAGCCCTACAAACTGACATCAGGAACCTGGACTGCTGAGTTTTCTTTCCCAGGGAAAATGGAAAAAGGATGTGCCCAGGGGCCCCTGGCCCTGACTGCAAAAAATCCTTATATCGAAGGATGGAGCCCACACCGAATTTGTCCCCACCTCAAACTTGTGCTGCCCTGATAGACCCAAGGGAGCCCTACAAACTGACATCAGGAACCTGGACTGCTGAGTTTTCTTTCCCAGGGAAAATGGAAAAAGGATGTGTCCAGGGGCCCCTGGCCCTGTGCGGGGGCCTCACTACAAAAAATCCTTATATCGAAGGATGGACCCCACACCGAAGATGTCCCCACCTCAAACTTGTGCTGCCCTGATAGACCCAAGGGAGCCCTACAAACTGACATCAGGAACCTGGACTGCTGAGTTTTCTTTCCCAGGGAAAATGGAAAAAGGATGTGCCCAGGGGCCCCTGGCCCTGACTGCAAAAAATCCTTATATCGAAGGATGGACCCCACACCGAAGTTGTCCCCACCTCAAACTTGTGCTGCCCTGATAGACCCAAGGGAGCCCTACAAACTGACATCAGGAATCTGGACTGCTGAGGTTTCTTTCCCAGGGAAAATGGCCAAAGGTTGTGCCCAGGGGCCCCTTGCCCTGACTGCACAAAATCCTTATATCGAAGAATGGACCCCACACCGAAGATGTCCCCACCTCAAACTTGTGCTGCCCTGATACACCCAAGGGAGCCGGACAAACTGACATCAGGAACCTGGACTGCTGAGTTTTCTTTCCCAGGGAAAATGGAAAAAGGATGTGCCCAGGGGCCCCTGGCCCTGACTGCAAAAAATCCTTATATCGAAGGATGGACCCCACCCCGAAGTTGTCCCCACCTCAAACTTGTGCTGCCCTGATAGACCCAAGGGAGCCCTACAAACTGACATCAGGAACCTGGACTGCTGAGTTTTCTTTCCCAGGGAAAATGGAAAAAGGATGTGCCCGGGGGCCCCTGGCCCTGACTTCAAAAAATCATTATATCGAAGGATGGACCCCACACCAAAGTTGTCCCCACCTCAAACTTGTGCTGCCCTAATAGACCCAAGGGAGCCCTACAGACTGACATCAGGAACCTGGACTGCTGAGTTTTCTTTCCCAGGGAAAATGGAAAAAGGATGTGCCCCGGGGCCCCGGCCCTGGGCAGGGCCCTGACTGCAAAAAATCCTTATATCAAAGGATGGACCCCACACCGAAGATGTCCCCACATGAAACTTGTGCTGCCCAGATAGACCCAAGGGAGCCCTACAAACTGACATCAGGAACCTGGACTGCTGAGTTTTCTTTCCCAGGGAAAATGGAAAAAGGATGTGCCCCGGGTCCCCTGGCCCTGGGCTGGGGCCTGACTGCAAAAAATCCTTATATCGAAGGATGGACCCCACACCGAAGATGTCCCCACATGAAACTTGTGCTGCCCTGATAGACCCAAGGGAGCCCTACAAACTGACATCAGGAACCTGGACTGCTGAGTTTTCTTTCCCAGGGAAAATGGAAAAAGGATGTGCCCAGGGGCCCCTGGCCCTGGGCTGGGGCCTCACTGCAAAGAATCCTTATATCGAAGGATGGAGCCCACACCGAAGTTGTCCCCACATTAAAATTGTGCTGCCCTGATAGAGGCAAGGGAGCCCTACAAACTGACATCAGGAACTTGGACTGATGAGTTTCCTTTCCCAGGGAAAATGGGCAAAAGTTGTGCCCAGGGGCCCCTAGCTGTGACTGCAAAAAATCCTTATATCGAAGGATGGACCCCACACCGAAGTTGTCCCCACCTCAAACTTGTGCTGCCCTGATAGACCCAAGGGAGCCCTACAAACTGACATCAGGAACCTGGACTGCTGAGTTTTCTTTCCCAGGGAAAATGGAAAAAGGATGTGCCCAGGGGCCCCTGGCCCTGACTGCAAAAAATCCTTATATCGAAGGATGGAGCCCACACCGAATTTGTCCCCACCTCAAACTTGTGCTGCCCTGATAGACCCAAGGGAGCCCAACAAACTGACATCAGGAACCTGGACTGCTGAGTTTTCTTTCCCAGGGAAAATGGAAAAAGGATGTGTCCAGGGGCCCCTGGCCCTGTGCGGGGGCCTCACTACAAAAAATCCTTATATCGAAGGATGGACCCCACACCGAAGATGTCCCCACCTCAAACTTGTGCTGCCCTGATAGACCCAAGGGAGCCCTACAAACTGACATCAGGAACCTGGACTGCTGAGTTTTCTTTCCCAGGGAAAATGGAAAAAGGATGTGCCCAGGGGCCCCTGGCCCTGACTGCAAAAAATCCTTATATCGAAGGATGGACCCCACACCGAAGTTGTCCCCACCTCAAACTTGTGCTGCCCTGATAGACCCAAGGGAGCCCTACAAACTGACATCAGGAACCTGGACTGCTGAGGTTTCTTTCCCAGGGAAAATGGCCAAAGGTTGTGCCCAGGGGCCCCTTGCCCTGACTGCACAAAATCCTTATATCGAAGAATGGACCCCACACCGAAGATGTCCCCACCTCAAACTTGTGCTGCCCTGATACACCCAAGGGAGCCGGACAAAATGACATCAGGAACCTGGACTGCTGAGTTTTCTTTCCCAGGGAAAATGGAAAAAGGATGTGCCCAGGGGCCCCTGGCCCTGACTGCAAAAAATCCTTATATCGAAGGATGGACCCCACCCCGAAGTTGTCCCCACCTCAAACTTGTGCTGCCCTGATAGACCCAAGGGAGCCCTACAAACTGACATCAGGAACCTGGACTGCTGAGTTTTCTTTCCCAGGGAAAATGGAAAAAGGATGTGCCCAGGGGCCCTTGGCCCTGGGCTGGGGCCTAACTCCAAAGAATCCTTATATCGAAGGATGGACCCCACACCGAAGATGTCCCCACCTCAAACTTGTGCTGCCCTGATAGACCCAAGGGAGCCCTACAAACTGACATCAGGAACCTGGACTGCTGAGTTTTCTTTCCCAGGGAAAATGGATAAAGGATGTGCCCAAGGGCCCCTAGTCCTGACTGGAAAAAATCCTTATATCGAAGGATGGACCCCACACCGAAGTTGTCCCCACCTCAAACTTCTGCTGCCCTGATAGACCCCAGGGAGCCCTACAAACTGACATCAGGAACCTGGACTGCTGAGTTTTCTTTCCCAGGGAAAATGGAAAAAGGATGTACCCAGGGGCCCCTGGCCCTGGGCCCCTGGCCCTGACTGCAAAAAATCCTTATATTGATGGATGGAGCCCACACCGAAGATGTCCCCACCTCAAACTTGAGCTGCCCTGATAGACCCAAGGGAGCCCAACAAACTGACATCAGGAACCTGGACTGCTGAGTTTTCTTTCCCAGGGAAAATGGAAAAAGGATGTGCCCAGGGGCCCCTGGCCCTGAGTGCAAAAAATCCATATATTGAAGGATGGACCCCACACCGAAGTTGTCCCCACCTCAAACTTGTGCTGCCCTGATAGACCCAAGGGAGCCCTACAAACTGACATCAGGAACCTGGACTGCTGAGTTTTCTTTCCCAGGGAAAATGGAAAAAGGATGTGCCCGGGGGCCCCTGGCCCTGACTTCAAAAAATCCTTATATCGAAGGATGGACCCCACACCAAAGTTGTCCCCACCTCAAACTTGTGCTGCCCTGATAGACCCAAGTGAGCCCTACAGACTGACATCAGGAACCTGGACTGCGGAGGTTTCTTTCCCAGGGAAAATGGCCAAAGGTTCTGCCCAGGGGCCCCTTGCCCTGTCTGCACAAAATCCTTATATCGAAGAATGGACCCCACACCGCAGATGTCCCAACCTCAAACTTGTGCTGCCCTGATACACCCAAGGGAGCCGGACAAACTGACATCAGGAACCTGGACTGCTGAGTTTTCTTTCCCAGGGAAAATGGAAAAAGGATGTGCCCAGGGGCCCCTGGCCCTGACTGCAAAAAATCCTTATATCGAAGGATGGACCCCACCCCGAAGTTGTCCCCACCTCAAACTTGTGCTGCCCTGATAGACCCAAGGGAGCCCTACAAACTGACATCAGGAACCTGGACTGCTGAGTTTTCTTTCCCAGGGAAAATGGCCAAAGGTTGTGCCCAGGGGCTCCTAGCCCTGACTGCAAAAAATCCTTATATCGAAGGATGGACCCCACACCGAAGTTGTCTCCACCTCAAACTTGTGCTGCCCTGATAGACCCAAGGGAGCCCTACAAACTGACATCAGGAACCTGGACTGCTGAGTTTTCTTTCCCAGGGAAAATGGAAAAAGGATGTGCCCAGGGGCCCCTGGCCCTGGGCTGGGGCCTAACTCCAAAGAATCCTTATATAGAAGGATGGACCCCACACCGAAGATGTCCCCACCTCAAACTTGTGCTGCCCTGATAGACCCAAGGGAGCCCTACAAACTGACATCAGGAACCTGGACTGCTGAGTTTTCTTTCCCAGGGAAAATGGATAAAGGATGTGCCCAAGGGCCCCTAGCCCTGACTGGAAAAAATCCTTATATCGAAGGATGGACCCCACACCGAAGTTGTCCCCACCTCAAACTTGTGCTGCCCTGATAGACCCCAGGGAGCCCTACAAACTGACATCAGGAACCTGGACTGCTGAGTTTTCTTTCCCAGGGAAAATGGAAAAAGTATGTACCCAGGGGCCCCTGGCCCTGGGCCCCTGGCCCTGACTGCAAAAAATCCTTATATTGATGGATGGAGCCCACACCGAAGATGTCCCCACCTCAAACTTGAGCTGCCCTGATAGACCCAAGGGAGCCCAACAAACTGACATCAGGAACCTGGACTGCTGAGTTTTCTTTCCCAGGGAAAATGGAAAAAGGATGTGCCCAGGGGCCCCTGGCCCTGGGCTGGGCCCTGACTGCAAAAAATCATCTTATCGAAGGATGGACCCCACACCGAAGATGTCCCCACAGGAAACTTGTGCTGCCCTGATAGACCCAAGGGAGCCCTACAAACTGACATCAGGAACCTGGACTGCTGAGTTTTCTTTCCCAGGGAAAATGGAAAAAGGATGTGCCCAGGGGCCCCTGGCCCTGGGCTGGGACCTCACTGCAAAGAATCCTTATATCGAAGGATGGAGCCCACACCGAAGTTGTCCCCACATTAAAATTGTGCTGCCCTGATAGAGGCAAGGGAGCCCTACAAACTGACATCAGGAACTTGGACTGATGAGTTTCCTTTCCCAGGGAAAATGGGCAAAAGTTGTGCCCAGGGGCCCCTAGCCGTGACTGCAAAAAATCCTTATATCGAAGGATGGACCCCACACCGAAGTTGTCCCCACCTCAAACTTGTTCTGCCCTGATAGACCCAAGGGAGCCCTACAAACTGATATCAGGAACCTGGACTGCTGAGTTTTCTTTCCCAGGGAAAATGGAAAAAGGATGTGCCCAGGGGCCCCTGGCCCTGACTGCAAAAAATCCTTATATCGAAGGATGGAGCCCACACCGAATTTGTCCCCACCTCAAACTTGTGCTGCCCTGATAGACCCAAGGGAGCCCAACAAACTGACATCAGGAACCTGGACTGCTGAGTTTTCTTTCCCAGGGAAAATGGAAAAAGGATGTGTCCAGGGGCCCCTGGCCCTGTGCGGGGGCCTCACTACAAAAAATCCTTATATCGAAGGATGGACCCCACACCGAAGTTGTCCCCACCTCAAACTTGTGCTGCCCTGATACACCCAAAGGAGCCCTACAAACTGACATCAGGAACCTGGACTGCTGAGTTTTCTTTCCCAGGGAAAATGGAAAAAGGATGTGCCCAGGGGCCCTTGGCCCTGACTGCAAAAAATCCTTATATCGAAGGATGGAGCCTACGCCGAAGTTGTCCCCACCTCAAACTTGTGCTGCCCTGATAGACCCAAGGGAGCCCTACAAACTGACATCAGGAACCTGGACTGCTGAGTTTTCTTTCCCAGGGAAAACGGCCAAAGGATATGCCCAGGGGCCCCTGACCCTGGTCCCCTGGCCCTGACTGCAAAAAATCCTTATATCGAAGGATGGAGCCCACACCAAAGTTGTCCCCACCTCAAACTTGTGCTGCCCTGATAGACCCAAGGGAGCCCTAAAAACTGACATCAGGAACCTGGACTGCTGAGTTTTCTTTCCCAGGGAAAATGGAAAAAGGATGTGCCCAGGGGCCCCTGGCCCTGACTGCAAACAATCCATATATCAAAGGATGGACCCCACACCGAAGTTGTCTCCTCCTCAAATTTGTGCTGCCCTGATAGACCCAAGGGAGCCCTACAAACTGACATCAGGAACCTGGACTGCTGAGTTTTCTTTCCCAGGGAAAATGGAAAAAGGATGTGCCCAGGGGCCCCTGGCCCTGGGCTGGGGCCTAACTCCAAAGAATCCTTATATAGAAGGATGGACCCAACACCGAAGATGTCCCCACCTCAAACTTGTGCTGCCCTGATAGACCCAAGGGAGCCCTACAAACTGACATCAGGAACCTGGACTGCTGAGTGTTCTTTCCCAGGGAAAATGGATAAAGGATGTGCCCAAGGGCCCCTAGCCCTGACTGGAAAAAATCCTTATATCGAAGGATGGACCCCACACCGAAGTTGTCTCCACCTCAAACTTGTGCTGCCCTGATAGACCCAAGGGAGCCCTACAAACTGACATCAGGAACCTGGACTGCTGAGTTTTCTTTCCCAGGGAAAATGGAAAAAGGATGTGCCCAGGGGCCCCTGGCCCTGACTGCAAACAATCCATATATCAAAGTATGGACCCCACACCGAAATTGTCCCCTCCTCAAATTTGTGCTGCCCTGATAGACCCAAGGGAGCCCTACAAACTGACATCAGGAACCTGGACTGCTGAGTTTTCTTTCCCAGGGAAAATGGAAAAAGGATGTGTCCAGGGGCCCCTGGCCCTGGGCTGGGGCCTAACTCCAAAGAATCCTTATATAGAAGGATGGACCCCACACCGAAGATGTCCCCACCTCAAACTTGTGCTGCCCTGATAGACCCAAGGGAGCCCTACAAACTGACATCAGGAACCTGGACTGCTGAGTTTTCTTTCCCAGGGAAAATGGATAAAGGATGTGCCCAAGGGCCCCTAGCCCTGACTGGAAAAAATCCTTATATCGAAGGATGGACCCCACACCGAAGTTGTCCCCACCTCAAACTTGTGCTGCCCTGATAGACCCCAGGGAGCCCTACAAACTGACATCAGGAACCTGGACTGCTGAGTTTTCTTTCCCAGGGAAAATGGAAAAAGTATGTACCCAGGGGCCCCTGGCCCTGGGCCCCTGGCCCTGACTGCAAAAAATCCTTATATCGAAGGATGGACCCCACACCGAAGATGTCCCCACAGGAAACTTGTGCTGCCCTGATAGACCCAAGGGAGCCCTACAAACTGACATCAGCAACCTGGACTGCTGAGTTTTCTTTCCCAGGGAAAATGGAAAAAGGATGTGCCCAGGGGCCCCTGGCCCTGGGCTGGGGCCTCACTGCAAAGAATCCTTATATCGAAGGATGGAGCCCACACCGAAGTTGTCCCCACATTAAAATTGTGCTGCCCTGATAGAGGCAAGGGAGCCCAACAAACTGACATCAGGAACTTGGACTGATGAGTTTCCTTTCCCAGGGAAAATGGGCAAAAGTTGTGCCCAGGGGCCCCTAGCCGTGACTGCAAAAAATCCTTATATCGAAGGATGGACCCCACACCGAAGTTGTCCCCACCTCAAACTTGTGCTGCCCTGATAGACCCAAGGGAGCCCTACAAACTGACATCAGGAACCTGGACTGCTGAGTTTTCTTTCCCAGGGAAAACGGCCAAAGGATATGCCCAGGGGCCCCTGACCCTGGTCCCCTGGCCCTGACTGCAAAAAATCCTTATATCGAAGGATGGAGCCCACACCAAAGTTGTCTCCACCTCAAACTTGTGCTGCCCTGATAGACCCAAGGGAGCCCTACAAACTGACATCAGGAACCTGGACTGCTGAGTTTTCTTTCCCAGGGAAAATGGAAAAAGTATGTACCCAGGGGCCCCTGGCCCTGGGCCCCTGGCCCTGACTGCAAAAAATCCTTATATCGAAGGATGGACCCCACACCGAAGATGTCCCCACAGGAAACTTGTGCTGCCCTGATAGACCCAAGGGAGCCCTACAAACTGACATCAGCAACCTGGACTGCTGAGTTTTCTTTCCCAGGGAAAATGGAAAAAGGATGTGCCCAGGGGCCCCTGGCCCTGGGCTGGGGCCTCACTGCAAAGAATCCTTATATCGAAGGATGGAGCCCACACCGAAGTTGTCCCCACATTAAAATTGTGCTGCCCTGATAGAGGCAAGGGAGCCCAACAAACTGACATCAGGAACTTGGACTGATGAGTTTCCTTTCCCAGGGAAAATGGGCAAAAGTTGTGCCCAGGGGCCCCTAGCCGTGACTGCAAAAAATCCTTATATCGAAGGATGGACCCCACACCGAAGTTGTCCCCACCTCAAACTTGTGCTGCCCTGATACACCCAAGGGAGCCCTACAAACTGACATCAGGAACCTGGACTGCTGAGTTTTCTTTCCCAGGGAAAATGGAAAAAGGATGTGCCCAGGGGCCCTTTGCCCTGACTGCAAAAAATCCTTATATCGAAGGATGGACCCCACCCCGAAGTTGTCCCCACCTCAAACTTGTGCTGCCCTGATAGACCCAAGGGAGCCCTACAAACTGACATCAGGAACCTGGACTGCTGAGTTTTCTTTCCCAGGGAAAACGGCCAAAGGATATGCCCAGGGGCCCCTGACCCTGGTCCCCTGGCCCTGACTGCAAAAAATCCTTATATTGAAGGATGGAGCCCACACCAAAGTTGTCCCCACCTCAAACTTGTGCTGCCCTGATAGACCCAAGGGAGCCCTAAAAACTGACATCAGGAACCTGGACTGCTGAGCTTTCTTTCCCAGGGAAAATGGAAAAAGGATGTGCCCAGGGGCCCCTGGTCCTGACTGCAAAGAATCCTTATATCGAAGGATGGACCCCACACCGAAGTTGTCCCCACCTCAAACTTGTGCTGCCCTGATACACCCAAGGGAGCCCTACAAACTGAAATCAGGAACCTGGATGCTGAGTTTCCTTTCCCAGGGAAAATGGCCAAAGGATGTGCCCAGGGGCCCCTGGTCCTGGGCTGGGGCCTCACTAAAAAAAATCCCCATATCGAAGGATGGATCCCACACCGAAATTGTCCCCACCTCAATCTTGTGCTGCCCTGATAGACCCAAGGGAACCCTAAAAACTGACATCAGGAACCTGGACTGCTGAATTTTCTTTCCCAGGGAAAATGGAAAAAGGATGTACCCAGGGGCCCCTGGCCCTGACTGCAAAAAATCCTTATATCGAAGGATGGACCCCGCACCGAAGTTGTCCCCACCTCAAACTTGTGCTGCCCTGATAGACCCAAGGGAGCCCTACAAACTGACATCAGGAACCTGGACTGCTGAGTTTTCTTTCCCAGGGAAAATGGAAAATGGATGTGCCCAGGGGCCCCCGGACCTGACTGCAAAAAATCCTTATATCGAAGGATGGAGCCCAGACCGAAGTTCTCCCCACCTCAAACTTGTGCTGCCCTGATAGACCCAAGGGAGCCCTACAAACTGACATCAGGAACCTGGACTGCTGAGTTTTCTTTCCCAGGGAAAATGGAAAAAGGATGTGCCCAGGGTCCCCTGGCCCTGACTGCAAAAAATCCTTATATCGAAGGATGGACCCCACACCGAAGTTGTCCCCACCTCAAACTTGTGCTGCCCTGATACACCCAAGGGAGCCCTACAAACTGACATCAGGAACCTGGACTGCTGAGTTTTCTTTCCCAGAGAAAACGGCCAAAGGATGTGCCCAGGGGGCCCTGGCCCTGGGCTGGGGCCTCACTACAAAAAATCCTTATATCGAAGAATGGAGCCCACACCGAAGTTGTCCCCACCTCAAACTTGTGCTGCCCTGATAGACCCAAGGGAGCCCTACAAACTGACATCAGGAACCTGGACTGCTGAGTTTTCTTTCCCAGGGAAAATGGAAAAAGGATGTGCCCAGGGGCCCGTGGCGCTGGGCTGGGACCGGACTGCAAAGAATCCTTATATCGAAGGATGGAGCCCAGACCAAAGTTGTCCCCACCTCAAACTTGTGCTGCCCTGATAGACCCAAGGGAGCCCTACAAAATGACATCAGGAACCTGGACTGCTGAGTTTTCTTTCCCAGGGAAAATGGAAAAAGGATGTGCCCAGGGGCCCCTGGCCCAGGGCTGGGGCCTCACTGCAAAGAATCCTTATATCGAAGGATGGACCCCACACCGAAGTTGTCCCCACCTCAAACTTGTGCTGCCCTGATAGACCCAAGGGAGCCCTACAAACTGACATCAGGAACCTGGACTGCTGAGTTTTCTTTCCCAGGGAAAATGGAAAAAGGATGTGCCCAGGGGCCCCTGGCCCTGGGCTGGGGCCTCACTGCAAAGAATCTTTATATCGAATGATGGAGCCCACACCAACCTTGTCCCCACCTTAAAATTGTGCTGCCCTGATAGACCCAAGGGAGCCCTACAAACTGACATCAGGAACCTGGACTGCTGAGTTTTCTTTCCCAGGGAAAATGGAAAAAGGATGTGCCCAGGGGCCCCTGGCCCTGACTGCAAAGAATCCTTATATCGAAGGATGGAGCCCACACCGAAGTTGTCCCCACCTCAAACTTGTGCTGCCCTGATAGACCCAAGGGAGCCCTACAAACTGACATCAGGAACCTGGACTGCTGAGTTTTCTTTCCCAGGGAAAATGGAAAAAGGATGTGCCCAGGGGCCCCTGGCCCTGACTGCAAAAAATCCATATATCGAAGGATGGACCCCACACCGAAGTTGTCCCCACCTCAAAATTGTGCTGCCCTGATAGACCCAAGGGAGCCCTACAAACTGACATCAGGAACCTGGACTGCTGAGTTTTCTCTCCCAGGGAAAATGGAAAAAGGATGTGCCCAGGGGCCCCTGGCCCTCACTGCAAAGAATCCTTATATCGAAGGATGGACCCCACACTGAAGTTCTCTCCACCTCAAACTTGTGCTGCCCTGATAGACCCAAGGGAGCCCTACAAACTGACATCAGGAACCTGGACTGCTGAGTATTCTTTCCCAGGGAAAATGGAAAAAGGATGTGCCCAGGGGCCCCTGGCCCTAGGCCCCGGGGCCTCACTGCAAAGAATCCTTATATCGAAGGATGGATCCCAGACCGAAGTTGTCCCCACATCAAACTTGTGCTGCCCTGATAGACCCAAGGGAGCCCTACAAACTGACATCAGGAACCTGGACTGCTGAGTTTTCTTTCCCAGGGAAAATGGAAAAAGGATGTGCCCAGGGGCCCCTAGCCCTGACTGCAAAAAATCCTTATATCAAAGGATGGAGCCCACACCGAAGTTGTCCCCACCTCAAACTTTTGCTGCCCTGATAGACCCAAGGGAGCCCTACATACTGACATCAGGAACCTGGACTGCTGAGTTTTCTTTCCCAGGGAAAATGGAAAAAGGATGTGCCCAGGGGCCCCTGGCCCTGGGCCCCTGGCCCTGACTGCAAAAAATCCTTATATCGAAGGATGGACCCCACACCGAAGTTGTCCCCACCTCAAACTTGTGCTGCCCTGATAGACCCAAGGGAGCCCTACAAACTGACATCAGGAACCTGGACTGCTGAGTTTTCTTTCCCAGGGAAAATGGAAAAAGGATGTGCCCAGGGGCCCCTGGACCTGGGCTGGGGCCTCACTGCAAAGAATCCTTATATCGAAGGATGGACCCCACACCGAAGTTGTCCCCACCTCAATCTTGTGCTGCCCTGATAGACCCAAGGGAGCCCTACAAACTGACATCAGCAACCTGGACTGCTGAGTTTTCTTTTCCAGGGAAAATGGAAAAAGGCTGTGCCCAGGGGCCCCTGGCCCTGGGCAGAGACCTCACTACAAAAAATCCTTATATCGAAGGATGGAGCCCACACCGAAGTTGTCCCCATCTCAAACTTGTGCTGCCCTGATAGACCCAAGGGAGCCCTACAAACTGACATCAGGAACCTGGACTGCTGAGTTTTCTTTCCCAGGGAAAATGGAAAAAGGATGTGCCCAGGGGCCCCTAGCCCTGACTGCAAAAAATCCTTATATCGAAGGATGGAGCCCACACCGAATTTGTCCCCACCTCAAACTTGTGCTGCCCTGATACACCCAAGGGAGCCCTACAAACTGACATCAGGAACCTGGACTGCTGAGTTTTCTTTCCCAGGGAAAATGGCCAAAGGATGTGCCCAAGGGCCCCTGGCCCTAGGCTCAGACGTGACTGCAAATAATCCTTATATAGAAGAATGGAGCCCAGACCGAAGTTGTCCCCACCTCAAACTTGTGCTGCCCTGATAGACCCAAGGGAGCCCTACAAACTGACATCAGGAACCTGGACTGCTGAGTTTTTTTTCCCAGGGAAAATGGCCAAAGGATGTGCCCACGGGCTTGTGGCCCTGGGCTGGGCCCTGACTGCAAAAAATCCA
This sequence comes from Lonchura striata, assembly GCF_046129695.1. Classification (NCBI taxonomy): domain Eukaryota; kingdom Metazoa; phylum Chordata; class Aves; order Passeriformes; family Estrildidae; genus Lonchura; species Lonchura striata. Next base: position 43,897 of record NC_134626.1, read on the forward strand.
TAAATCGAAGGATGGACCCCACACCGAAGTTGTTCCCACCTCAATCTTGTGCTGCCCTGATAGACCCAAGGGAGCCCTGCAAACTGACATCAGGAACCTGGACTGCTGAGTTTTCTTTCCCAGAGAAAATGGCCAAAGGATGTGCCCAGGGGCCCCTAGCCCTGACTGTAAAAAATCCTTATATCGAAGGATGCACCCCACACCGAAGTTGTCCCCACCTCAAACTTGTGCTGCCCTGATAGACCCAAGGGAGCCCTACAAACTGACATCAGGAACCTGGACTGCTGTGTTTTCTTTCCAAAGGAAAATGGAAAAAGGATGTGCCCAGGGGCCCCTGGCCCTGGGCTGGGGACTCACTGCAAAAAATCCTTATATCGAAGGATGGACTCCACACCGAAGTTGTCCCCACCTCAAACTTGTGCTGCCCTGATACACCCAAGGGAGCCCTACAAACTGACATCAGGAACCTGGACTGCTGAGTTTTCTTTCCCAGGGAAAATGGCTGCAGGTCCTTAAGGGAACAAAAAGGGCTCCCGGCCTTTGCCTCTGTTCTCTAACATTCCCCAAAAGGCATCGCAGTCCTGGAAGAGGTGTTTGTCATGCAGCCTGCCAAAATAAATTCTTGTAAAATTCTAGCTCTGCCTTTTTTTTAACGTGTTCTTACTTCCTATTTATGTAATCGCAGAAAGCAAGGAAAGAATAAATGTGTCTGGTTCCCACTATTGCTCTGTGCACGCATTTTTAAAGCCTGCTGTAGTTCTATCCTCTTTTTCCACTCCAAGCTTGACTTTTCCCCTCCTTTTTCAAGGTCTGCTGCTTTGGGTTTCCCAGGCAGGGCTGGGTTCCTCGGCAGGGGTCTTAGGAGTTGGTGCAGATTCTGCTTTTTCCAAAGGTGTATCAAAGTGTGCCGGCAAAAGGATTGTTTTCTCCAGGAAAAAGCTTTCTCTCAATGACCATCAATGCATGTATGTGTTTTAATCGTGTAACCAGGTGGATTAAGAAAAGCCGACACCTGTAGCAGAGTTTTGTTGGATCTGAGTCCGTGAGAAGTGGGCTGTGTGCTGGAGAGGGAGAGACCAAGAGATGCTGTTGGAGAGTGGCAACAGTGGCAGGTGTGAGCTGCTAACTTGATGAGGGCTCAGAGCAGACACAGGTGTGAGCTGTTAAGATGATGAGGAAGAGGGGCGGATCCCTCTGGGGGGAGGTTATTTAAAGGCGAGGCTTTGCCTCATCCTGCTTTTGCATGGAGCTGCTGGAGAAGAGGAGTTTATGGGGGGCTCCCAGGGCTGTCTCATGGAAGGACGGTGAGTACTTTGAACAGGGTTTGGGGGATCACCTGGGCACATCCTTTGGCCATTTTCCCTAGGAAAGAAAACTCAGCAGTCCAGGTTCCTGATGTCAGTTTGTAGACCTCCCTTCGGTCTATCAGGGCAGCACAAGTTTGAGTTGAGGACAACTTCGGTCTGGGCTCCATCCTTCCATATAAGGATTTTTAGCAGTCAGGGCCAGGGGCCCCTGGGCACATCCTTTGGCCATTTTCCCTGGGAAAGAAAACTCAGCAGTCCAGGTTCCTGATGTCAGTTTGTAGGGCTTCCTTGGGTCTATCAGGGCAGCACAACTTAGAGTTGGGGACAACATTGCTCTGGGCTCCATCCTTCGATATAAGGATTTTTTGCAGTGAGGCCCCAGCCCAGGACCAGGGGCCCCAGGTCATATCCTTTGGCCATTTTCCCTGGGAAAGAAAACTCAGCAGTCCAGGTTCCTGATGTCAGTTTGTAGGGCTTCCTTGGGTCTATCAGGGCAGCACAAATTTGATGTGGGGACAACTTTGGTCTGGGCTCAATCCTTCGATAGAAGGATTCCTGGCAGTCAGGTCCCAGCCCAGGGCCCGGGGCCCCTGGGCACATCCTTTGGCCATTTTCCCTGGGAAAGAAAACTCAGCAGTCCAGGTTCCTGATGTCAGTTTGTAGGGCTCCCTTGGGTCTATCAGGGCAGCACAAGATTGAGGTGGGGACAACTTTGGTGTGGGATGCATCCTTCGATATAAGGATTTTTGGCAGTCAGGGCCCAGCCCAGGGCCTGGGGCCCCTGGGCACATCCTTTTTCCATTTTCCCTGAGAAAGAAAACTCAGCAGTCCAGGTTACTGATGTCAGTTTGTAGGGCTTCCTTGGGTCTATCAGGGCAGCAAAAATTTGATGTGGGGACAACTTTGGTCTGGGCTCAAGCCTTCGATAGAAGGATTCCTGGCAGTCAGGTCCCAGCCCAGGGCCCGGGGCCCCTGGGCACATCCTTTGGCCATTTTCCCTGGGAAAAAAAACTCAGCAGTCCAGGTTCGTGATGTCAGTTTGTAGGGCTCCCTTGGGTCTATCAGAGCAGCACAAGTTTGAGGTGGGGACAACTTTGGTCTGGGCTCTATCCTTCGATATAAGGATTCTTTACAGTCCGGTCCCAGCCCAGGACCAGGGGCCCCTGGGCACGTCCTTTTTCATTTTTCCCTGGGAAAGAAAACTCAGCAGTCCAGGTTCCTGATGTCAGTTTGTAGGGCCCCCTTGGGTCTATCAGGGCAGCACAAGTTTGAGGTGGGGACAACTTCGGTGTGGGCTCCATCCTTCGATATATGGATTTTTTGCAGTGAGGTCTCAGCCCAGGGCCAGGGGCTCCTGGGCACATTCTTTTTCAATCTTCCCTGGGAAAGAAAACTCAGCAGTCCAGGTTCCTGATGTCAGTTTGTAGGGCTCCCTTGGGTCTATCAGGGCAGCACAAGTTTGAGGTGGGGACAACTTCGGTGTGGGCTCCATCCTTCGATATAAGGATTCTTTGCAGTCAGGGCCAGGGGCCCCTGGGCATGTCCCTTTTCCATTTGACCTGGGAAAGAAAGCTTACCAGTCCAGGTTCCTGATGTCTGTTTGTAGGGCTGCCTTGGGTGTATCAGGGCAGCACAAGTTTGAGGTGGGGACAAATTCGGTGTGGGCTCTATCCTTCGATATAAGGATTTTTTGCAGTCAGGGCTAGGGGCCCCTGGGCACATCCTTTTTCCATTTTCCCTGGGAAAGAAAACTCAGCAGTCCAGGTTCCTGATGTCAGTTTGTAGGGCTCCCTTGGGTCTATCAGGGCAGCACAAGTTTGAGATGGGGACAACTTCGGTGTGGGCTCCATCCTTCGATATAAGGATTTTTTCTAGTGAGGTCTCTGCCCAGGGCCAGGGGCCCCTGGGCACAGCCTTTTTCCATTTTCCCTGGGAAAGAAAACTCAGCAGTCCAGGTTGCTGATGTCAGTTTGTAGGGCTCCCTTGGGTCTATCAGGGCAGCACAAGATTGAGGTGGGGACAACTTCGGTGTGGGATCCATCCTTCGATATAAGGATTTCTTGTAGTGAGGCCCCAGCCCAGGGCCAGGGGCCCCTGGGCACATCCTTTTTCCATTTTCCCTGGGAAAGAAAACTCAGCAGTCCAGGTTCCTGATGTCAGTTTGTAGGGCTCCCTTGGGTCTATCAGGGCAGCACAAGTTTGAGGTGGGGACAACTTCGGTGTGGGGTCCATCCTTCGATATAAGGATTTTTTACAGTCAGGGCCAGGGGCCCCTGGGCACATCCTTTTTCCATTTTCCCTGGGAAAGAAAACTCAGCAGTCCAGGTTCCTGATGTCACTTTGTAGGGCTCCCTTGGGTCTATCAGGGCAGCACAAGTTTGAGGTGGGGACAACTTTGGTGTGGGGTCCATCCTTCGATATAAGGATTCTTTAGAGTGTGGCCGCAGCCCATGGCCAGGGGCCCCATGGCACACCTTTTTTCCATTTTCCCTGGGAAAGAAAACTCAGCAGTCCAGGTTCCTGATGTCAGTTTGTAGGGCTCCCTTGGGTCTATCAGGGCAGCACAAGTTTGAGGTGGGGACGACTTCGGTGTGGGCTCCATCCTTCGATATAAGGATTTCTTGTAGTGAGGTCCCTGCCCAAGGCCAGCTGCCCCTGGGCACAACCTTTTTCCATTTTCCCTGGGAAAGAAAACTCAGCAGTCCAGGTTCCTGATGTCAGTTTGTAGAGCTCCCTTGGGTGTATCAGGGCAGCACAAGTTTGAGGTGGGGACAACTTCGGTGTGGGGTGCATCCTTCGATATAAGGATTTTTTGCAGTCAGGGCCAGGGGCCCCAGGGCACATCCTTTTTCCATTTTCCCTGGGAAAGAAAACTCAGCAGTCCAGGTTCCTGATGTCAGTTTGTAAGGCTCCCTTGGGTCTATCAGGGCAGCACAAGTTTGAGGTGGGGACAACTTCGGTGTGGGGTCCATCCTTCGATATAAGGATTTTTTGCAGTCAGGTCCAGGGGCCCCTGGGCACATCCTTTGGCCATTTTCCCTGGGAAAGAAAACTCAGCAGTCCAGGTTCCTGATGTCAGTTTGTAAGGCTCCCTTGGGTCTATCAGGGCAGCACAAGTTTGAGGTGGGGACAACTTCGGTGTGGGGTCCATCCTTCGATATAAGGATTCTTTGCAATGAGGTCCCTACCCAGGTCCAGGGGCCCCTGGGCACATCATTTGGCCATTTTCCCTGGGAAAGAAAACTCAGCAGTCCAGGTTCCTGATGTCAGTTTGTAGGGCTCCCTTGGGTCTATCAGGGCAGCACAAGTTTGAGGTGGGGACAACTTCGGTGTGGGCTCCATCCTTCGATATAAGGATTTTTTGTAGTGAGGGCCCTGTCCAGGGCTAGGGGACCCTGGGCACAACCTTTTTCCATTTTCCCTGGGAAAGAAAACTCAGCAGTCCAGGTTCCTGATGTCAGTTTGTAGGGCTCCCTTGGGTCTATCAGGGCAGCACAAGTTTGAGGTGGGGAGAACTTTGGTGTGGGGTCCATCCTTCGATATAAGGATTTTTTGCAGTCAGGGACAGGGGCCCCTGGGCACATCCTTTTTCCATTTTCCCTGGGAAAGAAAACTCAGCAGTCCAGGTTCCTGATGTCAGTTTGTAGGGCTCCCTTGGGTGTATCAGGGCAGCACAAGTTTGAGGTGGGGACAACTTCGGTGTGGGGTCCATCCTTCGATATAAGGATTTTTTGCAGTGAGGTCCCTGCCCAGGGCCAGGGCCCCAGGGCACATCCTTTTTCCATTTTCCCTGGGAAAGAAAACTCAGCAGTCCAGGTTCCTGATGTCAGTTTGTAGGGCTCCCTTGGGTGTATCAGGGCAGCACAAGTTTGAGGTGGGGAGAACTTTGGTGTGGGGTCCATCCTTCGATATAAGGATTTTTTGCAGTCAGGGACAGGGGCCCCTGGGCACATCCTTTTTCCATTTTCCCTGGGAAAGAAAACTCAGCAGTCCAGGTTCCTGATGTCAGTTTGTAGGGCTCCCTTGGGTCTATCAGGGCAGAACAAGTTTGAGGTGGGGACAACTTCGGTGTGGGGTCCATCCTTCGATATAAGGATTTTTTGTAGTGAGGGCCCTGTCCAGGGCTAGGGGCCCCTGGGCACATCCTTTTTCCATTTTCCCTGGGAAAGAAAACTCAGCAGTCCAGGTTCCTGATGTCAGTTTGTAGGGCTCCCTTGGGTCTATCAGAACAGCACAAGTTTGAGGTGGGGACAACTTCGGTGTGGGGTCCATCCTTCGATATAAGGATTTTTTGCAGTGAGGACCCTGCCCAGGGCCAGGGCCCCTGGGCACATCCTTTTTCCATTTTCCCTGGGAAAGAAAACTCAGCAGTCCAGGTTCCTGATGTCAGTTTGTAGGGCTCCCTTGGGTCTATCAGGGCAGCACAAGTTTGAGGTGGGGAGAACTTTGGTGTGGGGTCCATCCTTCGATATAAGGATTTTTTGAAGTCAGGGACAGGGGCCCCTGGGCACATCCTTTTTCCATTTTCCCTGGGAAAGAAAACTCAGCAGTCCAGGTTCCTGATGTCAGTTTGTAGGGCTCCCTTGGGTCTATCAGAACAGCACAAGTTTGAGGTGGGGACAACTTCGGTGTGGGGTCCATCCTTCGATATAAGGATTATTTGCAGTGAGGACCCTGCCCAGGGCCAGGGCCCCTGGGCACATCCTTTTTCCATTTTCATTGGGAAAGAAAACTCAGCAGTCCAGGTTCCTGATGTCAGTTTGTAGGGCTCCCTTGGGTGTATCAGGGCAGCACAAGTTTGAGGTGGGGAGAACTTTGGTGTGGGGTCCATCCTTCGATATAAGGATTTTTTGCAGTCAGGGACAGGGGCCCCTGGGCACATCCTTTTTCCATTTTCCCTGGGAAAGAAAACTCAGCAGTCCAGGTTCCTGATGTCAGTTTGTAGGGCTCCCTTGGGTGTATCAGGGCAGCACAAGTTTGAGGTGGGGACAACTTCGGTGTGGGGTCCATCCTTCGATATAAGGATTTCTTGTAGTGAGGTCCCTGCCCAAGGCCAGCCGCCCCTGGGCACAACCTTTTTCCATTTTCCCTGGGAAAGAAAACTCAGCAGTCGAGGTTCCTGATGTCAGTTTGTAGGGCTCCCTTGGGTCTATCAGGGCAGCACAAGTTTGAGGTGGGGACAACTTCGGTGTGGGGTCCATCCTTCGATATAAGGATTCTTTGCAGTCAGGGCCAGGGGCCCCCGGGCACATCCTTTTTCCATTTTCCCTGGGAAAGAAAACTCAGCAGTCCAGGTTCCTGATGTCAGTTTGTAGGGCTCCCTTGGGTGTATCAGGGCAGCACAAGTTTGAGGTGGGGACAACTTCGGTGTGGGCTCCATCCTTCAATATAAGGATTTTTTGCAGTCAGGGCCAGGGGCCCCAGGGCACAACCTTTTTCCATTTTCCCTGGGAAAGAAAACTCAGCAGTCCAGGTTCCTGATGTCAGTTTGTAGGGCTCCCTTGGGTCTATCAGGGTAGCACAATTTTGAGGTGGGGACAACTTCGGTGTGGGGTCCATCCTTCGATATAAGGATTTTTTGTAGTGAGGGCCCTGTCCAGGGCTAGGGGACCCTGGGCACAACCTTTTTCCATTTTCCCTGGGAAAGAAAACTCAGCAGTCCAGGTTCCTGATGTCAGTTTGTAGGGCTCCCTTGGGTCTATCAGGGCAGCACAAGTTTGAGGTGGGGACAACTTCGGTGTGGGGTGCATCCTTCGATACAAGGATTTTTTACAGTCAGGGCCAGGGGCCCCTGGGCACATCCTTTTTCCATTTTCCCTGGGAAAGAAAACTCAGCAGTCCAGGTTCCTGATGTCAGTTTGTAGGGCTCCCTTGGGTCTATCAGGGCAGCACAAGTTTGAGGTGGGGACAACTTCGGTGTGGGGTCCATCCTTCGATATAAGGATTTTTTTCAGTCAGGGCCAAGGGCCCCCGGGCATGACCTTTGGCCATTTTCCCTGGGAAAGAAAACTCAGCAGTCCAGGTTCCTGATGTCATTTTGTAGGGCTCCCTTGGGTCTATCAGGGCAGCACAAGTTTGAGGTGGGGACAACTTCGGTGTGGGGTGCATCCTTCGATATAAGGATTTTTTGCAGTCAGGGCCAGCGGCCCCTGGGCACATCCTTTTTCCATTTTTCCTGGGAAAGAAAACTCAGCAGTCCAGGTTCCTGATGTCAGTTTGTAGGGCTCCCTTGGGTCTATCAGGGCAGCACAAGTTTGAGGTGGGGACAACTTCGGTGTGGGGTCCATCCTTCGATATAAGGATTTCTTGTAGTGAGGTCCCTGCCCAAGGCCAGCCGCCCCTGGGCACAACCTTTTTCCATTTTCCCTGGGAAAGGAAACTCAGCAGTCCAGGTTCCTGATGTCATTTTGTAGGGCTCCCTTGGGTCTATCAGGGCAGCACAAGTTTGAGGTGGGGACAACTTCGGTGTGGGGTGCATCCTCCGATATAAGGATTTTTTGCAGTCAGGGCCAGCGGCCCCTGGGCACATACTTTTTCCATTTTCCCTGGGAAAGAAAACTCAGCAGTCCAGGTTCCTGATGTCAGTTTGTAGGGCTCCCTTGGGTGTATCAGGGCAGCACAAGTTTGAGGTGGGGAGAACTTTGGTGTGGGGTCCATCCTTCGATATAAGGATTTTTTGCAGTCAGGGACAGGGGCCCCTGGGCACATCCTTTTTCCATTTTCCCTGGGAAAGAAAACTCAGCAGTCCAGGTTCCTGATGTCAGTTTGTAGGGCTCCCTTGGGTGTATCAGGGCAGCACAAGTTTGAGGTGGCAACAACTTCGGTGTGGGGTCCATCCTTCGATATAAGGATTTTTTGCAGTGAGGTCCCTGCCCAGGGCCAGGGCCCCTGGGCACATCCTTTTTCCATTTTCCCTGGGAAAGAAAACTCAGCAGTCCAGGTTCCTGATGTCAGTTTGTAGGGCTCCCTTGGGTCTATCAGGGCAGCACAAGTTTGAGGTGGGGAGAACTTTGGTGTGGGGTCCATCCTTCGATATAAGGATTTTTTGCAGTCAGGGACAGGGGCCCCTGGGCACATCCTTTTTCCATTTTCCCTGGGAAAGAAAACTCAGCAGTCCAGGTTCCTGATGTCAGTTTGTAGGGCTCCCTTGGGTGTATCAGGGCAGCACAAGTTTGAGGTGGGGACAACTTCGGTGTGGGGTCCATCCTTCGATATAAGGATTTCTTGTAGTGAGGTCCCTGCCCAAGGCCAGCCGCCCCTGGGCACAACCTTTTTCCATTTTCCCTGGGAAAGAAAACTCAGTAGTCGAGGTTCCTGATGTCAGTTTGTAGGGCTCCCTTGGGTCTATCAGGGCAGCACAAGTTTGAGGTGGGGACAATTTCGGTGTGGGGTCTATCCTTCGATATAAGGATTCTTTGCAATGAGGTCCCTACCCAGGTCCAGGGGCCCCTGGGCACATCATTTGGCCATTTTCCCTGGGAAAGAAAACTCAGCAGTCCAGGTTCCTGATGTCAGTATGTAGGGCTCCCTTGGGTCTATCAGGGCAGCACAAGTTTGAGGTGGGGACAACTTCGGTGTGGGGTCCATCCTTCGATATAAGGATTCTTTCCAGTCAGAACCAGGGGACCCCGGGCACATCCTTTTTCCATTTTCCCTGGGAAAGAAAACTCAGCAGTCCAGGTTCCTGATGTCAGTTTGTAGGGCTCCCTTGGGTGTATCAGGGTAGCACAATTTTGAGGTGGGGACAACTTCGGTGTGGGGTCCATCCTTCGATATAAGGATTCTTTGTAGTCAGGGCCCTGTCCAGGGCTAGGGGACCCTGGGCACAACCTTTTTCCATTTTCCCTGGGAAAGAAAACTCAGCAGTCCAGGTTCCTGATGTCAGTTTGTAGGGCTCCCTTGGGTCTATCAGGGCAGCACAAGTTTGAGGTGGGGACAACTTCGGTGTGGGCTCCATCCTTCGATATAAGGATTTCTTGTAGTGAGGTCCCTGCCCAAGGCCAGCTGCCCCTGGGCACAACCTTTTTCCATTTTCCCTGGGAAAGAAAACTCAGCAGTCCAGGTTCCTGATGTCAGTTTGTAGAGCTCCCTTGGGTGTATCAGGGCAGCACAAGTTTGAGGTGGGGACAACTTCGGTGTGGGGTGCATCCTTCGATATAAGGATTTTTTGTAGTCAGGTCCAGGGGCCCCAGGGCACATCCTTTTTCCATTTTCCCTGGGAAAGAAAACTCAGCAGTCCAGGTTCCTGATGTCAGTTTGTAGGGCTCCCTTGGGTCTATCAGGGCAGCACAAGTTTGAGGTGGGGACAACTTCGGTGTGGGGTCCATCCTTCGATATAAGGATTTTTTGCAGTCAGGTCCAGGGGCCCCTGGGCACATCCTTTGGCCATTTTCCCTGGGAAAGAAAACTCAGCAGTCCAGGTTCCTGATGTCAGTTTGTAAGGCTCCCTTGGGTCTATCAGGGCAGCACAAGTTTGAGGTGGGGACAACTTCGGTGTGGGGTCCATCCTTCGATATAAGGATTCTTTGCAATGAGGTCCCTACCCAGGTCCAGGGGCCCCTGGGCACATCATTTGGCCATTTTCCCTGGGAAAGAAAACTCAGCAGTCCAGGTTCCTGATGTCAGTTTGTACGGCTCCCTTGGGTCTATCAGGGCAGCACAAGTTTGAGGTGGGGACAACTTCGGTGTGGGCTCCATCCTTCGATATAAGGATTTTTTGTAGTGAGGGCCCTGTCCAGGGCTAGGGGACCCTGGGCACAACCTTTTTCCATTTTCCCTGGGAAAGAAAACTCAGCAGTCCAGGTTCCTGATGTCAGTTTGTAGGGCTCCCTTGGGTCTATCAGGGCAGCACAAGTTTGAGGTGGGGACAACTTCGGTGTGGGGTCCATCCTTCGATATAAGGATTCTTTGCAGTCAGAACCAGGGGCCCCCGGGCACAACCTTTTTCCATTTTCCCTGGAAAAGAAAACTCAGCAGTCCAGGTTCCTGATGTCAGTTTGTAGGGCTGCCTTGGGTCTATCAGGGCAGCACAAGTTTGAGGTGGGGACAACTTCGGTGTGGGGTCCATCCTTCGATATAAGGATTCTTTGCAGTCAGAACCAGGGGCCCCCGGGCACATCCTTTTTCCATTTTCCCTGGGAAAGAAAACTCAGCAGTCCAGGTTCCTGATGTCAGTTTGTAGGGCTCCCTTGGGTCTATCAGGGTAGCACAATTTTGAGGTGGGGACAATTTCGGTGTGGGGTCCATCCTTCGATATAAGGATTTTTTTTAGTGAGGGCCCTGTCCAGGGCTAGGGGACCCTGGGCACAACCTTTTTCCATTTTCCCTGGGAAAGAAAACTCAGCAGTCCAGGTTCCTGATGTCAGTTTGTAGGGCTCCCTTGGGTCTATCAGGGCAGCACAAGTTTGAGGTGGGGACAACTTCGGTGTGGGGTCCATCCTTCGATATAAGGATTTCTTGTAGTGAGGTCCCTGCCCAAGGCCAGCCGCCCCTGGGCACAACCTTTTTCCATTTTCCCTGGGAAAGAAAACTCAGCAGTCCAGGTTCCTGATGTCAGTTTGTAGAGCTCCCTTGGGTGTATCAGGGCAGCACAAGTTTGAGGTGGGGACAACTTCGGTGTGGGGTGCATCCTTCGATATAAGGATTTTTTGCAGTCAGGGCCAGGGGCCCCAGGGCACATCCTTTTTCCATTTTCCCTGGGAAAGAAAACTCAGCAGTCCAGGTTCCTGATGTCAGTTTGTAGGGCTCCCTTGGGTCTATCAGGGCAGCACAAGTTTGAGGTGGGGACAACTTCGGTGTGGGGTCCATCCTTCGATATAAGGATTTTTTGCAGTCAGGTCCAGGGGCCCCTGGGCACATCCTTTGGCCATTTTCCCTGGGAAAGAAAACTCAGCAGTCCAGGTTCCTGATGTCAGTTTGTAGGGCTCCCTTGGGTCTATCAGGGCAGCACAAGTTTGAGGTGGGGACAACTTCGGTGTGGGGTCCATCCTTCGATATAAGGATTCTTTGCAATGAGGTCCCTACCCAGGTCCAGGGGCCCCTGGGTACATCATTTGGCCATTTTCCCTGGGAAAGAAAACTCAGCAGTCCAGGTTCCTGATGTCAGTTTGTACGGCTCCCTTGGGTCTATCAGGGCAGCACAAGTTTGAGGTGGGGACAACTTCGGTGTGGGCTCCATCCTTCGATATAAGTATTTTTTGTAGTGAGGTCCCTGTCCAGGGCTAGGGGACCATGGGCACAACCTTTTTCCATTTTCCCTGGGAAAGAAAACTCAGCAGTCCAGGTTCCTGATGTCAGTTTGTAGGGCTCCCTTGGGTCTATCAGGGCAGCACAAGTTTGAGGTGGGGACAACTTCGGTGTGGGGTCCATCCTTCGATATAAGGATTCTTTGCAGTCAGAACCAGGGGCCCCCGGGCACAACCTTTTTCCATTTTCCCTGGAAAAGAAAACTCAGCAGTCCAGGTTCCTGATGTCAGTTTGTAGGGCTGCCTTGGGTCTATCAGGGCAGCACAAGTTTGAGGTGGGGACAACTTCGGTGTGGGGTCCATCCTTCGATATAAGGATTCTTTGCAGTCAGAACCAGGGGCCCCCGGGCACATCCTTTTTCCATTTTCCCTGGGAAAGAAAACTCAGCAGTCCAGGTTCCTGATGTCAGTTTGTAGGGCTCCCTTGGGTCTATCAGGGTAGCACAATTTTGAGGTGGGGACAATTTCGGTGTGGGGTCCATCCTTCGATATAAGGATTTTTTGTAGTGAGGGCCCTGTCCAGGGCTAGGGGACCCTGGGCACAACCTTTTTCCATTTTCCCTGGGAAAGAAAACTCAGCAGTCCAGGTTCCTGATGTCAGTTTGTAGGGCTCCCTTGGGTGTATCAGGGCAGCACAAGTTTGAGGTGGGGAGAACTTTGGTGTGGGGTGCATCCTTCGATATAAGGATTTTTTGCAGTCAGGGCGAGGGGCCCCAGGGCACATCCTTTTTCCATTTTCCCTGGGAAAGAAAACTCAGCAGTCCAGGTTCCTGATGTCAGTTTGTAGGGCTCCCTTGGGTGTATCAGGGCAGCACAAGTTTGAGGTGGGGACAACTTCGGTGTGGGGTCCATCCTTCGATATAAGGATTCTTTGCAGTCAGGGGCAGGGGCCCCTGGGCACATCCTTTTTCCATTTTCCCTGGGAAAGAAAACTCAGCAGTCCAGGTTCCTGATGTCAGTTTGTAGGGCTCCCTTGGGTGTATCAGGGCAGCACAAGTTTGAGGTGGGGACAACTTCGGTGTGGGGTCCATCCTTCGATATAAGGATTTTTTTCAGTCAGGGCCAAGGGCCCCCGGGCACGACCTTTGGCCATTTTCCCTGGGAAAGAAAACTCAGCAGTCCAGGTTCCTGATGTCAGTTTGTAGGGCTCCCTTGGGTCTATCAGGGCAGCACAAGTTTGAGGTGGGGACAACTTCGGTGTGGGGTCCATCCTTCGATATAAGGATTCTTTGCAGTCAGGGACAGGGGCCCCCGGGCACATCCTTTTTCCATTTTTCCTGGGAAAGAAAACTCAGCAGTCCAGGTTCCTGATGTCAGTTTGTAGGGCTCCCTTGGGTGTATCAGGGCAGCACAAGTTTGAGGTGGGGAGAACTTTGGTGTGGGGTCCATCCTTCGATATAAGGATTTTTTGCAGTCAGGGACAGGGGCCCCTGGGCACATCCTTTTTCCATTTTCCCTGGGAAAGAAAACTCAGCAGTCCAGGTTCCTGATGTCAGTTTGTAGGGCTCCCTTGGGTCTATCAGAACAGCACAAGTTTGAGGTGGGGACAACTTCGGTGTGGGGTCCATCCTTCGATATAAGGATTCTTTGCAATTAGGTCCCTACCCAGGTCCAGGGGCCCCTGGGCACATCATTTGGCCATTTTCCCTGGGAAAGAAAACTCAGCAGTCCAGGTTCCTGATGTCAGTATGTAGGGCTCCCTTGGGTCTATCAGGGCAGCACAAGTTTGAGGTGGGGACAACTTCGGTGTGGGGTCCATCCTTCGATATAAGGATTCTTTGCAGTCAGAACCAGGGGCCCCCGGGCACATCCTTTTTCCATTTTCCCTGGGAAAGAAAACTCAGCAGTCCAGGTTCCTGATGTCAGTTTGTAGGGCTCCCTTGGGTGTATCAGGGTAGCACAATTTTGAGGTGGGGACAACTTTGGTGTGGGGTCCATCCTTCGATATAAGGATTTTTTGTAGTGAGGGCCCTGTCCAGCGCTAGGGGACCCTGGGCACAACCTTTTTCCATTTTCCCTGGGAAAGAAAACTCAGCAGTCCAGGTTCCTGATGTCAGTTTGTAGGGCTCCCTTGGGTCTATCAGGGCAGCACAAGTTTGAGGTGGGGACAACTTCGGTGTGGGGTCCATCCTTCGATATAAGGATTTCTTGTAGTGAGGTCCCTGCCCAAGGCCAGCCGCCCCTGGGCACAACCTTTTTCCATTTTCCCTGGGAAAGAAAACTCAGCAGTCCAGGTTCCTGATGTCAGTTTGTAGAGCTCCCTTGGGTGTATCAGGGCAGCACAAGTTTGAGGTGGGGACAACTTCGGTGTGGGGTGCATCCTTCGATATAAGGATTTTTTGCAGTCAGGGCCAGGGGCCCCAGGGCACATCCTTTTTCCATTTTCCCTGGGAAAGAAAACTCAGCAGTCCAGGTTCCTGATGTCAGTTTGTAGGGCTCCCTTGGGTCTATCAGGGCAGCACAAGTTTGAGGTGGGGACAACTTCGGTGTGGGGTCCATCCTTCGATATAAGGATTTTTTGCAGTCAGGGCCAGGGGCCCCTGGGCACATCCTTTGGCCATTTTCCCTGGGAAAGAAAACTCAGCAGTCCAGGTTCCTGATGTCAGTTTGTAGGGCTCCCTTGGGTGTATCAGGGCAGCACAAGTTTGAGGTGGGGACAACTTCGGTGTGGGGTCCATCCTTCGATATAAGGATTCTTTGCAATGAGGTCCCTACCCAGGTCCAGGGGCCCCTGGGCACATCATTTGGCCATTTTCCCTGGGAAAGAAAACTCCGAAGTCCAGGTTGCTGATGTCAGTTTGTAGGGCTCCCTTGGGTCTATCAGGGCAGCACAAGTTTGAGGTGGGGACAACTTCGGTGTGGGCTCCATCCTTCGATATAAGGATTTTTTGTAGTGAGGGCCCTGTCCAGGGCTAGGGGACCCTGGGCACAACCTTTTTCCATTTTCCCTGGGAAAGAAAACTCAGCAGTCCAGGTTCCTGATGTCAGTTTGTAGGGCTGCCTTGGGTCTATCAGGGCAGCACAAGTTTGAGGTGGGGACAACTTCGGTGTGGGGTCCATCCTTCGATATAATGATTCTTTGCAGTCAGAACCAGGGGCCCCTGGGCACATCCTTTTTCCATTTTCCCTGGGAAAGAAAACTCAGCAGTCCAGGTTCCTGATGTCAGTTTGTAGGGCTCCCTTGGGTCTATCAGGGTAGCACAATTTTGAGGTGGGGACAATTTCGGTGTGGGGTCCATCCTTCGATATAAGGATTTTTTGTAGTGAGGGCCCTGTCCAGGGCTAGGGGACCCTGGGCACAACCTTTTTCCATTTTCCCTGGGAAAGAAAACTCAGCAGTCCAGGTTCCTGATGTCAGTTTGTAGGGCTCCCTTGGGTGTATCAGGGCAGCACAAGTTTGAGGTGGGGACAACTTCGGTGTGGGGTCCATCCTTCGATATAAGGATTTTTTTCAGTCAGGGCCAAGGGCCCCCGGGCACGACCTTTGGCCATTTTCCCTGGGAAAGAAAACTCAGCAGTCCAGGTTCCTGATGTCAGTTTGTAGGGCTCCCTTGGGTCTATCAGGGCAGCACAAGTTTGAGGTGGGGACAACTTCGGTGTGGGGTCCATCCTTCGATATAAGGATTCTTTGCAGTCAGGGCCAGGGGCCCCCGGGCACATCCTTTTTCCATTTTTCCTGGGAAAGAAAACTTAGCAGTCCAGGTTCCTGATGTCAGTTTGTAGGGCTCCCTTGGGTCTATCAGGGCAGCACAAGTTTGAGGTGGGGACAACTTCGGTGTGGGGTCCATCCTTCGATATAAGGATTTCTTGTAGTGAGGTCCCTGCCCAAGGCCATCCGCCCCTGGGCACAACCTTTTTCCATTTTCCCTGGGAAAGAAAACTCAGCAGTCCAGGTTCCTGATGTCAGTTTGTAGGGCTCCCTTGGGTCTATCATGGCAGCACAAGTTTGAGGTGGGGACAACTTCGGTGTGGGGTCCATCCTTCGATATAAGGATTTCTTGTAGTGAGGTCCCTGCCCAAGGCCAGCCGCCCCTGGGCGCAACCTTTTTCCATTTTCCCTGAGAAAGAAAACTCAGCAGTCCAGGTTCCTGATGTCAGTTTGTAGAGCTCCCTTGGGTGTATCAGGGCAGCACAAGTTTGAGGTGGGGACAACTTCGGTGTGGGGTGCATCCTTCGATATAAGGATTTTTTGCAGTCAGGGCCAGGGGCCCCAGGGCACATCCTTTTTCCATTTTCCCTGGGAAAGAAAACTCAGCAGTCCAGGTTCCTGATGTCAGTTTGTAGGGCTCCCTTGGGTCTATCAGAACAGCACAAGTTTGAGGTGGGGACAACTTCGGTGTGGGGTCCATCCTTCGATATAAGGATTTTTTGCAGTGAGGACCCTGCCCAGGGCCAGGGCCCCTGGGCACATCCTTTTTCCATTTTCCCTGGGAAAGAAAACTCAGCAGTCCAGGTTCCTGATGTCAGTTTGTAGGGCTCCCTTGGGTGTATCAGGGCAGCACAAGTTTGAGGTGGGGAGAACTTTGGTGTGGGGTCCATCCTTCGATATAAGGATTTTTTGCAGTCAGGGACAGGGGCCCCTGGGCACATCCTTTTTCCATTTTCCCTGGGAAAGAAAACTCAGCAGTCCAGGTTCCTGATGTCAGTTTGTAGGGCTCCCTTGGGTGTATCAGGGCAGCACAAGTTTGAGGTGGGGACAACTTCGGTGTGGGGTCCATCCTTCGATATAAGGATTTCTTGTAGTGAGGTCCCTGCCCAAGGCCATCCGCCCCTGGGCACAACCTTTTTCCATTTTCCCTGGGAAAGAAAACTCAGCAGTCCAGGTTCCTGATGTCAGTTTGTAGGGCTCCCTTGGGTCTATCAGGGCAGCACAAGTTTGAGGTGGGGACAACTTCGGTGTGGGGTCCATCCTTCGATATAAGGATTCTTTGCAGTCAGGGCCAGGGGCCCCCGGGCACATCCTTTTTCCATTTTCCCTGGGAAAGAAAACTCAGCAGTCCAGGTTCCTGATGTCAGTTTGTAGGGCTCCCTTGGGTCTATCAGGGCAGCACAAGTTTGAGGTGGGGACAATTTCGGTGTGGGGTCCATCCTTCGATATAAGGATTCTTTGCAATGAGGTCCCTACCCAGGTCCAGGGGCCCCTGGGCACATCATTTGGCCATTTTCCCTGGGAAAGAAAACTCAGCAGTCCAGGTTCCTGATGTCAGTATGTAGGGCTCCCTTGGGTCTATCAGGGCAGCACAAGTTTGAGGTGGGGACAACTTCGGTGTGGGGTCCATCCTTCGATATAAGGATTCTTTCCAGTCAGAACCAGGGGCCCCCGGGCACATCCTTTTTCCATTTTCCCTGGGAAAGAAAACTCAGCAGTCCAGGTTCCTGATGTCAGTTTGTAGGGCTCCCTTGGGTCTATCAGGGTAGCACAATTTTGAGGTGGGGACAACTTCGGTGTGGGGTCCATCCTTCGATATAAGGATTTTTTGTAGTGAGGGCCCTGTCCAGGGCTAGGGGACCCTGGGCACAACCTTTTTCCATTTTCCCTGGGAAAGAAAACTCAGCAGTCCAGGTTCCTGATGTCAGTTTGTAGGGCTCCCTTGGGTCTATCAGGGCAGCACAAGTTTGAGGTGGGGACAACTTCGGTGTGGGGTCCATCCTTCGATATAAGGATTCTTTGCAGTCAGGGGCAGGGGCCCCTGGGCACATCCTTTTTCCATTTTCCCTGGGAAAGAAAACTCAGCAGTCCAGGTTCCTGATGTCAGTTTGTAGGGCTCCCTTGGGTGTATCAGGGCAGCACAAGTTTGAGGTGGGGACAACTTCGGTGTGGGGTCCATCCTTCGATATAAGGATTTTTTTCAGTCAGGGCCAAGGGCCCCCGGGCACGACCTTTGGCCATTTTCCCTGGGAAAGAAAACTCAGCAGTCCAGGTTCCTGATGTCAGTTTGTAGGGCTCCCTTGGGTCTATCAGGGCAGCACAAGTTTGAGGTGGGGACAACTTCGGTGTGGGGTCCATCCTTCGATATAAGGATTCTTTGCAGTCAGGGACAGGGGCCCCCGGGCACATCCTTTTTCCATTTTTCCTGGGAAAGAAAACTCAGCAGTCCAGGTTCCTGATGTCAGTTTGTAGGGCTCCCTTGGGTGTATCAGGGCAGCACAAGTTTGAGGTGGGGAGAACTTTGGTGTGGGGTCCATCCTTCGATATAAGGATTTTTTGCAGTCAGGGACAGGGGCCCCTGGGCACATCCTTTTTCCATTTTCCCTGGGAAAGAAAACTCAGCAGTCCAGGTTCCTGATGTCAGTTTGTAGGGCTCCCTTGGGTCTATCAGAACAGCACAAGTTTGAGGTGGGGACAACTTCGGTGTGGGGTCCATCCTTCGATATAAGGATTTTTTGCAGTGAGGACCCTGCCCAGGGCCAGGGCCCCTGGGCACATCCTTTTTCCATTTTCCCTGGGAAAGAAAACTCAGCAGTCCAGGTTCCTGATGTCAGTTTGTAGGGCTCCCTTGGGTCTATCAGGGCAGCACAAGTTTGAGGTGGGGAGAACTTTGGTGTGGGGTCCATCCTTCGATATAAGGATTTTTTGCAGTCAGGGACAGGGGCCCCTGGGCACATCCTTTTTCCATTTTCCCTGGGAAAGAAAACTCAGCAGTCCAGGTTCCTGATGTCAGTTTGTAGGGCTCCCTTGGGTGTATCAGGGCAGCACAAGTTTGAGGTGGGGACAACTTCGGTGTGGGGTCCATCCTTCGATATAAGGATTTCTTGTAGTGAGGTCCCTGCCCAAGGCCAGCCGCCCCTGGGCACAACCTTTTTCCATTTTCCCTGGGAAAGAAAACTCAGCAGTCCAGGTTCCTGATGTCAGTTTGTAGGGCTCCCTTGGGTCTATCAGGGCAGCACAAGTTTGAGGTGGGGACAACTTCGGTGTGGGGTCCATCCTTCGATATAAGGATTCTTTGCAGTCAGGGCCAGGGGCCCCCGGGCACATCCTTTTTCCATTTTCCCTGGGAAAGAAAATTCAGCAGTCCAGGTTCCTGATGTCAGTTTGTAGGGCTCCCTTGGGTCTATCAGGGCAGCACAAGTTTGAGGTGGGGACAATTTCGGTGTGGGGTCCATCCTTCGATATAAGGATTCTTTGCAATGAGGTCCCTACCCAGGTCCAGGGGCCCCTGGGCACATCATTTGGCCATTTTCCCTGGGAAAGAAAACTCAGCAGTCCAGGTTCCTGATGTCAGTATGTAGGGCTCCCTTGGGTCTATCAGGGCAGCACAAGTTTGAGGTGGGGACAACTTCGGTGTGGGGTCCATCCTTCGATATAAGGATTCTTTGCAGTCAGAACCAGGGGCCCCCGGGCACATCCTTTTTCCATTTTCCCTGGGAAAGAAAACTCAGCAGTCCAGGTTCCTGATGTCAGTTTGTAGGGCTCCCTTGGGTGTATCAGGGTAGCACAATTTTGAGGTGGGGACAACTTTGGTGTGGGGTCCATCCTTCGATATAAGGATTTTTTGTAGTGAGGGCCCTGTCCAGCGCTAGGGGACCCTGGGCACAACCTTTTTCCATTTTCCCTGGGAAAGAAAACTCAGCAGTCCAGGTTCCTGATGTCAGTTTGTAGGGCTCCCTTGGGTCTATCAGGGCAGCACAAGTTTGAGGTGGGGACAACTTCGGTGTGGGGTCCATCCTTCGATATAAGGATTTCTTGTAGTGAGGTCCCTGCCCAAGGCCAGCCGCCCCTGGGCACAACCTTTTTCCATTTTCCCTGGGAAAGAAAACTCAGCAGTCCAGGTTCCTGATGTCAGTTTGTAGAGCTCCCTTGGGTGTATCAGGGCAGCACAAGTTTGAGGTGGGGACAACTTCGGTGTGGGGTGCATCCTTCGATATAAGGATTTTTTGCAGTCAGGGCCAGGGGCCCCAGGGCACATCCTTTTTCCATTTTCCCTGGGAAAGAAAACTCAGCAGTCCAGGTTCCTGATGTCAGTTTGTAGGGCTCCCTTGGGTCTATCAGGGCAGCACAAGTTTGAGGTGGGGACAACTTCGGTGTGGGGTCCATCCTTCGATATAAGGATTTTTTGCAGTCAGGGCCAGGGGCCCCTGGGCACATCCTTTGGCCATTTTCCCTGGGAAAGAAAACTCAGCAGTCCAGGTTCCTGATGTCAGTTTGTAGGGCTCCCTTGGGTGTATCAGGGCAGCACAAGTTTGAGGTGGGGACAACTTCGGTGTGGGGTCCATCCTTCGATATAAGGATTCTTTGCAATGAGGTCCCTACCCAGGTCCAGGGGCCCCTGGGCACATCATTTGGCCATTTTCCCTGGGAAAGAAAACTCCGAAGTCCAGGTTGCTGATGTCAGTTTGTAGGGCTCCCTTGGGTCTATCAGGGCAGCACAAGTTTGAGGTGGGGACAACTTCGGTGTGGGCTCCATCCTTCGATATAAGGATTTTTTGTAGTGAGGGCCCTGTCCAGGGCTAGGGGACCCTGGGCACAACCTTTTTCCATTTTCCCTGGGAAAGAAAACTCAGCAGTCCAGGTTCCTGATGTCAGTTTGTAGGGCTGCCTTGGGTCTATCAGGGCAGCACAAGTTTGAGGTGGGGACAACTTCGGTGTGGGGTCCATCCTTCGATATAATGATTCTTTGCAGTCAGAACCAGGGGCCCCTGGGCACATCCTTTTTCCATTTTCCCTGGGAAAGAAAACTCAGCAGTCCAGGTTCCTGATGTCAGTTTGTAGGGCTCCCTTGGGTCTATCAGGGTAGCACAATTTTGAGGTGGGGACAATTTCGGTGTGGGGTCCATCCTTCGATATAAGGATTTTTTGTAGTGAGGGCCCTGTCCAGGGCTAGGGGACCCTGGGCACAACCTTTTTCCATTTTCCCTGGGAAAGAAAACTCAGCAGTCCAGGTTCCTGATGTCAGTTTGTAGGGCTCCCTTGGGTGTATCAGGGCAGCACAAGTTTGAGGTGGGGACAACTTCGGTGTGGGGTCCATCCTTCGATATAAGGATTTTTTTCAGTCAGGGCCAAGGGCCCCCGGGCACGACCTTTGGCCATTTTCCCTGGGAAAGAAAACTCAGCAGTCCAGGTTCCTGATGTCAGTTTGTAGGGCTCCCTTGGGTCTATCAGGGCAGCACAAGTTTGAGGTGGGGACAACTTCGGTGTGGGGTCCATCCTTCGATATAAGGATTCTTTGCAGTCAGGGCCAGGGGCCCCCGGGCACATCCTTTTTCCATTTTTCCTGGGAAAGAAAACTTAGCAGTCCAGGTTCCTGATGTCAGTTTGTAGGGCTCCCTTGGGTCTATCAGGGCAGCACAAGTTTGAGGTGGGGACAACTTCGGTGTGGGGTCCATCCTTCAATATAAGGATTTTTTGCAGTCAGGGCCAGGGGCCCCTGGGCACATCCTTTTTCCATTTTCCCTGGGAAAGAAAACTCAGCAGTCCAGGTTCCTGATGTCAGTTTGTAGGGCTCCCTTGGGTCTATCAGGGCAGCACAAGTTTGAGGTGGGGACAACTTCGGTGTGGGGTCCATCCTTCGATATAAGGATTTCTTGTAGTGAGGTCCCTGCCCAAGGCCATCCGCCCCTGGGCACAACCTTTTTCCATTTTCCCTGGGAAAGAAAACTCAGCAGTCCAGGTTCCTGATGTCAGTTTGTAGGGCTCCCTTGGGTCTATCATGGCAGCACAAGTTTGAGGTGGGGACAACTTCGGTGTGGGGTCCATCCTTCGATATAAGGATTTCTTGTAGTGAGGTCCCTGCCCAAGGCCAGCCGCCCCTGGGCGCAACCTTTTTCCATTTTCCCTGAGAAAGAAAACTCAGCAGTCCAGGTTCCTGATGTCAGTTTGTAGAGCTCCCTTGGGTGTATCAGGGCAGCACAAGTTTGAGGTGGGGACAACTTCGGTGTGGGGTGCATCCTTCGATATAAGGATTTTTTGCAGTCAGGGCCAGGGGCCCCAGGGCACATCCTTTTTCCATTTTCCCTGGGAAAGAAAACTCAGCAGTCCAGGTTCCTGATGTCAGTTTGTAGGGCTCCCTTGGGTCTATCAGAACAGCACAAGTTTGAGGTGGGGACAACTTCGGTGTGGGGTCCATCCTTCGATATAAGGATTTTTTGCAGTGAGGACCCTGCCCAGGGCCAGGGCCCCTGGGCACATCCTTTTTCCATTTTCCCTGGGAAAGAAAACTCAGCAGTCCAGGTTCCTGATGTCAGTTTGTAGGGCTCCCTTGGGTGTATCAGGGCAGCACAAGTTTGAGGTGGGGAGAACTTTGGTGTGGGGTCCATCCTTCGATATAAGGATTTTTTGCAGTCAGGGACAGGGGCCCCTGGGCACATCCTTTTTCCATTTTCCCTGGGAAAGAAAACTCAGCAGTCCAGGTTCCTGATGTCAGTTTGTAGGGCTCCCTTGGGTGTATCAGGGCAGCACAAGTTTGAGGTGGGGACAACTTCGGTGTGGGGTCCATCCTTCGATATAAGGATTTCTTGTAGTGAGGTCCCTGCCCAAGGCCATCCGCCCCTGGGCACAACCTTTTTCCATTTTCCCTGGGAAAGAAAACTCAGCAGTCCAGGTTCCTGATGTCAGTTTGTAGGGCTCCCTTGGGTCTATCAGGGCAGCACAAGTTTGAGGTGGGGACAACTTCGGTGTGGGGTCCATCCTTCGATATAAGGATTCTTTGCAGTCAGGGCCAGGGGCCCCCGGGCACATCCTTTTTCCATTTTCCCTGGGAAAGAAAACTCAGCAGTCCAGGTTCCTGAT
Organism: Lonchura striata; assembly: GCF_046129695.1. Lineage (NCBI taxonomy): Eukaryota > Metazoa > Chordata > Aves > Passeriformes > Estrildidae > Lonchura > Lonchura striata. Next base: position 66,174 of record NC_134626.1, read on the forward strand.
GTCAGTTTGTAGGGCTCCCTTGGGTCTATCAGGGCAGCACAAGTTTGAGGTGGGGACAATTTCGGTGTGGGGTCCATCCTTCGATATAAGGATTCTTTGCAATGAGGTCCCTACCCAGGTCCAGGGGCCCCTGGGCACATCATTTGGCCATTTTCCCTGGGAAAGAAAACTCAGCAGTCCAGGTTCCTGATGTCAGTATGTAGGGCTCCCTTGGGTCTATCAGGGCAGCACAAGTTTGAGGTGGGGACAACTTCGGTGTGGGGTCCATCCTTCGATATAAGGATTCTTTCCAGTCAGAACCAGGGGCCCCCGGGCACATCCTTTTTCCATTTTCCCTGGGAAAGAAAACTCAGCAGTCCAGGTTCCTGATGTCAGTTTGTAGGGCTCCCTTGGGTCTATCAGGGTAGCACAATTTTGAGGTGGGGACAACTTCGGTGTGGGGTCCATCCTTCGATATAAGGATTTTTTGTAGTGAGGGCCCTGTCCAGGGCTAGGGGACCCTGGGCACAACCTTTTTCCATTTTCCCTGGGAAAGAAAACTCAGCAGTCCAGGTTCCTGATGTCAGTTTGTAGGGCTCCCTTGGGTCTATCAGGGCAGCACAAGTTTGAGGTGGGGACAACTTCGGTGTGGGGTCCATCCTTCGATATAAGGATTCTTTGCAGTCAGGGGCAGGGGCCCCTGGGCACATCCTTTTTCCATTTTCCCTGGGAAAGAAAACTCAGCAGTCCAGGTTCCTGATGTCAGTTTGTAGGGCTCCCTTGGGTGTATCAGGGCAGCACAAGTTTGAGGTGGGGACAACTTCGGTGTGGGGTCCATCCTTCGATATAAGGATTTTTTTCAGTCAGGGCCAAGGGCCCCCGGGCACGACCTTTGGCCATTTTCCCTGGGAAAGAAAACTCAGCAGTCCAGGTTCCTGATGTCAGTTTGTAGGGCTCCCTTGGGTCTATCAGGGCAGCACAAGTTTGAGGTGGGGACAACTTCGGTGTGGGGTCCATCCTTCGATATAAGGATTCTTTGCAGTCAGGGACAGGGGCCCCCGGGCACATCCTTTTTCCATTTTTCCTGGGAAAGAAAACTCAGCAGTCCAGGTTCCTGATGTCAGTTTGTAGGGCTCCCTTGGGTGTATCAGGGCAGCACAAGTTTGAGGTGGGGAGAACTTTGGTGTGGGGTCCATCCTTCGATATAAGGATTTTTTGCAGTCAGGGACAGGGGCCCCTGGGCACATCCTTTTTCCATTTTCCCTGGGAAAGAAAACTCAGCAGTCCAGGTTCCTGATGTCAGTTTGTAGGGCTCCCTTGGGTCTATCAGAACAGCACAAGTTTGAGGTGGGGACAACTTCGGTGTGGGGTCCATCCTTCGATATAAGGATTTTTTGCAGTGAGGACCCTGCCCAGGGCCAGGGCCCCTGGGCACATCCTTTTTCCATTTTCCCTGGGAAAGAAAACTCAGCAGTCCAGGTTCCTGATGTCAGTTTGTAGGGCTCCCTTGGGTCTATCAGGGCAGCACAAGTTTGAGGTGGGGAGAACTTTGGTGTGGGGTCCATCCTTCGATATAAGGATTTTTTGCAGTCAGGGACAGGGGCCCCTGGGCACATCCTTTTTCCATTTTCCCTGGGAAAGAAAACTCAGCAGTCCAGGTTCCTGATGTCAGTTTGTAGGGCTCCCTTGGGTGTATCAGGGCAGCACAAGTTTGAGGTGGGGACAACTTCGGTGTGGGGTCCATCCTTCGATATAAGGATTTCTTGTAGTGAGGTCCCTGCCCAAGGCCAGCCGCCCCTGGGCACAACCTTTTTCCATTTTCCCTGGGAAAGAAAACTCAGCAGTCCAGGTTCCTGATGTCAGTTTGTAGGGCTCCCTTGGGTCTATCAGGGCAGCACAAGTTTGAGGTGGGGACAACTTCGGTGTGGGGTCCATCCTTCGATATAAGGATTCTTTGCAGTCAGGGCCAGGGGCCCCCGGGCACATCCTTTTTCCATTTTCCCTGGGAAAGAAAATTCAGCAGTCCAGGTTCCTGATGTCAGTTTGTAGGGCTCCCTTGGGTCTATCAGGGCAGCACAAGTTTGAGGTGGGGACAATTTCGGTGTGGGGTCCATCCTTCGATATAAGGATTCTTTGCAATGAGGTCCCTACCCAGGTCCAGGGGCCCCTGGGCACATCATTTGGCCATTTTCCCTGGGAAAGAAAACTCAGCAGTCCAGGTTCCTGATGTCAGTATGTAGGGCTCCCTTGGGTCTATCAGGGCAGCACAAGTTTGAGGTGGGGACAACTTCGGTGTGGGGTCCATCCTTCGATATAAGGATTCTTTCCAGTCAGAACCAGGGGCCCCCGGGCACATCCTTTTTCCATTTTCCCTGGGAAAGAAAACTCAGCAGTCCAGGTTCCTGATGTCAGTTTGTAGGGCTCCCTTGGGTGTATCAGGGTAGCACAATTTTGAGGTGGGGACAACTTTGGTGTGGGGTCCATCCTTCGATATAAGGATTTTTTGTAGTGAGGGCCCTGTCCAGCGCTAGGGGACCCTGGGCACAACCTTTTTCCATTTTCCCTGGGAAAGAAAACTCAGCAGTCCAGGTTCCTGATGTCAGTTTGTAGGGCTCCCTTGGGTCTATCAGGGCAGCACAAGTTTGAGGTGGGGACAACTTCGGTGTGGGGTCCATCCTTCGATATAAGGATTTCTTGTAGTGAGGTCCCTGCCCAAGCCCAGCCGCCCCTGGGCACAACCTTTTTCCATTTTCCCTGGGAAAGAAAACTCAGCAGTCCAGGTTCCTGATGTCAGTTTGTAGAGCTCCCTTGGGTGTATCAGGGCAGCACAAGTTTGAGGTGGGGACAACTTCGGTGTGGGGTGCATCCTTCGATATAAGGATTTTTTGCAGTCAGGGCCAGGGGCCCCAGGGCACATCCTTTTTCCATTTTCCCTGGGAAAGAAAACTCAGCAGTCCAGGTTCCTGATGTCAGTTTGTAGGGCTCCCTTGGGTCTATCAGGGCAGCACAAGTTTGAGGTGGGGACAACTTCGGTGTGGGGTCCATCCTTCGATATAAGGATTTTTTGCAGTCAGGGCCAGGGGCCCCTGGGCACATCCTTTGGCCATTTTCCCTGGGAAAGAAAACTCAGCAGTCCAGGTTCCTGATGTCAGTTTGTAGGGCTCCCTTGGGTGTATCAGGGCAGCACAAGTTTGAGGTGGGGACAACTTCGGTGTGGGGTCCATCCTTCGATATAAGGATTCTTTGCAATGAGGTCCCTACCCAGGTCCAGGGGCCCCTGGGCACATCATTTGGCCATTTTCCCTGGGAAAGAAAACTCCGAAGTCCAGGTTGCTGATGTCAGTTTGTAGGGCTCCCTTGGGTCTATCAGGGCAGCACAAGTTTGAGGTGGGGACAACTTCGGTGTGGGCTCCATCCTTCGATATAAGGATTTTTTGTAGTGAGGGCCCTGTCCAGGGCTAGGGGACCCTGGGCACAACCTTTTTCCATTTTCCCTGGGAAAGAAAACTCAGCAGTCCAGGTTCCTGATGTCAGTTTGTAGGGCTGCCTTGGGTCTATCAGGGCAGCACAAGTTTGAGGTGGGGACAACTTCGGTGTGGGGTCCATCCTTCGATATAATGATTCTTTGCAGTCAGAACCAGGGGCCCCTGGGCACATCCTTTTTCCATTTTCCCTGGGAAAGAAAACTCAGCAGTCCAGGTTCCTGATGTCAGTTTGTAGGGCTCTCTTGGGTCTATCAGGGTAGCACAATTTTGAGGTGGGGACAATTTCGGTGTGGGGTCCATCCTTCGATATAAGGATTTTTTGTAGTGAGGGCCCTGTCCAGGGCTAGGAGACCCTGGGCACAACCTTTTTCCATTTTCCCTGGGAAAGAAAACTCAGCAGTCCAGGTTCCTGATGTCAGTTTGTAGGGCTCCCTTGGGTCTATCATGGCAGCACAAGTTTGAGGTGGGGACAACTTCGGTGTGGGGTCCATCCTTCGATATAAGGATTTCTTGTAGTGAGGTCCCTGCCCAAGGCCAGCCGCCCCTGGGCGCAACCTTTTTCCATTTTCCCTGAGAAAGAAAACTCAGCAGTCCAGGTTCCTGATGTCAGTTTGTAGAGCTCCCTTGGGTGTATCAGGGCAGCACAAGTTTGAGGTGGGGACAACTTCGGTGTGGGGTGCATCCTTCGATATAAGGATTTTTTGCAGTCAGGGCCAGGGGCCCCAGGGCACATCCTTTTTCCATTTTCCCTGGGAAAGAAAACTCAGCAGTCCAGGTTCCTGATGTCAGTTTGTAGGGCTCCCTTGGGTCTATCAGAACAGCACAAGTTTGAGGTGGGGACAACTTCGGTGTGGGGTCCATCCTTCGATATAAGGATTTTTTGCAGTGAGGACCCTGCCCAGGGCCAGGGCCCCTGGGCACATCCTTTTTCCATTTTCCCTGGGAAAGAAAACTCAGCAGTCCAGGTTCCTGATGTCAGTTTGTAGGGCTCCCTTGGGTGTATCAGGGCAGCACAAGTTTGAGGTGGGGAGAACTTTGGTGTGGGGTCCATCCTTCGATATAAGGATTTTTTGCAGTCAGGGACAGGGGCCCCTGGGCACATCCTTTTTCCATTTTCCCTGGGAAAGAAAACTCAGCAGTCCAGGTTCCTGATGTCAGTTTGTAGGGCTCCCTTGGGTGTATCAGGGCAGCACAAGTTTGAGGTGGGGACAACTTCGGTGTGGGGTCCATCCTTCGATATAAGGATTTCTTGTAGTGAGGTCCCTGCCCAAGGCCATCCGCCCCTGGGCACAACCTTTTTCCATTTTCCCTGGGAAAGAAAACTCAGCAGTCCAGGTTCCTGATGTCAGTTTGTAGGGCTCCCTTGGGTCTATCAGGGCAGCACAAGTTTGAGGTGGGGACAATTTCGGTGTGGGGTCCATCCTTCGATATAAGGATTCTTTGCAATGAGGTCCCTACCCAGGTCCAGGGGCCCCTGGGCACATCATTTGGACATTTTCCCTGGGAAAGAAAACTCAGCAGTCCAGGTTCCTGATGTCAGTATGTAGGGCTCCCTTGGGTCTATCAGGGCAGCACAAGTTTGAGGTGGGGACAACTTCGGTGTGGGGTCCATCCTTCGATATAAGGATTCTTTCCAGTCAGAACCAGGGGCCCCCGGGCACATCCTTTTTCCATTTTCCCTGGGAAAGAAAACTCAGCAGTCCAGGTTCCTGATGTCAGTTTGTAGGGCTCCCTTGGGTGTATCAGGGTAGCACAATTTTGAGGTGGGGACAACTTCGGTGTGGGGTCCATCCTTCGATATAAGGATTTTTTGTAGTGAGGGCCCTGTCCAGGGCTAGGGGACCCTGGGCACAACCTTTTTCCATTTTCCCTGGGAAAGAAAACTCAGCAGTCCAGGTTCCTGATGTCAGTTTGTAGGGCTCCCTTGGGTCTATCAGGGCAGCACAAGTTTGAGGTGGGGACAACTTCGGTGTGGGGTCCATCCTTCGATATAAGGATTTCTTGTAGTGAGGTCCCTGCCCAAGGCCAGCCGCCCCTGGGCACAACCTTTTTCCATTTTCCCTGGGAAAGAAAACTCAGCAGTCCAGGTTCCTGATGTCAGTTTGTAGGGCTCCCTTGGGTCTATCAGGGCAGCACAAGTTTGAGGTGGGGACAACTTCGGTGTGGGGTCCATCCTTCGATATAAGGATTTTTTGCAGTCAGGTCCAGGGGCCCCTGGGCACATCCTTTGGCCATTTTCCCTGGGAAAGAAATCTCAGCAGTCCAGGTTCCTGATGTCAGTTTGTAGGGCTCCCTTGGGTCTATCAGGGCAGCACAAGTTTGAGGTGGGGACAACTTTGGTGTGGGCTGCATCCTTCTATATAAGGATTTTTTGTAGTGAGGCCACAGCCCAGGACCAGGGACCCCTGGGCACATCCTTTTTCCATTTTCCCTGGGAAAGAAAACTCAGCAGTCCAGGTTCCTGATGTCAGTTTGTAGGGCTCCCTTGGGTGTATCAGGGCAGCACAAGTTTGAGGTGGGGACAACTTCGGTGTGGGGTCCATCCTTCGATATAAGGATTTCTTGTAGTGAGGTCCCTGCCCAAGGCCAGCCGCCCCTGGGCACAACCTTTTTCCATTTTCCCTGGGAAAGAAAACTCAGCAGTCCAGGTTCCTGATGTCAGTTTGTAGGGCTCCCTTGGGTCTATCAGGGCAGCACAAGTTTGAGGTGGGGACAACTTCGGTGTGGGGTCCATCCTTCGATATAAGGATTCTTTGCAGTCAGGGCCAGGGGCCCCCGGGCACATCCTTTTTCCATTTTCCCTGGGAAAGAAAACTCAGCAGTCCAGGTTCCTGATGTCAGTTTGTAGGGCTCCCTTGGGTCTATCAGGGCAGCACAAGTTTGAGGTGGGGACAATTTCGGTGTGGGGTCCATCCTTCGATATAAGGATTCTTTGCAATTAGGTCCCTACCCAGGTCCAGGGGCCCCTGGGCACATCATTTGGCCATTTTCCCTGGGAAAGAAAACTCAGCAGTCCAGGTTCCTGATGTCAGTATGTAGGGCTCCCTTGGGTCTATCAGGGCAGCACAAGTTTGAGGTGGGGACAACTTCGGTGTGGGGTCCATCCTTCGATATAAGGATTCTTTGCAGTCAGAACCAGGGGCCCCCGGGCACATCCTTTTTCCATTTTCCCTGGGAAAGAAAACTCAGCAGTCCAGGTTCCTGATGTCAGTTTGTAGGGCTCCCTTGGGTCTATCAGGGCAGCACAATTTTGAGGTGGGGACAACTTTGGTGTGGGGTCCATCCTTCGATATAAGGATTTTTTGTAGTGAGGGCCCTGTCCAGCGCTAGGGGACCCTGGGCACAACCTTTTTCCATTTTCCCTGGGAAAGAAAACTCAGCAGTCCAGGTTCCTGATGTCAGTTTGTAGGGCTCCCTTGGGTCTATCAGGGCAGCACAAGTTTGAGGTGGGGACAACTTCGGTGTGGGGTCCATCCTTCGATATAAGGATTTCTTGTAGTGAGGTCCCTGCCCAAGGCCAGCCGCCCCTGGGCACAACCTTTTTCCATTTTCCCTGGGAAAGAAAACTCAGCAGTCCAGGTTCCTGATGTCAGTTTGTAGAGCTCCCTTGGGTGTATCAGGGCAGCACAAGTTTGAGGTGGGGACAACTTCGGTGTGGGGTGCATCCTTCGATATAAGGATTTTTTGCAGTCAGGGCCAGGGGCCCCAGGGCACATCCTTTTTCCATTTTCCCTGGGAAAGAAAACTCAGCAGTCCAGGTTCCTGATGTCAGTTTGTAGGGCTCCCTTGGGTCTATCAGGGCAGCACAAGTTTGAGGTGGGGACAACTTCGGTGTGGGGTCCATCCTTCGATATAAGGATTTTTTGCAGTCAGGTCCAGGGGCCCCTGGGCACATCCTTTGGCCATTTTCCCTGGGAAAGAAAACTCAGCAGTCCAGGTTCCTGATGTCAGTTTGTAGGGCTCCCTTGGGTCTATCAGGGCAGCACAAGTTTCAGGTGGGGACAACTTCGGTGTGGGGTGCATCCTTCGATATAAGGATTCTTTGCAATGAGGTCCCTACCCAGGTCCAGGGGCCCCTGGGCACATCATTTGGCCATTTTCCCTGGGAAAGAAAACTCCGAAGTCCAGGTTGCTGATGTCAGTTTGTAGGGCTCCCTTGGGTCTATCAGGGCAGCACAAGTTTGAGGTGGGGACAACTTCGGTGTGGGCTCCATCCTTCGATATAAGGATTTTTTGTAGTGAGGGCCCTGTCCAGGGCTAGGGGACCCTGGGCACAACCTTTTTCCATTTTCCCTGGGAAAGAAAACTCAGCAGTCCAGGTTCCTGATGTCAGTTTGTAGGGCTGCCTTGGGTCTATCAGGGCAGCACAAGTTTGAGGTGGGGACAACTTCGGTGTGGGGTCCATCCTTCGATATAATGATTCTTTGCAGTCAGAACCAGGGGCCCCTGGGCACATCCTTTTTCCATTTTCCCTGGGAAAGAAAACTCAGCACTCCAGGTTCCTGATGTCAGTTTGTAGGGCTCCCTTGGGTCTATCAGGGTAGCACAATTTTGAGGTGGGGACAATTTCGGTGTGGGGTCCATCCTTCGATATAAGGATTTTTTGTAGTGAGGGCCCTGTCCAGGGCTAGGGGACCCTGGGCACAACCTTTTTCCATTTTCCCTGGGAAAGAAAACTCAGCAGTCCAGGTTCCTGATGTCAGTTTGTAGGGCTCCCTTGGGTCTATCAGGGCAGCACAAGTTTGAGGTGGGGACAACTTTGGTGTGGGCTCCATCCTTCTATATAAGGATTTTTTGCAGTCAGGGCCAGGGGCCCCAGGGCACATCCTTTTTCCATTTTCCCTGGGAAAGAAAACTCAGCAGTCCAGGTTCCTGATGTCAGTTTGTAGGGCTCCCTTGGGTGTATCAGGGCAGCACAAGTTTGAGGTGGGGACAACTTCGGTGTGGGGTCCATCCTTCGATATAAGGATTCTTTGCAGTCAGGGGCAGGGGCCCCTGGGCACATCCTTTTTCCATTTTCCCTGGGAAAGAAAACTCAGCAGTCCAGGTTCCTGATGTCAGTTTGTAGGGCTCCCTTGGGTCTATCAGGGCAGCACAAGTTTGAGGTGGGGACAACTTCGGTGTGGGGTCCATCCTTCGATATAAGGATTTTTTTCAGTCAGGGCCAAGGGCCCCCGGGCACGACCTTTGGCCATTTTCCCTGGGAAAGAAAACTCAGCAGTCCAGGTTCCTGATGTCAGTTTGTAGGGCTCCCTTGGGTCTATCAGGGCAGCACAAGTTTGAGGTGGGGACAACTTCGGTGTGGGGTCCATCCTTCGATATAAGGATTTTTTGTAGTGAGGGCCCTGTCCAGCGCTAGGGGACCCTGGGCACAACCTTTTTCCATTTTCCCTGGGAAAGAAAACTCAGCAGTCCAGGTTCCTGATGTCAGTTTGTAGGGCTCCCTTGGGTCTATCATGGCAGCACAAGTTTGAGGTGGGGACAACTTCGGTGTGGGGTCCATCCTTCGATATAAGGATTTCTTGTAGTGAGGTCCCTGCCCAAGGCCAGCCGCCCCTGGGCACAACCTTTTTCCATTTTCCCTGAGAAAGAAAACTCAGCAGTCCAGGTTCCTGATGTCAGTTTGTAGAGCTCCCTTGGGTGTATCAGGGCAGCACAAGTTTGAGGTGGGGACAACTTCGGTGTGGGGTGCATCCTTCGATATAAGGATTTTTTGCAGTCAGGGCCAGGGGCCCCAGGGCACATCCTTTTTCCATTTTCCCTGGGAAAGAAAACTCAGCAGTCCAGGTTCCTGATGTCAGTTTGTAGGGCTCCCTTGGGTCTATCAGGGCAGCACAAGTTTGAGGTGGGGACAACTTCGGTGTGGGGTCCATCCTTCGATATAAGGATTTTTTGCAGTGAGGTCCCTGCCCAGGGCCAGGGCCCCTGGGCACATCCTTTTTCCATTTTCCCTGGGAAAGAAAACTCAGCAGTCCAGGTTCCTTATGTCAGTTTGTAGGGCTCCCTTGGGTCTATCAGGGCAGCACAAGTTTGAGGTGGGGACAACTTCGGTGTGGGGTCCATCCTTCGATATATGGATTCTTTGCAGTCAGAACCAGGGGCCCCTGGGCACATCCTTTTTCCATTTTCCCTGGGAAAGAAAACTCAGCAGTCCAGGTTCCTGATGTCAGTTTGTAGGGCTCCCTTGGGTCTATCAGGGCAGCACAAGTTTGAGGTGGGGACAACTTCGGTGTGGGGTCCATCCTTCGATATAAGGATTTTTTGTAGTGAGGGCCCTGTCCAGGGCTAGGGGACCCTGGGCACAACCTTTTTCCATTTTCCCTGGGAAAGAAAACTCAGCAGTCCAGGTTCCTGATGTCAGTTTGTAGGGCTCCCTTGGGTCTATCAGGGCAGCACAAGTTTGAGGTGGGGAGAACTTTGGTGTGGGGTGCATCCTTCGATATAAGGATTTTTTGCAGTCAGGGCCAGGGGCCCCAGGGCACATCCTTTTTCCATTTTCCCTGGGAAAGAAAACTCAGCAGTCCAGGTTCCTGATGTCAGTTTGTAGGGCTCCCTTGGGTGTATCAGGGCAGCACAAGTTTGAGGTGGGGACAACTTTGGTGTGGGGTCCATCCTTCGATATAAGGATTCTTTGCAGTCAGGGGCAGGGGCCCCTGGGCACATCCTTTTTCCATTTTCCCTGGGAAAGAAAACTCAGCAGTCCAGGTTCCTGATGTCAGTTTGTAGGGCTCCCTTGGGTGTATCAGGGCAGCACAAGTTTGAGGTGGGGACAACTTCGGTGTGGGGTCCATCCTTCGATATAAGGATTTTTTTCAGTCAGGGCCAAGGGCCCCCGGGCACGACCTTTGGCCATTTTCCCTGGGAAAGAAAACTCAGCAGTCCAGGTTCCTGATGTCAGTTTGTAGGGCTCCCTTGGGTCTATCAGGGCAGCACAAGTTTGAGGTGGGGACAACTTCGGTGTGGGGTCCATCCTTCGATATAAGGATTCTTTGCAGTCAGGGCCAGGGGCCCCCGGGCACATCCTTTTTCCATTTTTCCTGGGAAAGAAAACTCAGCAGTCCAGGTTCCTGATGTCAGTTTGTAGGGCTCCCTTGGGTCTATCAGGGCAGCACAAGTTTGAGGTGGGGACAACTTCGGTGTGGGGTCCATCCTTCAATATAAGGATTTTTTGCAGTCAGGGCCAGGGGCCCCTGGGCACATCCTTTTTCCATTTTCCCTGGGAAAGAAAACTCAGCAGTCCAGGTTCCTGATGTCAGTTTGTAGGGCTCCCTTGGGTCTATCAGGGCAGCACAAGTTTGAGGTGGGGACAACTTCGGTGTGGGGTCCATCCTTCGATATAAGGATTTTTTGTAGTGAGGGCCCTGTCCAGGGCTAGGGGACCCTGGGCACAACCTTTTTCCATTTTCCCTGGGAAAGAAAACTCAGCAGTCCAGGTTCCTGATGTCAGTTTGTAGGGCTCCCTTGGGTCTATCATGGCAGCACAAGTTTGAGGTGGGGACAACTTCGGTGTGGGGTCCATCCTTCGATATAAGGATTTCTTGTAGTGAGGTCCCTGCCCAAGGCCAGCCGCCCCTGGGCACAACCTTTTTCCATTTTCCCTGAGAAAGAAAACTCAGCAGTCCAGGTTCCTGATGTCAGTTTGTAGAGCTCCCTTGGGTGTATCAGGGCAGCACAAGTTTGAGGTGGGGACAACTTCGGTGTGGGGTGCATCCTTCGATATAAGGATTTTTTGCAGTCAGGGCCAGGGGCCCCAGGGCACATCCTTTTTCCATTTTCCCTGGGAAAGAAAACTCAGCAGTCCAGGTTCCTGATGTCAGTTTGTAGGGCTCCCTTGGGTCTATCAGGGCAGCACAAGTTTGAGGTGGGGACAACTTCGGTGTGGGGTCCATCCTTCGATATAAGGATTTTTTGCAGTCAGGGCCAGGGGCCCCTGGGCACATCCTTTTTCCATTTTCCCTGGGAAAGAAAACTCAGCAGTCCAGGTTCCTGATGTCAGTTTGTAGGGCTCCCTTGGGTCTATCAGGGCAGCACAAGTTTGAGGTGGGGACAACTTCGGTGTGGGGTCCATCCTTCGATATAAGGATTTTTTGTAGTGAGGGCCCTGTCCAGGGCTAGGAGACCCTGGGCACAACCTTTTTCCATTTTCCCTGGGAAAGAAAACTCAGCAGTCCAGGTTCCTGATGTCAGTTTGTAGGGCTCCCTTGGGTCTATCATGGCAGCACAAGTTTGAGGTGGGGACAACTTCGGTGTGGGGTCCATCCTTCGATATAAGGATTTCTTGTAGTGAGGTCCCTGCCCAAGGCCAGCCGCCCCTGGGCGCAACCTTTTTCCATTTTCCCTGAGAAAGAAAACTCAGCAGTCCAGGTTCCTGATGTCAGTTTGTAGAGCTCCCTTGGGTGTATCAGGGCAGCACAAGTTTGAGGTGGGGACAACTTCGGTGTGGGGTGCATCCTTCGATATAAGGATTTTTTGCAGTCAGGGCCAGGGGCCCCAGGGCACATCCTTTTTCCATTTTCCCTGGGAAAGAAAACTCAGCAGTCCAGGTTCCTGATGTCAGTTTGTAGGGCTCCCTTGGGTCTATCAGAACAGCACAAGTTTGAGGTGGGGACAACTTCGGTGTGGGGTCCATCCTTCGATATAAGGATTTTTTGCAGTGAGGACCCTGCCCAGGGCCAGGGCCCCTGGGCACATCCTTTTTCCATTTTCCCTGGGAAAGAAAACTCAGCAGTCCAGGTTCCTGATGTCAGTTTGTAGGGCTCCCTTGGGTGTATCAGGGCAGCACAAGTTTGAGGTGGGGAGAACTTTGGTGTGGGGTCCATCCTTCGATATAAGGATTTTTTGCAGTCAGGGACAGGGGCCCCTGGGCACATCCTTTTTCCATTTTCCCTGGGAAAGAAAACTCAGCAGTCCAGGTTCCTGATGTCAGTTTGTAGGGCTCCCTTGGGTGTATCAGGGCAGCACAAGTTTGAGGTGGGGACAACTTCGGTGTGGGGTCCATCCTTCGATATAAGGATTTCTTGTAGTGAGGTCCCTGCCCAAGGCCATCCGCCCCTGGGCACAACCTTTTTCCATTTTCCCTGGGAAAGAAAACTCAGCAGTCCAGGTTCCTGATGTCAGTTTGTAGGGCTCCCTTGGGTCTATCAGGGCAGCACAAGTTTGAGGTGGGGACAATTTCGGTGTGGGGTCCATCCTTCGATATAAGGATTCTTTGCAATGAGGTCCCTACCCAGGTCCAGGGGCCCCTGGGCACATCATTTGGACATTTTCCCTGGGAAAGAAAACTCAGCAGTCCAGGTTCCTGATGTCAGTATGTAGGGCTCCCTTGGGTCTATCAGGGCAGCACAAGTTTGAGGTGGGGACAACTTCGGTGTGGGGTCCATCCTTCGATATAAGGATTCTTTCCAGTCAGAACCAGGGGCCCCCGGGCACATCCTTTTTCCATTTTCCCTGGGAAAGAAAACTCAGCAGTCCAGGTTCCTGATGTCAGTTTGTAGGGCTCCCTTGGGTCTATCAGGGTAGCACAATTTTGAGGTGGGGACAACTTCGGTGTGGGGTCCATCCTTCGATATAAGGATTTTTTGTAGTGAGGGCCCTGTCCAGGGCTAGGGGACCCTGGGCACAACCTTTTTCCATTTTCCCTGGGAAAGAAAACTCAGCAGTCCAGGTTCCTGATGTCAGTTTGTAGGGCTCCCTTGGGTCTATCAGGGCAGCACAAGTTTGAGGTGGGGACAACTTCGGTGTGGGGTCCATCCTTCGATATAAGGATTTCTTGTAGTGAGGTCCCTGCCCAAGGCCAGCCGCCCCTGGGCACAACCTTTTTCCATTTTCCCTGGGAAAGAAAACTCAGCAGTCCAGGTTCCTGATGTCAGTTTGTAGGGCTCCCTTGGGTCTATCAGGGCAGCACAAGTTTGAGGTGGGGACAACTTCGGTGTGGGGTCCATCCTTCGATATAAGGATTTTTTGCAGTCAGGTCCAGGGGCCCCTGGGCACATCCTTTGGCCATTTTCCCTGGGAAAGAAATCTCAGCAGTCCAGGTTCCTGATGTCAGTTTGTAGGGCTCCCTTGGGTCTATCAGGGCAGCACAAGTTTGAGGTGGGGACAACTTTGGTGTGGGCTCCATCCTTCTATATAAGGATTTTTTGTAGTGAGGCCACAGCCCAGGACCAGGGACCCCTGGGCACATCCTTTTTCCATTTTCCCTGGGAAAGAAAACTCAGCAGTCCAGGTTCCTGATGTCAGTTTGTAGGGCTCCCTTGGGTGTATCAGGGCAGCACAAGTTTGAGGTGGGGACAACTTCGGTGTGGGGTCCATCCTTCGATATAAGGATTTCTTGTAGTGAGGTCCCTGCCCAAGGCCAGCCGCCCCTGGGCACAACCTTTTTCCATTTTCCCTGGGAAAGAAAACTCAGCAGTCCAGGTTCCTGATGTCAGTTTGTAGGGCTCCCTTGGGTCTATCAGGGCAGCACAAGTTTGAGGTGGGGACAACTTCGGTGTGGGGTCCATCCTTCGATATAAGGATTCTTTGCAGTCAGGGCCAGGGGCCCCCGGGCACATCCTTTTTCCATTTTCCCTGGGAAAGAAAACTCAGCAGTCCAGGTTCCTGATGTCAGTTTGTAGGGCTCCCTTGGGTCTATCAGGGCAGCACAAGTTTGAGGTGGGGACAATTTCGGTGTGGGGTCCATCCTTCGATATAAGGATTCTTTGCAATTAGGTCCCTACCCAGGTCCAGGGGCCCCTGGGCACATCATTTGGCCATTTTCCCTGGGAAAGAAAACTCAGCAGTCCAGGTTCCTGATGTCAGTATGTAGGGCTCCCTTGGGTCTATCAGGGCAGCACAAGTTTGAGGTGGGGACAACTTCGGTGTGGGGTCCATCCTTCGATATAAGGATTCTTTGCAGTCAGAACCAGGGGCCCCCGGGCACATCCTTTTTCCATTTTCCCTGGGAAAGAAAACTCAGCAGTCCAGGTTCCTGATGTCAGTTTGTAGGGCTCCCTTGGGTCTATCAGGGCAGCACAATTTTGAGGTGGGGACAACTTTGGTGTGGGGTCCATCCTTCGATATAAGGATTTTTTGTAGTGAGGGCCCTGTCCAGCGCTAGGGGACCCTGGGCACAACCTTTTTCCATTTTCCCTGGGAAAGAAAACTCAGCAGTCCAGGTTCCTGATGTCAGTTTGTAGGGCTCCCTTGGGTCTATCAGGGCAGCACAAGTTTGAGGTGGGGACAACTTCGGTGTGGGGTCCATCCTTCGATATAAGGATTTCTTGTAGTGAGGTCCCTGCCCAAGGCCAGCCGCCCCTGGGCACAACCTTTTTCCATTTTCCCTGGGAAAGAAAACTCAGCAGTCCAGGTTCCTGATGTCAGTTTGTAGAGCTCCCTTGGGTGTATCAGGGCAGCACAAGTTTGAGGTGGGGACAACTTCGGTGTGGGGTGCATCCTTCGATATAAGGATTTTTTGCAGTCAGGGCCAGGGGCCCCAGGGCACATCCTTTTTCCATTTTCCCTGGGAAAGAAAACTCAGCAGTCCAGGTTCCTGATGTCAGTTTGTAGGGCTCCCTTGGGTCTATCAGGGCAGCACAAGTTTGAGGTGGGGACAACTTCGGTGTGGGGTCCATCCTTCGATATAAGGATTTTTTGCAGTCAGGTCCAGGGGCCCCTGGGCACATCCTTTGGCCATTTTCCCTGGGAAAGAAAACTCAGCAGTCCAGGTTCCTGATGTCAGTTTGTAGGGCTCCCTTGGGTCTATCAGGGCAGCACAAGTTTCAGGTGGGGACAACTTCGGTGTGGGGTCCATCCTTCGATATAAGGATTCTTTGCAATGAGGTCCCTACCCAGGTCCAGGGGCCCCTGGGCACATCATTTGGCCATTTTCCCTGGGAAAGAAAACTCCGAAGTCCAGGTTGCTGATGTCAGTTTGTAGGGCTCCCTTGGGTCTATCAGGGCAGCACAAGTTTGAGGTGGGGACAACTTCGGTGTGGGCTCCATCCTTCGATATAAGGATTTTTTGTAGTGAGGGCCCTGTCCAGGGCTAGGGGACCCTGGGCACAACCTTTTTCCATTTTCCCTGGGAAAGAAAACTCAGCAGTCCAGGTTCCTGATGTCAGTTTGTAGGGCTGCCTTGGGTCTATCAGGGCAGCACAAGTTTGAGGTGGGGACAACTTCGGTGTGGGCTCCATCCTTCTATATAAGGATTTTTTGCAGTCAGGGCCAGGGGCCCCAGGGCACATCCTTTTTCCATTTTCCCTGGGAAAGAAAACTCAGCAGTCCAGGTTCCTGATGTCAGTTTGTAGGGCTCCCTTGGGTGTATCAGGGCAGCACAAGTTTGAGGTGGGGACAACTTCGGTGTGGGGTCCATCCTTCGATATAAGGATTCTTTGCAGTCAGGGGCAGGGGCCCCTGGGCACATCCTTTTTCCATTTTCCCTGGGAAAGAAAACTCAGCAGTCCAGGTTCCTGATGTCAGTTTGTAGGGCTCCCTTGGGTCTATCAGGGCAGCACAAGTTTGAGGTGGGGACAACTTCGGTGTGGGGTCCATCCTTCGATATAAGGATTTTTTTCAGTCAGGGCCAAGGGCCCCCGGGCACGACCTTTGGCCATTTTCCCTGGGAAAGAAAACTCAGCAGTCCAGGTTCCTGATGTCAGTTTGTAGGGCTCCCTTGGGTCTATCAGGGCAGCACAAGTTTGAGGTGGGGACAACTTCGGTGTGGGGTCCATCCTTCGATATAAGGATTTTTTGTAGTGAGGGCCCTGTCCAGCGCTAGGGGACCCTGGGCACAACCTTTTTCCATTTTCCCTGGGAAAGAAAACTCAGCAGTCCAGGTTCCTGATGTCAGTTTGTAGGGCTCCCTTGGGTCTATCATGGCAGCACAAGTTTGAGGTGGGGACAACTTCGGTGTGGGGTCCATCCTTCGATATAAGGATTTCTTGTAGTGAGGTCCCTGCCCAAGGCCAGCCGCCCCTGGGCACAACCTTTTTCCATTTTCCCTGAGAAAGAAAACTCAGCAGTCCAGGTTCCTGATGTCAGTTTGTAGAGCTCCCTTGGGTGTATCAGGGCAGCACAAGTTTGAGGTGGGGACAACTTCGGTGTGGGCTCCATCCTTCGATATAAGGATTTTTTGCAGTCAGGGCCAGGGGCCCCAGGGCACATCCTTTTTCCATTTTCCCTGGGAAAGAAAACTCAGCAGTCCAGGTTCCTGATGTCAGTTTGTAGGGCTCCCTTGGGTCTATCAGGGCAGCACAAGTTTGAGGTGGGGACAACTTCGGTGTGGGGTCCATCCTTCGATATAAGGATTTTTTGCAGTGAGGTCCCTGCCCAGGGCCAGGGCCCCTGGGCACATCCTTTTTCCATTTTCCCTGGGAAAGAAAACTCAGCAGTCCAGGTTCCTTATGTCAGTTTGTAGGGCTCCCTTGGGTCTATCAGGGCAGCACAAGTTTGAGGTGGGGACAACTTCGGTGTGGGGTCCATCCTTCGATATATGGATTCTTTGCAGTCAGAACCAGGGGCCCCTGGGCACATCCTTTTTCCATTTTCCCTGGGAAAGAAAACTCAGCAGTCCAGGTTCCTGATGTCAGTTTGTAGGGCTCCCTTGGGTCTATCAGGGCAGCACAAGTTTGAGGTGGGGACAACTTCGGTGTGGGGTCCATCCTTCGATATAAGGATTTTTTGTAGTGAGGGCCCTGTCCAGGGCTAGGGGACCCTGGGCACAACCTTTTTCCATTTTCCCTGGGAAAGAAAACTCAGCAGTCCAGGTTCCTGATGTCAGTTTGTAGGGCTCCCTTGGGTCTATCAGGGCAGCACAAGTTTGAGGTGGGGAGAACTTTGGTGTGGGGTGCATCCTTCGATATAAGGATTTTTTGCAGTCAGGGCCAGGGGCCCCAGGGCACATCCTTTTTCCATTTTCCCTGGGAAAGAAAACTCAGCAGTCCAGGTTCCTGATGTCAGTTTGTAGGGCTCCCTTGGGTGTATCAGGGCAGCACAAGTTTGAGGTGGGGACAACTTCGGTGTGGGGTCCATCCTTCGATATAAGGATTCTTTGCAGTCAGGGGCAGGGGCCCCTGGGCACATCCTTTTTCCATTTTCCCTGGGAAAGAAAACTCAGCAGTCCAGGTTCCTGATGTCAGTTTGTAGGACTCCCTTGGGTGTATCAGGGCAGCACAAGTTTGAGGTGGGGACAACTTCGGTGTGGGGTCCATCCTTCGATATAAGGATTTTTTTCAGTCAGGGCCAAGGGCCCCCGGGCACGACCTTTGGCCATTTTCCCTGGGAAAGAAAACTCAGCAGTCCAGGTTCCTGATGTCAGTTTGTAGGGCTCCCTTGGGTCTATCAGGGCAGCACAAGTTTGAGGTGGGGACAACTTCGGTGTGGGGTCCATCCTTCGATATAAGGATTCTTTGCAGTCAGGGCCAGGGGCCCCCGGGCACATCCTTTTTCCATTTTTCCTGGGAAAGAAAACTCAGCAGTCCAGGTTCCTGATGTCAGTTTGTAGGGCTCCCTTGGGTCTATCAGGGCAGCACAAGTTTGAGGTGGGGACAACTTCGGTGTGGGGTCCATCCTTCAATATAAGGATTTTTTGCAGTCAGGGCCAGGGGCCCCTGGGCACATCCTTTTTCCATTTTCCCTGGGAAAGAAAACTCAGCAGTCCAGGTTCCTGATGTCAGTTTGTAGGGCTCCCTTGGGTCTATCAGGGCAGCACAAGTTTGAGGTGGGGACAACTTCGGTGTGGGGTCCATCCTTCGATATAAGGATTTTTTGTAGTGAGGGCCCTGTCCAGGGCTAGGGGACCCTGGGCACAACCTTTTTCCATTTTCCCTGGGAAAGAAAACTCAGCAGTCCAGGTTCCTGATGTCAGTTTGTAGGGCTCCCTTGGGTCTATCATGGCAGCACAAGTTTGAGGTGGGGACAACTTCGGTGTGGGGTCCATCCTTCGATATAAGGATTTCTTGTAGTGAGGTCCCTGCCCAAGGCCAGCCGCCCCTGGGCACAACCTTTTTCCATTTTCCCTGAGAAAGAAAACTCAGCAGTCCAGGTTCCTGATGTCAGTTTGTAGAGCTCCCTTGGGTGTATCAGGGCAGCACAAGTTTGAGGTGGGGACAACTTCGGTGTGGGGTGCATCCTTCGATATAAGGATTTTTTGCAGTCAGGGCCAGGGGCCCCAGGGCACATCCTTTTTCCATTTTCCCTGGGAAAGAAAACTCAGCAGTCCAGGTTCCTGATGTCAGTTTGTAGGGCTCCCTTGGGTCTATCAGGGCAGCACAAGTTTGAGGTGGGGACAACTTCGGTGTGGGGTCCATCCTTCGATATAAGGATTTTTTGCAGTGAGGTCCCTGCCCAGGGCCAGGGCCCCTGGGCACATCCTTTTTCCATTTTCCCTGGGAAAGAAAACTCAGCAGTCCAGGTTCCTTATGTCAGTTTGTAGGGCTCCCTTGGGTCTATCAGGGCAGCACAAGTTTGAGGTGGGGACAACTTCGGTGTGGGCTCCATCCTTCTATATATGGATTCTTTGCAGTCAGAACCAGGGGCCCCTGGGCACATCCTTTTTCCATTTTCCCTGGGAAAGAAAACTCAGCAGTCCAGGTTCCTGATGTCAGTTTGTAGGGCTCCCTTGGGTCTATCAGGGCAGCACAAGTTTGAGGTGGGGACAACTTCGGTGTGGGGTCCATCCTTCGATATAAGGATTTCTTGTAGTGAGGTCCCTGCCCAAGGCCATCCGCCCCTGGGCACAACCTTTTTCCATTTTCCCTGGGAAAGAAAACTCAGCAGTCCAGGTTCCTGATGTCAGTTTGTAGGGCTCCCTTGGGTCTATCAGGGCAGCACAAGTTTGAGGTGGGGACAACTTCGGTGTGGGGTCCATCCTTCGATATAAGGATTCTTTGCAGTCAGGGCCAGGGGCCCCCGGGCACATCCTTTTTCCATTTTCCCTGGGAAAGAAAACTCAGCAGTCCAGGTTCCTGATGTCAGTTTGTAGGGCTCCCTTGGGTCTATCAGGGCAGCACAAGTTTGAGGTGGGGACAATTTCGGTGTGGGGTCCATCCTTCGATATAAGGATTCTTTGCAATGAGGTCCCTACCCAGGTCCAGGGGCCCCTGGGCACATCATTTGGCCATTTTCCCTGGGAAAGAAAACTCAGCAGTCCAGGTTCCTGATGTCAGTATGTAGGGCTCCCTTGGGTCTATCAGGGCAGCACAAGTTTGAGGTGGGGACAACTTCGGTGTGGGGTCCATCCTTCGATATAAGGATTCTTTCCAGTCAGAACCAGGGGCCCCCGGGCACATCCTTTTTCCATTTTCCCTGGGAAAGAAAACTCAGCAGTCCAGGTTCCTGATGTCAGTTTGTAGGGCTCCCTTGGGTGTATCAGGGTAGCACAATTTTGAGGTGGGGACAACTTCGGTGTGGGGTCCATCCTTCGATATAAGGATTTTTTGTAGTGAGGGCCCTGTCCAGGGCTAGGGGACCCTGGGCACAACCTTTTTCCATTTTCCCTGGGAAAGAAAACTCAGCAGTCCAGGTTCCTGATGTCAGTTTGTAGGGCTCCCTTGGGTCTATCAGGGCAGCACAAGTTTGAGGTGGGGACAACTTCGGTGTGGGGTCCATCCTTCGATATAAGGATTTCTTGTAGTGAGGTCCCTGCCCAAGGCCAGCCGCCCCTGGGCACAACCTTTTTCCATTTTCCCTGGGAAAGAAAACTCAGCAGTCCAGGTTCCTGATGTCAGTTTGTAGGGCTCCCTTGGGTGTATCAGGGCAGCACAAGTTTGAGGTGGGGACAACTTCGGTGTGGGGTGCATCCTTCGATATGAGGATTTTTTGCAGTCAGGGCCAGGGGCCCCAGGGCACATCCTTTTTCCATTTTCCCTGGGAAAGAAAACTCAGCAGTCCAGGTTCCTGATGTCAGTTTGTAGGGCTCCCTTGGGTCTATCAGGGCAGCACAAGTTTGAGGTGGGGACAACTTCGGTGTGGGGTCCATCCTTCGATATAAGGATTTTTTGCAGTCAGGTCCAGGGGCCCCTGGGCACATCCTTTGGCCATTTTCCCTGGGAAAGAAATCTCAGCAGTCCAGGTTCCTGATGTCAGTTTGTAGGGCTCCCTTGGGTCTATCAGGGCAGCACAAGTTTGAGGTGGGGACAACTTTGGTGTGGGCTCCATCCTTCTATATAAGGATTTTTTGTAGTGAGGCCACAGCCCAGGACCAGGGACCCCTGGGCACATCCTTTTTCCATTTTCCCTGGGAAAGAAAACTCAGCAGTCCAGGTTCCTGATGTCAGTTTGTAGGGTTCCCTTCGATGTATCAGGGAAGCACAAGTTTGAGGTGGGGACAACTTTGGTGTGGGGTCCATCCTTCGATATAAGGATTTTTTGCAGTCAGGGCCAGGGGCCCCTGGGCACATCCTTTTTCCATTTTCCCTGGGAAAGAAAACTCAGCAGTCCAGGTTCCTGATGTCAGTTTGTAGGGCTCCCTTGGGTCTATCAGGGCAGCACAAGTTTGAGGTGGGGACAACTTCGGTGTGGGGTCCATCCTTCGATATAAGGATTTTTTGTAGTGAGGCCACAGCCCAGGACCAGGGACCCCTGGGCACATCCTTTTTCCATTTTCCCTGGGAAAGAAAACTCAGCAGTCCAGGTTCCTGATGTCAGTTTGTAGGGCTCCCTTGGGTCTATCAGGGCAGCACAAGTTTGAGGTGGGGACAACTTCGGTGTGGGCTCCATCCTTCTATATAAGGATTTTTTGTAGTGAGGCCACAGCCCAGGGCCAGGGACCCCTGGGCACATCCTTTTTCCATTTTCCCTGGGAAAGAAAACTCAGCAGTCCAGGTTCCAGATGTCAGTTTGTAGGGCTCCCTTGGGTCTATCAGGGCAGCACAAGTTTGAGGTGGGGACAACTTCGGTATGGGGTCCATCCTTCGATATAACGATTTTTTGCAGTCAGGGCCAGGGGCCCCTGGGCACATCCTTTTTCCATTTTCCCTGGGAAAGAAAACTCAGCAGTCCAGGTTCCTGATGTCAGTTTGTAGGGCTCCCTTGGGTCTATCAGGGCAGCACAAGTTTGACGTGGGGACAACTTTGGTGTGGGCTCCATCCTTCTATATAAGGATTTTTTGTAGTGAGGCCACAGCCCAGGGCCAGGGACCCCTGGGCACATCCTTTTTCCATTTTCCCTGGGAAAGAAAACTCAGCAGCCCAGGTTCCTGATGTCAGTTTGTAGGGTTCCCTTGGGTCTATCAGGGCAGCACAAGTTTTATGTGGGGACAACTTCGGTGTGGGCTCCATCCTTCGATATAAGGATTTTTTGTAGTGAGGTCCCAGCCCAGGGCCAGGGGCCCCTGGGCACATCCTTTTTCCATTTTCCCTGGGAAAGAAAACTCAGCAGTCCAGGTTCCTGATGTCAGTTTGTAGGGCTCCCTTGGGTGTATCCGGGCAGCACAAGTTTGAGGTGGGGACATCTTCGGTTTGGGGTCCATCCTTCGATATAAGGATTTTTTGCAGTGAGGCCCCAGCCCAGGGCCAGGGGCCCCTGGGCACATCCTTTTTCCATTTTCCCTGGGAAAGAAAACTCAGCAGTCCAGGTTCCAGATGTCAGTTTGTAGGGCTCCCTTGGATCTATCAGGGCAGCACAAGTTTGAGGTGGGGACAACTTTGGTGTGGGCTCCATCCTACGATATAAGGATTTTTTGCAGTCAGGGCCAGGGGCCCCTGGGCATATCCTTTTTCCATTTTCCCTGGGAAAGAAAACTCAGTAGTCCAGGTTCCTGATCTCAGTTTGTAGGGCTCCCTTGGGTCTATCAGGGCAGCACAAGTTTGAGGTGGGGACAACTTTGGTGTGGGCTCCATCCTTCGATATAAGGATTTTTTGCAGTCAGGGCCAGGGGCCCCTGGGCACATCCTTTTTCCATTTTCCCTGGGAAAGAAAACTCAGCAGTCCAGGTTCCTGATGTCAGTTTGTAGGGCTCCCTTGGGTCTATCAGGGCAGCACAAGTTTGAGGTGGGGACAACTTTGGTGTGGGCTCCATCCTTCTATATAAGGATTTTTTGTAGTGAGGCCACAGCCCAGGACCAGGGACCCCTGGGCACATCCTTTTTCCATTTTCCCTGGGAAAGAAAACTCAGCAGTCCAGGTTCGTGATGTCAGTTTGTAGGGCTCCCTTGGGTCTATCAGGGCAGCACAAGTTTGAGGTGGGGAGAACTTCGGTGTGGGGTCCATCCTTCGATATATGGATTTTTTGCAGTCAGGGCCAGGGGCCCCTGGGCACATCCTTTTTCCATTTTCCCTGGGAAAGAAAACTCAGCAGTCCAGGTTCCTGATGTCAGTTTGTAGGGCTCCCTTGGGTGTATCAGGGTAGCACAAGTTTGAGGTGGGGACAACTTCGGTGTGGGGTCCATCCTTCTATATAACGATTTTTTGCAGTCAGGGCCAGGGGCCCCTGGGCACATCCTTTTTCCATTTTCCCTGGGAAAGAAAACTCAGCAGTCCAGGTTCCTGATGTCAGTTTGTAGGGCTCCCTTGGGTCTATCAGGGCAGCACAAGTTTGAGGTGGGGACAACTTCGGTGTGGGCTCCATCCTTCGATATAAGGATTTTTTGCAGTCAGGGCCAGGGGCCGCTGGGCACATCCTTTTTCCAGTTTCCCTGGGAAAGAAAACTCAGCACTCCAGGTTCCTGATGTCAGTTTGTAGGGCTCCCTTGGGTGTATCAGGGCAGCACAAGTTTGAGGTGGGGACAACTTCGGTGTGGGGTCCATCCTTCGATATAAGGATTTTTTGTAGTGAGGCCCTAAACAAGGGCCAGGGGCCCCTGGGCACATCCTTTTTCCATTTTCCCTGGGAAAGAAAACTCAGCAGTCCAGGTTCCTGATGTCAGTTTGTAGGGCTCCCTTGGGTCTATCAGGGCAGCACAAGTTTGAGGTGGGGACAACTTCGGTGTGGGGTCCATCCTTCGATATAAGGATTTTTTGCAGTCAGGGACAGGGGCCCCTGGGCACATCCTTTTTCCATTTTCCGTGGGAAAGAAAACTCAGCAGTCCAGGTTCCTGATGTCAGTTTGTAGGGCTCCCTTGGGTCTATCAGGGCAGCACAAGTTTGAGGTGGGGACAACTTTGGTGTGGGCTCCATCCTTCGATATAAGGATTTTTTGTAGTGAGGCCACAGCCCAGGACCAGGGACCCCTGGGCACAGCCTTTTTCCATTTTCCCTGGGAAAGAAAACTCAGCAGTCCAGGTTCCTGATGTCAGTTTGTAGGGCTCCCTTGGGTCTATCAGGGCAGCACAAGTTTGAGGTGGGGACAACTTCGGTGTGGGCTCCATCCTTCGATATATGGATTTTTTGCAGTCAGGGCCAGGGGCCCCTGGGGACATCCTTTTTCCATTTTCCCTGGGAAAGAAAACTAAACAGTCCAGGTTCCTGATGTCAGTTTGTAGGGCTCCCTTGGGTCTATCAGGGTAGCACAAGTTTGAGGTGGGGACAACTTCGGTGTGGGGTCCATCCTTCGATATAACGATTTTTTGCAGTCAGGGCCAGGGGCCCCTGGGCACATCCTTTTTCCATTTTCCCTGGGAAAGAAAACTCAGCAGTCCAGGTTCGTGATGTCAGTTTGTAGGGCTCCCTTGGGTCTATTAGGGCAGCACAAGTTTGAGGTGGGGACAACTTCGGTGTGGGCTCCATCCTTCGATATATGGATATTTTGCAGTCAGGGCCAGGGGCCCCTGGGCACATCCTTTTTCCATTTTCCCTGGGAAAGAAAACTCAGCAGTCCAGGTTCCTGATGTCAGTTTGTAGGGCTCCCTTGGGTTTATCAGGGCAGCACAAGTTTGAGGTGGGGACAACTTCGGTGTGGGGTCCATCCTTCGATATAAGGATTTTTTGCAGTCAAGGCCAGGAGCCCCTGGGCACATCCTTTTTCCATTTTCCCTGGGAAAGAAAACTCAGCAGTCCAGGTTCCTGATGTCAGTTTGTAGGGCTCCCTTGGGTGTATCAGGGCAGCACAAGTTTGAGGTGGGGACAACTTCGGTGTGGGCTCCATCCTTCGATATAAGGATTTTTTGCAGTCAGGGCCAGGGGCCCCCGGGCACATCCTTTTTCCATTTTCCCTGGGAAAGAAAACTCAGCAGTCCAGGTTCCTGATGTCAGTTTGTAGGGCTCCCTTGGGTCTATCAGGGCAGCACAAGTTTGAGGTGGGGACAACTTCGGTGTGGGGTGCATCCTTCGATATAAGGATTTTTTGCAGTCAGGGCCAGGGGCCCCTGGGCACATCCTTTTTCCATTTTCCCTGGGAAAGAAAACTCAGCAGTCCAGGTTCCTGATGTCAGTTTGTAGGGCTCCCTTGGGTCTATCAGAGCAGCACAAGTTTGAGGTGGGGACAACTTCGGTGTGGGGTCCATCCTTCGATATAAGGATTCTTTGCAATGAGGTCCCTACCCAGGTCCAGGGGCCCCAGGGCACATCCTTTTTCCATTTTCCCTGGGAAAGAAAACTCAGCAGTCCAGGTTCCTGATGTCAGTTTGTAGGGCTCCCTTGGGTCTATCAGGGCAGCACAAGTTTGAGGTGGGGACAACTTCGGTGTGGGGTCCATCCTTCGATATAAGGATTCTTTGCAGTCAGGGCCAGGGGCCCCGGGGCACATCCTTTTTCCATTTTCCCTGGGAAAGAAAACTCAGCAGTCCAGGTTCCTGATGTCAGTTTGTAGGGCTCCCTTGGGTCTATCAGGGCAGCACAAGTTTGAGGTGGGGACAACTTCGGTGTGGGGTCCATCCTTCGATATAAGGATTTTTTGCAGTCAGGGCCAGGGGCCCCCGGGCACATCCTTTTTCCATTTTCCCTGGGAAAGAAAACTCAGCAGTCCAGGTTCCTGATGTCAGTTTGTAGGGCTCCCTTGGGTCTATCAGGGCAGCACAAGTTTGAGGTGGGGACAACTTCGGTGTGGGGTGCATCCTTCGATATAAGGATTTTTTTTAGTGAGGGCCCTGTCCAGGGCTAGGGGACCCTGGGCACATCCTTTTTCCATTTTCCCTGGGAAAGAAAACTCAGCAGTCCAGGTTCCTGATGTCAGTTTGTAGGGCTCCCTTGGGTCTATCAGGGCAGCACAAGTTTGAGGTGGGGACAACTTCGGTGTGGGGTGCATCCTTCGATATAAGGATTTTTTGCAGTCAGGGCCAGGGGCCCCTGGGCACATCCTTTTTCCATTTTCCCTGGGAAAGAAAACTCAGCAGTCCAGGTTCCTGATGTCAGTTTGTAGGGCTGCCTTGGGTCTATCAGGGCAGTACAAGTTTGAGGTGGGCACAGCTTCGGTGTGGGTTCCATCATTCAATATAAGGATATTTTGCAGTCAGGGCCAGGGGCCCCTGGGCACATCCTTTTTCCATTTTCCCTGGGAAAGAAAACTCAGCAGTCCAGGTTCCTGATGTCAGTTTGTAGGGCTGCCTTGGGTTTATCAGGGCAGCACAAGTTTGAGGTGGGGACAACTTCGGTGTGGGCTCCATCCTTCGATATAAGGATTCTTTGCAATGAGGTCCCTACCCAGGTCCAGGGGCCCCTGGGCACATCATTTGGCCATTTTCCCTGGGAAAGAAAACTCAGCAGTCCAGGTTCCTGATGTCAGTTTGTATGGCTCCCTTGGGTCTATCAGGGCAGCACAAGTTTGAGGTGGGGACAACTTCCGTGTGGGGTCCATCCTTCGATATAAGGATTTTTTGCAGTGAGGTCCCTGCCCAGGGCCGGGGCCCCTGGGCACATCCTTTTTCCATTTTCCCTGGGAAAGAAAACTCAGCAGTCCAGGTTCCTGATGTCAGTTTGTAGGGCTCCCTTGGGTGTATCAGGGCAGCACAAGTTTGAGGTGGGGACAACTTCGGTGTGGGGTCCATCCTTCGATATAAGGATTTTTTTCAGTCAGGGCCTGGGGCCCCCGGGCACAACCTTTGGCCATTTTCCCTGGGAAAGAAAACTCAGCAGTCCAGGTTCCTGATGTCAGTTTGTAGGGCTCCCTTGGGTCTATCAGGGCAGCACAAGTTTGAGGTGGGGACAACTTCGGTGTGGGGTCCATCCTTCGATATAAGGATTCTTTGCAGTCAGGGCCAGGGGCCCCCGGGCACATCCTTTTTCCATTTTCCCTGGGAAAGAAAACTCAGCAGTCCAGGTTCCTGATGTGAGTTTGTAGGGCTCCCTTGGGTGTATCAGGGCAGCACAAGTTTGAGGTGGGGACAACTTCGGTGTGGGGTCCATCCTTCGATATAAGGATTTTTTTTAGTGAGGGCCCTGTCCAGGGCTAGGGGACCCTGGGCACATCCTTTTTCCATTTTCCCTGGGAAAGAAAACTCAGCAGTCCAGGTTCCTGATGTCAGTTTGTAGGGCTGCCTTGGGTTTATCAGGGCAGCACAAGTTTGAGGTGGGGACAACTTCGGTGTGGGGTCCATCCTTCGATATAAGGATTTTTTGCAGTGAGGTCCCTGCCCAGGGCCGGGGTCCCTGGGCACATCCTTTTTCCATTTTCCCTGGGAAAGAAAACTCAGCAGTCCAGGTTCCTGATGTCAGTTTGTAGGGCTCCCTTGGGTCTATCAGAGCAGCACAAGTTTGAGGTGGGGACAACTTCGGTGCGGGGTCCATCCTTCGATATAAGGATTCTTTGCAATGAGGTCCCTACCCAGGTCCAGGGGCCCCTGGGCACATCATTTGGCCATTTTCCCTGGGAAAGAAAACTCAGCAGTCCAGGTTCCTGATGTCAGTTTGTAGGGCTCCCTTGGGTCTATCAGGGCAGCACAAGTTTGAGGTGGGGACAACTTCGGTGTGGGGTCCATCCTTCGATATAAGGATTTTTTTCAGTCAGGGCCTGGGGCCCCCGGGCACAACCTTTGGCCATTTTCCCTGGGAAAGAAAACTCAGCAGTCCAGGTTCCTGATGTCAGTTTGTAGGGCTCCCTTGGGTGTATCAGGGCAGCACAAGTTTGAGGTGGGGACAACTTCGGTGTGGGGTCCATCCTTCGATATAAGGATTCTTTGCAGTCAGGGCCAGGGGCCCCCGGGCACATCCTTTTTCCATTTTCCCTGGGAAAGAAAACTCAGCAGTCCAGGTTCCTGATGTCAGTTTGTAGGGCTCCCTTGGGTGTATCAGGGCAGCACAAGTTTGAGGTGGGGACAACTTCGGTGTGGGGTCCATCCTTCGATATAAGGATTTTTTGCAGTCAGGGCCAGGGGCCCCCGGGCACATCCTTTTTCCATTTTCCCTGGGAAAGAAAACTCAGCAGTCCAGGTTCCTGATGTCAGTTTGTAGGGCTCCCTTGGGTCTATCAGGGCAGCACAAGTTTGAGGTGGGGACAACTTCGGTGTGGGGTCCATCCTTCGATATAAGGATTTTTTTTAGTGAGGGCCCTGTCCAGGGCTAGGGGACCCTGGGCACATCCTTTTTCCATTTTCCCTGGGAAAGAAAACTCAGCAGTCCAGGTTCCTGATGTCAGTTTGTAGGGCTCCCTTGGGTCTATCAGGGCAGCACAAGTTTGAGGTGGGGACAACTTCGGTGTGGGGTCCATCCTTCGATATAAGGATTTTTTGCAGTCAGGGCCAGGGGCCCCTGGGCACATCCTTTTTCCATTTTCCCTGGGAAAGAAAACTCAGCAGTCCAGGTTCCTGATGTCAGTTTGTAGGGCTCCCTTGGGTCTATCAGGGCAGTACAAGTTTGAGGTGGGCACAGCTTCGGTGTGGGTTCCATCCTTCAATATAAGGATATTTTGCAGTCAGGGCCAGGGGCCCCTGGGCACATCCTTTGGCCATTTTCCCTGGGAAAGAAAACTCAGCAGTCCAGGTTCCTGATGTCAGTTTGTAGGGCTGCCTTGGGTTTATCAGGGCAGCACAAGTTTGAGGTGGGGACAACTTCGGTGTGGGGTCCATCCTTCGATATAAGGATTTTTTGCAGTCAGTGCCAGGAGCCCCTGGGCACATCCTCTTTCCATTTTCCCTGGGAAAAAAAACTCAGCAGTCCAGGTTCCTGATGTCAGTTTGTATGGCTCCCTTGGGTGTATCAGGGCAGCACAAGTTTGAGGTGGGGACAACTTCGGTGTGGGCTCCATCCTTCGATATAAGGATTTTTTTCAGTCAGGGCCAGGGGCCCCTGGGCACATCCTTTTTCCATTTTCCCTGGGAAAGAAAACTCAGCAGTCCAGGTTCCTGATGTCAGTTTGTAGGGCTCCCTTGGGTCTATCAGGGCAGCACAAGTTTGAGGTGGGGACAACTTCGGTGTGGGGTGCATCCTTCGATATAAGGATTTTTTGCAGTCAGGGCCAGGGGACCCTGGGCACATCCTTTTTCCATTTTCCCTGGGAAAGAAAACTCAGCAGTCCAGGTTCCTGATGTCAGTTTGTAGGGCTCCCTTGGGTCTATCAGAGCAGCACAAGTTTGAGGTGGGGACAACTTCGGTGTGGGGTCCATCCTTCGATATAAGGATTCTTTGCAATGAGGTCCCTACCCAGGTCCAGGGGCCACTGGGCACATCATTTGGCCATTTTCCCTGGGAAAGAAAACTCAGCAGTCCAGGTTCCTGATGTCAATTTGTAGGGCTCCCTTGGGTCTATCAGGGCAGCACAAGTTTGAGGTGGGGACAACTTTGGTGTGGGGTCCATCCTTCGATATAAGGATTTTTTGCAGTCAGGGCCAGGGGCCCCCGGGCACATCCTTTTTCCATTTTCCCTGGGAAAGAAAACTCAGCAGTCCAGGTTCCTAATGTCAGTTTGTAGGGCTCCCTTGGGTCTATCAGGGCAGCACAAGTTTGAGGTGGGGACAACTTCGGTGTGGGGTCCATCCTTCGATATAAGGATTTTTTTTAGTGAGGGCCCTGTCCAGGGCTAGGGGCCCCCGGGCACATCCTTTTTCCATTTTCCCTGGGAAAGAAAACTCAGCAGTCCAGGTTCCTGATGTCAGTTTGTAGGGCTCCCTTGGGTCT
This sequence comes from Lonchura striata, assembly GCF_046129695.1. NCBI lineage: Eukaryota > Metazoa > Chordata > Aves > Passeriformes > Estrildidae > Lonchura > Lonchura striata. The sequence continues at coordinate 95,542 of NC_134626.1, forward strand.
ATCAGGGCAGCACAAGTTTGAGGTGGGGACAACTTCGGTGTGGGGTGCATCCTTCGATATAAGGATTTTTTGCAGTCAGGGCCAGGGGCCCCTGGGCACATCCTTTTTCCATTTTCCCTGGGAAAGAAAACTCAGCAGTCCAGGTTCCTGATGTCAGTTTGTAGGGCTGCCTTGGGTCTATCAGGGCAGCACAAGTTTGAGGTGGGGACAACTTCGGTGTGGGGTCCATCCTTCGATATAAGGATTTTTTGCAGTCAGGGCCAGGGGCCCCCGGGCACATCCTTTTTCCATTTTCCCTGGGAAAGAAAACTCAGCAGTCCAGGTTCCTGATGTCAGTTTGTAGGGCTCCCTTGGGTCTATCAGGGCAGCACAAGTTTGAGGTGGGGACAACTTCGGTGTGGGGTCCATCCTTCGATATAAGGATTTTTGCAGTCAGGGCCAGGGGCCCCTGGGCACATCCTTTTTCCATTTTCCCTGGGAAAGAAAACTCAGCAGTCCAGGTTCCTGATGTCAGTTTGTAGGGCTCCCTTGGGTCTATCAGGGCAGCACAAGTTTGAGGTGGGGACAACTTCGGTGTGGGGTCCATCCTTCGATATAAGGATTTTTTGCAGTGAGGTCCCTGCCCAGGGCCGGGGCCCGTGGGCACATCCTTTTTCCATTTTCCCTGGGAAAGAAAACTCAGCAGTCCAGGTTCCTGATGTCAGTTTGTAGGGCTCCCTTGGGTCTATCAGGGCAGCACAAGTTTGAGGTGGGGACAACTTCGGTGTGGGCTCCATCCTTCGATATAAGGATTTTTTGCAGTCAGGGCTAGGGGCCCCAGGGCACATCCTTTTTCCATTTTCCCTGGGAAAGAAAACTCAGCAGTCCAGGTTCCTGATATCAGTTTGTAGGGTTCTCTTGGGTGTATCAGGGCAGCACAAGTTTGAGGTGGGGAGAACTTCGGTGTGGGGTCCATCCTTCGATATAAGGATTTTTTGCAGTCAGGGCCAGGGGCCCCTGGGCACATCCTTTTTCCATTTTCCCTGGGAAAGAAAACTCAGCAGTCCAGGTTCCTGATGTCAGTTTGTAGGGCTCCCTTGGGTCTATCAGGGCAGCACAAGTTTGAGGTGGGGACAACTTCGGTGCGGGGTCCATCCTTCGATATAAGGATTTTTTTCAGTCAGGGCCAAGGGCTCCCGGGCACAACCTTTGGCCATTTTCCCTGGGAAAGAAAACTCAGCAGTCCAGGTTCCTGATGTCAGTTTGTAGGGCTCCCTTGGGTGTATCAGGGCAGCACAAGTTTGAGGTGGGGACAACTTCGGTGTGGGCTCCATCCTTCGATATAAGGATTTTTTGCAGTCAGGGCCAGGGGCCCCTGGGCACATCCTTTTTCCATTTTCCCTGGGAAAGAAAACTCAGCAGTCCAGGTTCCTGATGTCAGTTTGTAGGGCTCCCTTGGGTCTATCAGGGCAGCACAAGTTTGAGGTGGGGACAACTTCGGTGTGGGGTGCATCCTTCGATATAAGGATTTTTTGCAGTCAGGGCCAGGGGACCCTGGGCACATCCTTTTTCCATTTTCCCTGGGAAAGAAAACTCAGCAGTCCAGGTTCCTGATGTCAGTTTGTAGGGCTCCCTTGGGTCTATCAGAGCAGCACAAGTTTGAGGTGGGGACAACTTCGGTGTGGGGTCCATCCTTCGATATAAGGATTCTTTGCAATGAGGTCCCTACCCAGGTCCAGGGGCCCCTGGGCACATCATTTCGCCATTTTACCTGGGAAAGAAAACTCAGCAGTCCAGGTTCCTGATGTCAGTTTGTAGGGCTCCCTTGGGTCTATAAGGGCAGCACAAGTTTGAGGTGGGGACAACTTTGGTGTGGGGTCCATCCTTCGATATAAGGATTTTTTGCAGTCAGGGCCAGGGGCCCCCGGGCACATCCTTTTTCCATTTTCCCTGGGAAAGAAAACTCAGCAGTCCAGGTTCCTAATGTCAGTTTGTAGGGCTCCCTTGGGTCTATCAGGGCAGCACAAGTTTGAGGTGGGGACAACTTCGGTGTGGGGTCCATCCTTCGATATAAGGATTTTTTTTAGTGAGGGCCCTGTCCAGGGCTAGGGGCCCCCGGGCACATCCTTTTTCCATTTTCCCTGGGAAAGAAAACTCAGCAGTCCAGGTTCCTGATGTCAGTTTGTAGGGCTCCCTTGGGTCTATCAGGGCAGCACAAGTTTGAGGTGGGGACAACTTCGGTGTGGGGTGCATCCTTCGATATAAGGATTTTTTGCAGTCAGGGCCAGGGGCCCCTGGGCACATCCTTTTTCCATTTTCCCTGGGAAAGAAAACTCAGCAGTCCAGGTTCCTGATGTCAGTTTGTAGGGCTGCCTTGGGTCTATCAGGGCAGTACAAGTTTGAGGTGGGCACAGCTTCGGTGTGGGTTTCATCCTTCAATATAAGGATATTTTGCAGTCAGGGCCAGGGGCCCCTGGGCACATCCTTTTTCCATTTTCCCTGGGAAAGAAAACTCAGCAGTCCAGGTTCCTGATGTCAGTTTGTAGGGCTCCCTTGGGTCTATCAGGGCAGCACAAGTTTGAGGTGGGGACAACTTCGGTGTGGGGTCCATCCTTCGATATAAGGATTTTTTGCAGTCAGGGCCAGGGGCCCCCGGGCACATCCTTTTTCCATTTTCCCTGGGAAAGAAAACTCAGCAGTCCAGGTTCCTGATGTCAGTTTGTAGGGCTCCCTTGGGTCTATCAGGGCAGCACAAGTTTGAGGTGGGGACAACTTCGGTGTGGGGTCCATCCTTCGATATAAGGATTTTTGCAGTCAGGGCCAGGGGCCCCTGGGCACATCCTTTTTCCATTTTCCCTGGGAAAGAAAACTCAGCAGTCCAGGTTCCTGATGTCAGTTTGTAGGGCTCCCTTGGGTCTATCAGGGCAGCACAAGTTTGAGGTGGGGACAACTTCGGTGTGGGCTCCATCCTTCGATATAAGGATTTTTTGCAGTGAGGTCCCTGCCCAGGGCCGGGGCCCGTGGGCACATCCTTTTTCCATTTTCCCTGGGAAAGAAAACTCAGCAGTCCAGGTTCCTGATGTCAGTTTGTAGGGCTCCCTTGGGTCTATCAGGGCAGCACAAGTTTGAGGTGGGGACAACTTCGGTGTGGGCTCCATCCTTCGATATAAGGATTTTTTGCAGTCAGGGCTAGGGGCCCCTGGGCACATCCTTTTTCCATTTTCCCTGGGAAAGAAAACTCAGCAGTCCAGGTTCCTGATGTCAGTTTGTAGGGTTCTCTTGGGTCTATCAGGGCAGCACAAGTTTGAGGTGGGGACAACTTCGGTGCGGGGTCCATCCTTCGATATAAGGACTTTTTTCAGTCAGGGCCAAGGGCTCCCGGGCACAACCTTTGGCCATTTTCCCTGGGAAAGAAAACTCAGCAGTCCAGGTTCCTGATGTCAGTTTGTAGGGCTCCCTTGGGTGTATCAGGGCAGCACAAGTTTGAGGTGGGGACAACTTCGGTGTGGGGTCCATCCTTCGATATTAGGATTTTTTTTAGTGAGGGCCCTGTCCAGGGCTAGGGGACCCTGGGCACATCCTTTTTCCATTTTCCCTGGGAAAGAAAACTCAGCAGTCCAGGTTCCTGATGTCAGTTTGTAGGGCTCCCTTGGGTCTATCAGGGCAGCACAAGTTTGAGGTGGGGACAACTTCGGTGTGGGGTGCATCCTTCGATATAAGGATTTTTTGCAGTCAGGGCCAGGGGCCCCTGGGCACATCCTTTTTCCATTTTCCCTGGGAAAGAAAACTCAGCAGTCCAGGTTCCTGATGTCAGTTTGTAGGGCTCCCTTGGGTCTATCAGGGCAGTACAAGTTTGAGGTGGGCACAGCTTCGGTGTGGGTTCCATCATTCAATATAAGGATATTTTGCAGTCAGGGCCAGGGGCCCCTGGGCACATCCTTTTTCCATTTTCCCTGGGAAAGAAAACTCAGCAGTCCAGGTTCCTGATGTCAGTTTGTAGGGCTGCCTTGGGTTTATCAGGGCAGCACAAGTTTGAGGTGGGGACAACTTCGGTGTGGGGTCCATCCTTCGATATAAGGATTTTTTGCAGTCAGGGCCAGGAGCCCCTGGGCACATCCTTTTTCCATTTTCCCTGGGAAAGAAAACTCAGCAGTCCAGGTTCCTGATGTCAGTTTGTAGGGCTCCCTTGGGTGTATCAGGGCAGCACAAGTTTGAGGTGGGGACAACTTCGGTGTGGGCTCCATCCTTCGATATAAGGATTTTTTGCAGTCAGGGCCAGGGGCCCCTAGGCACATCCTTTTTCCATTTTCCCTGGGAAAGAAAACTCAGCAGTCCAGGTTCCTGATGTCAGTTTGTAGGGCTCCCTTGGGTCTATCAGGGCAGCACAATTTTGAGGTGGGGACAACTTCGGTGTGGGCTCCATCCTTCGATATAAGGATTTTTTGCAGTGAGGTCCCTGCCCAGGGCCGGGGCCCGTGGGCACATCCTTTTTCCATTTTCCCTGGGAAAGAAAACTCAGCAGTCCAGGTTCCTGATGTCAGTTTGTAGGGCTCCCTTGGGTGTATCAGGGCAGCACAAGTTTGAGGTGGGGACAACTTTGGTGTGGGGTCCATCCTTCGATATAAGGATTTTTTGCAGTCAGGGCCAGGGGCCCCCGGGCACATCCTTTTTCCATTTTCCCTGGGAAAGAAAACTCAGCAGTCCAGGTTCCTGATGTCAGTTTGTAGGGCTCCCTTGGGTCTATCAGGGCAGCACAAGTTTGAGGTGGGGACAACTTCGGTGTGGGGTCCATCCTTCGATATAAGGATTTTTTTTAGTGAGGGCCCTGTCCAGGGCTAGGGGACCCTGGGCACATCCTTTTTCCATTTTCCCTGGGAAAGAAAACTCAGCAGTCCAGGTTCCTGATGTCAGTTTGTAGGGCTCCCTTGGGTCTATCAGGGCAGCACAAGTTTGAGGTGGGGACAACTTCGGTGTGGGGTGCATCCTTCGATATAAGGATTTTTTGCAGTCAGGGCCAGGGGCCCCTGGGCACATCCTTTTTCCATTTTCCCTGGGAAAGAAAACTCAGCAGTCCAGGTTCCTGATGTCAGTTTGTAGGGCTCCCTTGGGTCTATCAGGGCAGCACAAGTTTGAGGTGGGGACAACTTCGGTGTGGGGTCCATCCTTCGATATAAGGATTTTTTGCAGTGAGGTCCCTGCCCAGGGCCGGGGCCCGTGGGCACATCCTTTTTCCATTTTCCCTGGGAAAGAAAACTCAGCAGTCCAGGTTCCTGATGTCAGTTTGTAGGGCTCCCTTGGGTCTATCAGGGCAGCACAAGTTTGAGGTGGGGACAACTTCGGTGTGGGCTCCATCCTTTGATATAAGGATTTTTTGCAGTCAGGGCCAGGGGCCCCTGGGCACATCCTTTTTCCATTTTCCCTGGGAAAGAAAACTCAGCAGTCCAGGTTCCTGATATCAGTTTGTAGGGTTCTCTTGGGTGTATCAGGGCAGCACAAGTTTGAGGTGGGGAGAACTTCGGTGTGGGGTCCATCCTTCGATATAAGGATTTTTTGCAGTATTGGCCAGGGGCCCCTGGGCACATCCTTTTTCCATTTTCCCTGGGAAAGAAAACTCAGCAGTCCAGGTTCCTGATGTCAGTTTGTAGGGCTCCCTTGGGTCTATCAGGGCAGCACAAGTTTGAGGTGGGGACAACTTCGGTGCGGGGTCCATCCTTCGATATAAGGATTTTTTTCAGTCAGGGCCAAGGGCTCCCGGGCACAACCTTTGGCCATTTTCCCTGGGAAAGAAAACTCAGCAGTCCAGGTTCCTGATGTCAGTTTGTAGGGCTCCCTTGGGTGTATCAGGGCAGCACAAGTTTGAGGTGGGGACAACTTCGGTGTGGGGTCCATCCTTCGATATAAGGATTCTTTGCAATGAGGTCCCTACCCAGGTCCAGGGGCCCCTGGGCACATCATTTGGCCATTTTCCCTGGGAAAGAAAACTCAGCAGTCCAGGTTCCTGATGTCAGTTTGTAGGGTTCTCTTGGGTGTATCAGGGCAGCACAAGTTTGAGGTGGGGAGAACTTCGGTGTGGGGTCCATCCTTCGATATAAGGATTTTTTGCAGTCAGGGCCAGGGGCCCCTGGGCACATCCTTTTTCCATTTTCCCTGGGAAAGAAAACTCAGCAGTCCAGGTTCCTGATGTCAGTTTGTAGGGCTGCCTTGGGTGTATCAGGGCAGCACAAGTTTGAGGTGGGGACAACTTCGGTGTGGGGTCCATCCTTCGATATAAGGATTTTTTGCAGTCAGGGCCAGGGGCCCCCGGGCACATCCTTTTTCCATTTTCCCTGGGAAAGAAAACTCAGCAGTCCAGGTTCCTGATGTCAGTTTGTAGGGCTCCCTTGGGTCTATCAGGGCAGCACAAGTTTGAGGTGGGGACAACTTCTGTGTGGGCTCCATCCTTCGATATAAGGATTTTTTGCAGTCAGGGCCAGGGGCCCCTGGGCACATCCTTTTTCCATTTTCCCTGGGAAAGAAAACTCAGCAGTCCAGGTTCCTGATGTCAGTTTGTAGGGCTCCCTTGGGTCTATCAGGGCAGCACAAGTTTGAGGTGGGGACAACTTCGGTGTGGGGTCCATCCTTCGATATAAGGATTTTTTGCAGTGAGGTCCCTGCCCAGGGCCAGGGCCCCTGGGCACATCCTTTTTCCATTTTCCCTGGGAAAGAAAACTCAGCAGTCCAGGTTCCTGATGTCAGTTTGTAGGGCTCCCTTGGGTCTATCAGGGCAGCACAAGTTTGAGGTGGGGACAACTTCGGTGTGGGCTCCATCCTTCGATATATGGATTTTTTGCTGTCAGGGCCAGGGGACCCTGGGCACATCCTTTTTCCATTTTCCCTGGGAAAGAAAACTCAGCAGTCCAGGTTCCTGATGTCAGTTTGTAGGGCTCCCTTGGGTCTATCAGGGCAGCACAAGTTTGAGGTGGGGACAACTTCGGTGTGGGGTCCATCCTTCGATATAAGGATTCTTTGCAGTGACGTCCCTACCCAGGTCCAGGGGCCCCTGGGCACATCCTTTTTCCATTTTCCCTGGGAAAGAAAACTCACCAGTCCAGGTTCCTGATGTCAGTTTGTAGGGCTCCCTTGGGTCTATCAGGGCAGCACAAGTTTGAGGTGGGGACAACTTCGGTGTGGGGTCCATCCTTCGATATAAGGATTCTTTGCAGTGAGGCCCCAGCCCAGGTCCAGGGGCCCCTGGGCACATCCTTTTTCCATTTTCCCTGGGAAAGAAAACTCAGCAGTCCAGGTTCCTGATGTCAGTTTGTAGGGCTCCCTTGGGTCTATCAGGGCAGCACAAGTTTGAGGTGGGGACAACTTCGGTGTGGGGTCCATCCTTCGATATATGGATTTTTTGCAGTCAGGGACAGGGGCCCCTGGGCACATCCTTTTTCCATTTTCCCTGGGAAAGAAAACTCAGCAGTCCAGGTTCCTGATGTCAGTTTGTAGGGCTCCCTTGGGTCTATCAGGGCAGCACAAGTTTGAGGTGGGGACAACTTCGGTGTGGGGTCCATCCTTCGATATAACGATTCTTTGCAGTCACGGCCAGGGGCCCCCGGCACATCCTTTTTCCATTTTCCCTGGGAAAGAAAACTCAGCAGTCCAGGTTCCTGATGTCAGTTTGTAGGGCTCCCTTGGGTCTATCAGGGCAGCACAAGTTTGAGGTGGGGACAACTTCGGTGTGGGGTCCATCCTTCGATATAAGTATTTTTTGCAGTCAGGGCCAGTGGCCCCTGGGCACATCCTTTTTCCATTTTCCCTGGGAAAGAAAACTCAGCAGTCCAGGTTCCTGATGTCAGTTTGTAGGGCTCCCTTGGGTCTATCAGGGCAGCACAAGTTTGAGGTGGGGACAACTTCGGTGTGGGGTCCATCCTTCGATATAAGGACTGTTTGAAGTCAGGCCCCAGCCCAGGGCCGGGGCCCCTGGGCACATCCTTTTTCCATTTTCCCTGGGAAAGAAAACTCAGCAGTCCAGGTTCCTGATGTCAGTTTGTAGGGCTCCCTTGGGTCTATCAGGGCAGCACAAGTTTGAGGTGGGGACAACTTCGGTGTGGGGTCCATCCTTCGATATAAGGATTTTTTGCAGTCAGGGCCAGGAGCCCCTGGGCACATCCTTTTTCCCTTTTCGCTGGGAAAGAAAACTCAGCAGTCCAGGTTCGTGATGTCAGTTTGTAGGGCTTCCGTGGGTCTATCAGGGCAGCACAAGTTTGAGGTGGGGACAACTTCTGTGTGGGCTCCATCCTTCGATATAAGGATTTTTTGTAGTGAGGCCCTAGCCCAGGGCCAGGGGCCCCTGGGCACATCCTTTTTCCATTTTCCCTGGGAAAGAAAACTCAGCAGTCCAGGTTCCTGATGTCAGTTTGTAGGGCTCCCTTGGGTCTATCAGGGCAGCACAAGTTTGAGGTGGGGACAACTTCGGTGTGGGGTCCATCCTTCGATATAAGGATATTTTGCAGTGAGGTCCCTGCCCAGGGCCAGGGCCCCTGGGCACATCCTTTTTCCATTTTCCCTGGGAAAGAAAACTCAGCAGTCCAGGTTCCTGATGTCAGTTTGTAGGGCTCCCTTGGGTCTATCAGGGCAGCACAAGTTTGAGGTGGGGACAACTTCGGTGTGGGGTCCATCCTTCGATATATGGATTCTTTGCAGTCAGAACCAGGGGCCCCCGGGCACATCCTTTTTCCATTTTCCCTGGGAAAGAAAACTCAGCAGTCCAGGTTCCTGATGTCAATTTGTAGGGTTCTCTTGGGTGTTTCAGGGCAGCACAAATTTGAGGTGGGGAGAACTTCGGTGCGGGGTCCATCCTTCGATATAAGGATTTTTTTCAGTCAGGGCCAGGGGACCCTGGGCACATCCTTTTTCCATTTTCGCTGGGAAAGAAAACTCAGCAGTCCAGGTTCCTGATGTCAGTTTGTAGGGCTCCCTTGGGTCTATCAGGGCAGCACAAGTTTGAGGTGGGGACAACTTCGGTGTGGGCTCCATCCTTCGATATAAGGATTTTTTGCAGTCAGGGCCAGGAGCCCCAGGGCACATCCTTTTTCCATTTTCCCTGGGAAAGAAAACTCAGCAGTCCAGGTTCCTGATGTCAGTTTGTAGGGTTCTCTTGGGTGTATCAGGGCAGCACAAGTTTGAGGTGGGGAGAACTTCGGTGTGGGGTCCATCCTTCGATATAAGGATTTTTTGCAGTCAGGGCCAGGGGCCCCTGGGCACATCCTTTTTCCATTTTCCCTGGGAAAGAAAACTCAGCAGTCCAGGTTCCTGATGTCAGTTTGTAGGGCTCCCTTGGGTCTATCAGGGCAGCACAAGTTTGAGGTGGGGACAACTTCGGTGTGGGGTCCATCCTTCGATATAAGGATTCTTTGCAATGAGGTCCCTACCCAGGTCCAGGGGTCCCTGGGCACATCATTTGGCCATTTTCCCTGGGAAAGAAAACTCAGCAGTCCAGGTTCCTGATGTCAGTTTGTATGGCTCCCTTGGGTCTATCAGGGCAGCACAAGTTTGAGGTGGGGACAACTTCGGTGTGGGGTCCATCCTTCGATATAAGGATTTTTTGCAGTGAGGTCCCTGCCCAGGGCCGGGGCCCCTGGGCACATCCTTTTTCCATTTTCCCTGGGAAAGAAAACTCAGCAGTCCAGGTTCCTGATGTCAGTTTTTAGGGTTCTCTTGGGTGTATCAGGGCAGCACAAGTTTGAGGTGGGGACAACTTCGGTGTGGGGTCCATCCTTCGATATAAGGATTCTTTGCAGTCAGGGCCAGGGGCCCCTGGGCACATCCTTTTTCCATTTTCCCTGGGAAAGAAAACTCAGCAGTCCAGGTTCCTGATGTCAGTTTGTAGGGCTCCCTTGGGTCTATCAGGGCAGCACAAGTTTGAGGTGGGGACAACTTCGGTGTGGGGTCCATCCTTCAATATAAGGATTCTTTGCAGTGAGGCCCCAGCCCAGGTCCAGGGGCCCCTGGGCACATCCTTTTTCCATTTTCCCTGGGAAAGAAAACTCAGCAGTCCAGGTTCCTGATGTCAGTTTGTAGGGCTCCCTTGGGTCTATCAGGGCAGCACAAGTTTGAGGTGGGGACAACTTCGGTGTGGGGTCCATCCTTCGATATAACGATTCTTTGCAGTCACGGCCAGGGGCCCCCGGCACATCCTTTTTCCATTTTCCCTGGGAAAGAAAACTCAGCAGTCCAGGTTCCTGATGTCAGTTTGTATGGCTCCCTTGGGTGTATCAGGGCAGCACAAGTTTGAGGTGGGGACAACTTCGGTGTGGGGTCCATCCTTCGATATAAGGATTTTTTGCAGTGAGGTCCCTGCCCAGGGCCGGGGCCCCTGGGCACATCCTTTTTCCATTTTCCCTGGGAAAGAAAACTCAGCAGTCCAGGTTCCTGATGTCAGTTTGTAGGGCTGCCTTGGGTCTATCAGGGCAGCACAAGTTTGAGGTGGGGACAACTTCGGTGTGGGGTCCATCCTTCGATATAAGGATTTTTTGCAGTCAGGGCCAGGAGCCCCTGGGCACATCCTTTTTCCATTTTCGCTGGGAAAGAAAACTCAGCAGTCCAGGTTCCTGATGTCAGTTTGTAGGGCTCCCTTGGGTCTATCAGGGCAGCACATGTTTGAGGTGGGGACAACTTCTGTGTGGGCTCCATCCTTCGATATAAGGATTTTTTGTAGTGAGGCCCCAGCCCAGGGCCAGGGGCCCCTGGGCACATCCTTTTTCCATTTTCCCTGGGAAAGAAAACTCAGCAGTCCAGGTTCCTGATGTCAGTTTGTAGGGCTCCCTTGGGTCTATCAGGGCAGCACAAGTTTGAGGTGGGGACAACTTCGGTGTGGGGTCCATCCTTCGATATATGGATTCTTTGCAGTCAGAACCAGGGGCCCCCGGGCACATCCTTTTTCCATTTTCCCTGGGAAAGAAAACTCAGCAGTCCAGGTTCCTGATGTCAGTTTGTAGGGTTCTCTTGGGTGTATCAGGGCAGCACAAGTTTGAGGTGGGGAGAACTTCGGTGCGGGGTCCATCCTTCGATATAAGGATTTTTTTCAGTCACGGCCAAGGGCTCCCGGGCACAACCTTTGGCCATTTTCCCTGGGAAAGAAAACTCAGCAGTCCAGGTTCCTGATGTCAGTTTGTAGGGCTCCCTTGGGTCTATCAGGGCAGCACAAGTTTGAGGTGGGGACAACTTCGGTGTGGGCTCCATCCTTCGATATAAGGATTCTTTGCAATGAGGTCCCTACCCAGGTCCAGGGGCCCCTGGGCACATCATTTGGCCATTTTCCCTGGGAAAGAAAACTCAGCAGTCCAGGTTCCTGATGTCAGTTTGTATGGCTCCCTTGGGTCTATCAGGGCAGCACAAGTTTGAGGTGGGGACAACTTCGGTGTGGGGTCCATCCTTCGATATAAGGATTCTTTGCAGTCATGGCCAGGGGCCCCTGGGCACATCCTTTTTCCATTTTCCCTGGGAAAGAAAACTCAGCAGTCCAGGTTCCTGATGTCAGTTTGTAGGGCTCCCTTGGGTCTATCAGGGCAGCACAAGTTTGAGGTGGGGAGAACTTCTGTGTGCGGTCCATCCTTCGATATAAGGATTTTTTGCAGTCATGGCCAGGGGCCCCTGGGCACATCCTTTTTCCATTTTCCCTGGGAAAGAAAACTCAGCAGTCCAGGTTCCTGATGTCAGTTTGTAGGGCTCCCTTGGGTCTATCAGGGCAGCACAAGTTTGAGGTGGGGACAACTTCGGTGTGGGGTCCATCCTTCGATATAAGGATTTTTTGCAGTGAGGTCCCTGCCCAGGGCCAGGGCCCCTGGGCACATCCTTTTTCCATTTTCCCTGGGAAAGAAAACTCAGCAGTCCAGGTTCCTTATGTCAGTTTGTAGGGCTCCCTTGGGTCTATCAGTGCAGCACAAGTTTGAGGTGGGGACAACTTCGGTGTGGGGTCCATCCTTCGATATATGGATTCTTTGCAGTCAGAACCAGGGGCCCCTGGGCACATCCTTTTTCCATTTTCCCTGGGAAAGAAAACTCAGCAGTCCAGGTTCCTGATGTCAGTTTGTAGGGCTCCCTTGGGTCTATCAGGGCAGCATAAGTGTGAGGTGGGGACAACTTCGGTGTGGGTTCCATCCTTCGATATAAGGATTTTTTGCAGTCAGGGCCAGGGGCCCCTGGGCACATCCTTTTTCCATTTTCCCTGGGAAAGAAAACTCAGCAGTCCAGGTTCCTGATGTCAGTTTGTAGGGCTCCCTTGGGTCTATCAGGGCAGCACAAGTTTGAGGTGGGGACAACTTCGGTGTGGGGTCCATCCTTCGGTATAAGGATTCTTTGCAGTGAGGCCCCACCCCAGGTCCAGTGGCCCCTGGGCACATCCTTTTTCCATTTTCCCTGGGAAAGAAAACTCAGCAGTCCAGGTTCCTGATGTCAGTTTGTAGGGCTCCCTTGGGTCTATCAGGGCAGCACAAGTTTGAGGTGGGGACAACTTCGGTGTGGGGTCCATCCTTCGATATAAGGATTCTTTGCAATGAGGTCCCTACCCAGGTCCAGGGGTCCCAGGGCACATCATTTGGCCATTTTCCCTGGGAAAGAAAACTCAGCAGTCCAGGTTCCTGATGTCAGTTTGTAGGGCTCCCTTGGGTGTATCAGGGCAGCACAAGTTTGAGGTGGGGACAACTTCGGTGTGGGGTCCATCCTTCGATATAAGGATTTTTTGCAGTGAGGTCCCTGCCCAGGGCCGGGGCCCCTGGGCACATCCTTTTTCCATTTTCCCTGGGAAAGAAAACTCAGCAGTCCAGGTTCCTGATGTCAGTTTGTAGGGCTCCCTTGGGTCTATCAGGGCAGCACAAGTTTGAGGTGGGGACAACTTCGGTGTGGGGTCCATCCTTCGATATAAGGATTTTTTCAGTCAGGGCCAAGGGCTCCCGGGCACAACCTTTGGCCATTTTCCCTGGGAAAGAAAACTCAGCAGTCCAGGTTCCTGATGTCAGTTTGTAGGGCTGCCTTGGGTCTATCAGGGCAGCACAAGTTTGAGGTGGGGACAACTTCGGTGTGGGCTCCATCCTTCGATATAAGGATTCTTTGCAATGAGGTCCCTACCCAGGTCCAGGGGCCCCTGGGCACATCATTTGGCCATTTTCCCTGGGAAAGAAAACTCAGCAGTCCAGGTTCCTGATGTCAGTTTGTAGGGCTCCCTTGGGTCTATCAGGGCAGCACAAGTTTGAGGTGGGGACAACTTCGGTGTGGGGTCCATCCTTCGATATAAGGATTTTTTGCAGTCATGGCCAGGGGCCCCTGGGCACATCCTTTTTCCATTTTCCCTGGGAAAGAAAACTCAGCAGTCCAGGTTCCTGATGTCAGTTTGTAGGGCTCCCTTGGGTCTATCAGGGCAGCACAAGTTTGAGGTGGGGACAACTTCTGTGTGGGGTCCATCCTTCGATATAAGGATTTTTTGCAGTCATGGCCAGGGGCCCCTGGGCACATCCTTTTTCCATTTTCCCTGGGAAAGAAAACTCAGCAGTCCAGGTTCCTGATGTCAGTTTGTAGGGCTCCCTTGGGTCTATCAGGGCAGCACAAGTTTGAGGTGGGGACAACTTCGGTGTGGGTTCCATCCTTCGATATAAGGATTTTTGGCAGTGAGGTCCCTGCCCAGGGCCAGGGCCCCTGGGCACATCCTTTTTCCATTTTCCCTGGGAAAGAAAACTCAGCAGTCCAGGTTCCTTATGTCAGTTTGTAGGGCTCCCTTGGGTCTATCAGGGCAGCACAAGTTTGAGGTGGGGACAACTTCGGTGTGGGGTCCATCCTTCGATATATGGATTCTTTGCAGTCACAACCAGGGGCCCCTGGGCACATCCTTTTTCCATTTTCCCTGGGAAAGAAAACTCAGCAGTCCAGGTTCCTGATGTCAGTTTGTAGGGCTCCCTTGGGTCTATCAGGGCAGCACAAGTTTGAGGTGGGGACAACTTCGGTGTGGGGTCCATCCTTCGATATAAGGATTCTTTGCAGTGAGGCCCCACCCCAGGTCCAGTGGCCCCTGGGCACATCCTTTTTCCATTTTCCCTGGGAAAGAAAACTCAGCAGTCCAGGTTCCTGATGTCAGTTTGTAGGGCTCCCTTGGGTCTATCAGGGCAGCACAAGTTTGAGGTGGGGACAACTTCTGTGTGGGCTCCATCCTTCGATATAAGGATTCTTTGCAATGAGGTCCCTACCCAGGTCCAGGGGTCCCTGGGCACATCATTTGGCCATTTTCCCTGGGAAAGAAAACTCAGCAGTCCAGGTTCCTGCTGTCAGTTTGTATGGCTCCCTTGGGTGTATCAGGGCAGCACAAGTTTGAGGTGGGGACAACTTCGGTGTGGGGTCCATCCTTCGATATAAGGATTTTTTGCAGTGAGGTCCCTGCCCAGGGCCGGGGCCCCTGGGCACATCCTTTTTCCATTTTCCCTGGGAAAGAAAACTCAGCAGTCCAGGTTCCTTATGTCAGTTTGTAGGGCTCCCTTGGGTCTATCAGGGCAGCACAAGTTTGAGGTGGGGACAACTTCGGTGTGGGCTCCATCCTTCGATATAAGGATTTTTTGCAGTCAGGGCCAGGAGCCCCCGGGAACATCCTTTTTCCATTTTCGCTGGGAAAGAAAACTCAGCAGTCCAGGTTCCTGATGTCAGTTTGTAGGGCTCCCTTGGGTCTATCAGGGCAGCACAAGTTTGAGGTGGGGACAACTTCGGTGTGGGGTCCATCCTTCGATATAAGGATATTTTGCAGTGAGGTCCCTGCCCAGGGCCAGGGCCCCTGGGCACATCCTTTTTCCATTTTCCCTGGGAAAGAAAACTCAGCAGTCCAGGTTCCTGATGTCAGTTTGTAGGGCTCCCTTGGGTCTATCAGGGCAGCACAAGTTTGAGGTGGGGACAACTTCGGTGCGGGGTCCATCCCTCGATATAAGGATTTTTTTCAGTCAGGGCCAAGGGCTCCCGGGCACAACCTTTGGCCATTTTCCCTGGGAAAGAAAACTCAGCAGTCCAGGTTCCTGATGTCAGTTTGTAGGGCTCCCTTGGGTCTATCAGGGCAGCACAAGTTTGAGGTGGGGACAACTTCGGTGTGGGCTCCATCCTTCGATATAAGGATTCTTTGCAGTGAGGTCCCTACCCAGGTCCAGGGGCCCCTGGGCACATCATTTGGCCATTTTCCCTGGGAAAGAAAACTCAGCAGTCCAGGTTCCTGATGTCAGTTTGTATGGCTCCCTTGGGTCTATCAGGGCAGCACAAGTTTGAGGTGGGGACAACTTCGGTGTGGGGTCCATCCTTCGATATAAGGATTTTTTGCAGTCATGGCCAGGGGCCCCTGGGCACATCCTTTTTCCATTTTCCCTGGGAAAGAAAACTCAGCAGTCCAGGTTCCTGATGTCAGTTTGTAGGGCTCCCTTGGGTCTATCAGGGCAGCACAAGTTTGAGGTGGGGACAACTTCTGTGTGGGGTCCATCCTTCGATATAAGGATTTTTTGCAGTCATGGCCAGGGGCCCCTGGGCACATCCTTTTTCCATTTTCCCTGGGAAAGAAAACTCAGCAGTCCAGGTTCCTGATGTCAGTTTGTAGGGCTCCCTTGGGTCTATCAGGGCAGCACAAGTTTGAGGTGGGGACAACTTCGGTGTGGGGTCCATCCTTCGATATAAGGATTTTTTGCAGTGAGGTCCCTGCCCAGGGCCAGGGCCCCTGGGCACATCCTTTTTCCATTTTCCCTGGGAAAGAAAACTCAGCAGTCCAGGTTCCTGATGTCAGTTTGTAGGGCTCCCTTGGGTCTATCAGGGCAGCACAAGTTTGAGGTGGGGACAACTTCGGTGTGGGGTCCATCCTTCGATATATGGATTCTTTGCAGTCAGAACCAGGGGCCCCCGGGCACATCCTTTTTCCATTTTCCCTGGGAAAGAAAACTCAGCAGTCCAGGTTCCTGATGTCAGTTTGTAGGGCTCCCTTGGGTCTATCAGGGCAGCACAAGTTTGAGGTGGGGACAACTTCGGTGTGGGTTCCATCCTTCGATATAAGGATTTTTTGCAGTCAGGGCCAGGAGCCCCAGGGCACATCCTTTTTCCATTTTCCCTGGGAAAGAAAACTCAGCAGTCCAGGTTCCTGATGTCAGTTTGTAGGGCTCCCTTGGGTCTATCAGGGCAGCACAAGTTTGAGTTGGGGACAACTTCGGTGTGGGGTCCATCCTTCGATATATGGATTCTTTGCAGTCAGAACCAGGGGCCCCCGGGCACATCCTTTTTCCATTTTCCCTGGGAAAGAAAACTCAGCAGTCCAGGTTCCTGATGTCAGTTTGTAGGGCTCCCTTGGGTCTATCAGGGCAGCACAAGTTTGAGGTGGGGACAACTTCGGTGTGGGGTCCATCCTTCGATATAAGGATTCTTTGCAATGAGGTCCCTACCCAGGTCCAGGGGTCCCTGGGCACATCATTTGGCCATTTTCCCTGGGAAAGAAAACTCAGCAGTCCAGGTTCCTGATGTCAGTTTGTAGGGCTCCCTTGGGTCTATCAGGGCAGCACAAGTTTGAGGTGGGGACAACTTCGGTGTGGGGTCCATCCTTCGATATAAGGATTTTTTGCAGTGAGGTCCCTGCCCAGGGCCGGGGCCCCTGGGCACATCCTTTTTCCATTTTCCCTGGGAAAGAAAACTCAGCAGTCCAGGTTCCTGATGTCAGTTTGTAGGGTTCTCTTGGGTGTATCAGGGCAGCACAAGTTTGAGGTGGGGAGAACTTCGGTGTGGGGTCCATCCTTCGATATAAGGATTTTTTGCAATCATGGCCAGGGGCCCCTGGGCACATCCTTTTTCCATTTTCCCTGGGAAAGAAAACTCAGCAGTCCAGGTTCCTGATGTCAGTTTGTAGGGCTCCCTTGGGTCTATCAGGGCAGCACAAGTTTGAGGTGGGGACAACTTCGGTGTGGGGTCCATCCTTCGATATAAGGATTTTTTGCAGTCAGGGACAGGGGCCCCTGGGCACATCCTTTTTCCATTTTCCCTGGGAAAGAAAACTCAGCAGTCCAGGTTCCTGATGTCAGTTTGTAGGGCTCCCTTGGGTCTATCAGGGCAGCACAAGTTTGAGGTGGGGACAATTTCGGTGTGGGCTCCATCCTTCGATATAAGGATTCTTTGCAATGAGGTCCCTACCCAGGTCCAGGGGCCCCTGGGCACATCATTTGGCCATTTTCCCTGGGAAAGAAAACTCAGCAGTCCAGGTTCCTGATGTCAGTTTGTATGGCTCCGTTGGGTCTATCAGGGCAGCACAAGTTTGAGGTGGGGACAACTTCGGTGTGGGGTCCATCCTTCGATATAAGGATTTTTTGCAGTGAGGTCCCTGCCCAGGGCCGGGGCCCCTGGGCACATCCTTTTTCCATTTTCCCTGGGAAAGAAAACTCAGCAGTCCAGGTTCCTGATGTCAGTTTGTAGGGCTGCCTTGGGTCTATCAGGGCAGCACAAGTTTGAGGTGGGGACAACTTCGGTGTGGGGTCCATCCTTCGATATAAGGATTTTTTGCAGTCAGGGCCAGGAGCCCCTGGGCACATCCTTTTTCCATTTTCGCTGGGAAAGAAAACTCAGCAGTCCAGGTTCCTGATGTCAGTTTGTAGGGCTCCCTTGGGTCTATCAGGGCAGCACAAGTTTGAGGTGGGGACAACTTCGGTGTGGGGTCCATCCTTCGATATAAGGATTTTTTGTAGTGAGGCCCCAGCCCAGGGCCAGGGGCCCCTGGGCACATCCTTTTTCCATTTTCCCTGGGAAAGAAAACTCAGCAGTCCAGGTTCCTGATGTCAGTTTGTAGGGCTCCCTTGGGTCTATCAGGGCAGCACAAGTTTGAGGTGGGGACAACTTCGGTGTGGGTTCCATCCTTCGATATAAGGATTTTTTGCAGTCAGGGCCAGGAGCCCCAGGGCACATCCTTTTTCCATTTTCCCTGGGAAAGAAAACTCAGCAGTCCAGGTTCCTGATGTCAGTTTGTAGGGTTCTCTTGGGTGTATCAGGGCAGCACAAGTTTGAGGTGGGGAGAACTTCGGTGTGGGGTCCATCCTTCGATATAAGGATTTTTTGCAGTCAGGGCCAGGGGCCCCTGGGCACATCCTTTTTCCATTTTCCCTGGGAAAGAAAACTCAGCAGTCCAGGTTCCTGATGTCAGTTTGTAGGGCTCCCTTGGGTCTATCAGGGCAGCACAAGTTTGAGGTGGGGACAACTTCGGTGTGGGGTCCATCCTTCGATATAAGGATTTGTTGCAGTGAGGTCCCTGCCCAGGGCCAGGGCCCCTGGGCACATCCTTTTTCCATTTTCCCTGGGAAAGAAAACTCAGCAGTCCAGGTTCCTGATGTCAGTTTGTAGGGCTCCCTTGGGTCTATCAGGGCAGCACAAGTTTGAGTTGGGGACAACTTCGGTGTGGGGTCCATCCTTCGATATATGGATTCTTTGCAGTCAGAACCAGGGGCCCCCGGGCACATCCTTTTTCCATTTTCCCTGGGAAAGAAAACTCAGCAGTCCAGGTTCCTGATGTCAGTTTGTAGGGCTCCCTTGGGTCTATCAGGGCAGCACAAGTTTGAGGTGGGGACAACTTCGGTGTGGGGTCCATCCTTCGATATAAGGATTCTTTGCAATGAGGTCCCTACCCAGGTCCAGGGGTCCCTGGGCACATCATTTGGCCATTTTCCCTGGGAAAGAAAACTCAGCAGTCCAGGTTCCTGATGTCAGTTTGTAGGGCTCCCTTGGGTCTATCAGGGCAGCACAAGTTTGAGGTGGGGACAACTTCGGTGTGGGGTCCATCCTTCGATATA
Organism: Lonchura striata; assembly: GCF_046129695.1. NCBI lineage: Eukaryota > Metazoa > Chordata > Aves > Passeriformes > Estrildidae > Lonchura > Lonchura striata. The sequence goes on from NC_134626.1 coordinate 114,318, forward strand.
AGGATTTTTTGCAGTGAGGTCCCTGCCCAGGGCCGGGGCCCCTGGGCACATCCTTTTTCCATTTTCCCTGGGAAAGAAAACTCAGCAGTCCAGGTTCCTGATGTCAGTTTGTAGGGTTCTCTTGGGTGTATCAGGGCAGCACAAGTTTGAGGTGGGGACAACTTCGGTGTGGGGTCCATCCTTCGATATAAGGATTTTTTGCATTCATGGCCAGGGGCCCCTGGGCACATCCTTTTTCCATTTTCCCTGGGAAAGAAAACTCAGCAGTCCAGGTTCCTGATGTCAGTTTGTAGGGCTCCCTTGGGTCTATCAGGGCAGCACAAGTTTGAGGTGGGGACAACTTCGGTGTGGGGTCCATCCTTCGATATAAGGATTTTTTGCAGTCAGGGACAGGGGCCCCTGGGCACATCCTTTTTCCATTTTCCCTGGGAAAGAAAACTCAGCAGTCCAGGTTCCTGATGTCAGTTTGTAGGGCTCCCTTGGGTCTATCAGGGCAGCACAAGTTTGAGGTGGGGACAACTTCGGTGTGGGCTCCATCCTTCGATATAAGGATTCTTTGCAATGAGGTCCCTACCCAGGTCCAGGGGCCCCTGGGCACATCATTTGGCCATTTTCCCTGGGAAAGAAAACTCAGCAGTCCAGGTTCCTGATGTCAGTTTGTATGGCTCCCTTGGGTCTATCAGGGCAGCACAAGTTTGAGGTGGGGACAACTTCGGTGTGGGGTCCATCCTTCGATATAAGGATTTTTTGCAGTGAGGTCCCTGCCCAGGGCCGGGGCCCCTGGGCACATCCTTTTTCCATTTTCCCTGGGAAAGAAAACTCAGCAGTCCAGGTTCCTGATGTCAGTTTGTAGGGCTGCCTTGGGTCTATCAGGGCAGCACAAGTTTGAGGTGGGGACAACTTCGGTGTGGGGTCCATCCTTCGATATAAGGATTTTTTGCAGTCAGGGCCAGGAGCCCCTGGGCACATCCTTTTTCCATTTTCGCTGGGAAAGAAAACTCAGCAGTCCAGGTTCCTGATGTCAGTTTGTAGGGCTCCCTTGGGTCTATCAGGGCAGCACAAGTTTGAGGTGGGGACAACTTCGGTCTGGGGTCCATCCTTCGATATAAGGATTTTTTGTAGTGAGGCCCCAGCCCAGGGCCAGGGGCCCCTGGGCACATCCTTTTTCCATTTTCCCTGGGAAAGAAAACTCAGCAGTCCAGGTTCCTGATGTCAGTTTGTAGGGCTCCCTTGGGTCTATCAGGGCAGCACAAGTTTGAGGTGGGGACAACTTCGGTGTGGGGTCCATCCTTCGATATATGGATTCTTTGCAGTCAGAACCAGGGGCCCCCGGGCACATCCTTTTTCCATTTTCCCTGGGAAAGAAAACTCAGCAGTCCAGGTTCCTGATGTCAGTTTGTAGGGTTCTCTTGGGAGTATCAGGGCAGCACAAGTTTGAGGTGGGGAGAACTTCGGTGCGGGGTCCATCCTTCGATATAAGGATTTTTTTCAGTCAGGGCCAAGGGCTCCCGGGCACAACCTTTGGCCATTTTCCCTGGGAAAGAAAACTCAGCAGTCCAGGTTCCTGATGTCAGTTTGTAGGGCTCCCTTGGGTCTATCAGGGCAGCACAAGTTTGAGGTGGGGACAACTTCGGTGTGGGCTCCATCCTTCGATATAAGGATTCTTTGCAATGAGGTCCCTACCCAGGTCCAGGGCCCCTGGGCACATCATTTGGCCATTTTCCCTGGGAAAGAAAACTCAGCAGTCCAGGTTCCTGATGTCAGTTTGTATGGCTCCCTTGGGTCTATCAGGGCAGCACAAGTTTGAGGTGGGGACAACTTCGGTGTGGCGTCCATCCTTCGATATAAGGATTTTTTGCAGTCATGGCCAGGGGCCCCTGGGCACATCCTTTTTCCATTTTCCCTGGGAAAGAAAACTCAGCAGTCCAGGTTCCTTATGTCAGTTTGTAGGGCTCCCTTGGGTCTATCAGTGCAGCACAAGTTTGAGGTGGGGACAACTTCGGTGTGGGGTCCATCCTTCGATATATGGATTCTTTGCAGTCAGAACCAGGGGCCCCTGGGCACATCCTTTTTCCATTTTCCCTGGGAAAGAAAACTCAGCAGTCCAGGTTCCTGATGTCAGTTAGTAGGGCTCCCTTGGGTCTATCAGGGCAGCACAAGTTTGAGGTGGGGACAACTTCGGTGTGGGTTCCATCCTTCGATATAAGGATTTTTTGCAGTCAGGGCCAGGGGCCCCTGGGCACATCCTTTTTCCATTTTCCCTGGGAAAGAAAACTCAGCAGTCCAGGTTCCTGATGTCAGTTTGTAGGGCTCCCTTGGGTCTATCAGGGCAGCACAAGTTTGAGGTGGGGACAACTTCGGTGCGGGGTCCATCCTTCGATATAAGGATTCTTTGCAGTGAGGCCCCACCCCAGGTCCAGTGGCCCCTGGGCACATCCTTTTTCCATTTTCCCTGGGAAAGAAAACTCAGCAGTCCAGGTTCCTGATGTCAGTTTGTAGGGCTCCCTTGGGTCTATCAGGGCAGCACAAGTTTGAGGTGGGGACAACTTCGGTGTGGGTTCCATCCTTCGATATAAGGATTTTTTGCAGTCAGGGCCAGGGGCCCCTGGGCACATCCTTTTTCCATTTTCCCTGGGAAAGAAAACTCAGCAGTCCAGGTTCCTGATGTCAGTTTGTAGGGCTCCCTTGGGTCTATCAGGGCAGCACAAGTTTGAGGTGGGGACAACTTCGGTGTGGGCTCCATCCTTCGATATAAGGATTTTTTGCAGTCAGGGCCAGGGGCCCCAGGGCACACCCTTTTTCCATTTTCCCTGGGAAAGAAAACTCAGCAGTCCAGGTTCCTGATGTCAGTTTGTAGGGCTCTCTTGGGTGTATCAGGGCAGCACAAGTTTGAGGTGGGGAGAACTTCGGTGTGGGGTCCATCCTTCGATATAAGGATTTTTTAAAGTTTGGTCCCTGCCCAGGGCCAGGGCCCCTGGGCACATCCTTTTTCCATTTTCCCTGGGAAAGAAAACTCAGCAGTCCAGGTTCCTGATGTCAGTTTGTAGGGCTCCCTTGGGTCTATCAGGGCAGCACAAGTTTGAGGTGGGGACAACTTCGGTGTGGGGTCCATCCTTCGATATAAGGATTTTTTGCAGTCAGGGCCAGTGGCCCCTGGGCACATCCTTTTTCCATTTTCCCTGGGAAAGAAAACTCAGCAGTCCAGGTTCCTGATGTCAGTTTGTAGGGCTCCCTTGGGTCTATCAGGGCAGCACAAGTTTGAGGTGGGGACAACTTCGGTGTGGGGTCCATCCTTCGATATAAGGATTCTTTGCAATGAGGTCCCTACCCAGGTCCAGGGGCCCCTGGGCACATCATTTGGCCATTTTCCCTGGGAAAGAAAACTCAGCAGTCCAGGTTCCTGCTGTCAGTTTGTATGGCTCCCTTGGGTCTATCAGGGCAGCACAAGTTTGAGGTGGGGACAACTTCGATGTGGGGTCCATCCTTCGATATAAGGATTTTTTGCAGTGAGGTCCCTACCCAGGGCCGGGGCCCCTGGGCACATCCTTTTTCCATTTTCCCTGGGAAAGAAAACTCAGCAGTCCAGGTTCCTGATGTCAGTTTGTAGGGCTCCCTTGGGTCTATCAGGGCAGCACAAATTTGAGGTGGGGACAACTTCGGTGTGGGGTCCATCCTTCGATATAAGGATTTTTTGCAGTGAGGTCCCTGCCCAGGGCCGGGGCCCCTGGGCACATCCTTTTTTCATTTTCCCTGGGAAAGAAAACTCAGCAGTCCAGGTTCCTGATGTCAGTTTGTAGGGCTCCCTTGGGTCTATCAGGGCAGCACAAGTTTGAGGTGGGGACAACTTCGGTGTGGGGTCCATCCTTCGATATAAGGATTTTTTGCAGTCAGGTACAGGGGCCCCTGGGCACATCCTTTTTCCATTTTCCCTGGGAAAGAAAACTCATCAGTCCAGGTTCCTGATGTCAGTTTGTAGGGCTCCCTTGGGTCTATCAGGGCAGCACAAGTTTGAGGTGGGGACAACTTCGGTGTGGGCTCCATCCTTCGATATAAGGATTTTTTGCAGTCAGGGCCAGGGGGCCCCCGGCACATCCTTTTTCCATTTTCCCTGGGAAAGAAAACTCAGCAGTCCAGGTTCCTGATGTCAGTTTGTAGGGCTCCCTTGGGTCTATCAGGGCAGCACAAGTTTGAGGTGGGGACAACTTCGGTGTGGGGTCCATCCTTCGATATAAGGATTTTTTGCAGTGAGGTCCCTGTCCAGGTCCGGGGCCCCTGGGCACAGCCTTTTTTCCATTTTCCCTGGGAAAGAAAACTCAGCAGTCCAGGTTCCTGATGTCAGTTTGTAGGGCTCCCTTGGGTCTATCAGGGCAGCACAAGTTTGAGGTGGGGACAACTTCGGTGTGGGCTCCATCCTTCGATATAAGGATTTTTTGCAGTGAGGTCCCTGCCCAGGGCCAGGGCCCCTGGGCACATCCTTTTTCCATTTTCCCTGGGAAAGAAAACTCAGCAGTCCAGGTTCCTGATGTCAGTTTGTAGGGCTCCCTTGGGTCTATCAGGGCAGCACAAGTTTGAGGTGGGGACAACTTCGGTGTGGGGTCCATCCTTCGATATATGGATTCTTTGCAGTCAGAACCAGGGGCCCCTGGGCACATCCTTTTTCCATTTTCCCTGGGAAAGAAAACTCAGCAGTCCAGGTTCCTGATGTCAGTTTGTAGGGCTCCCTTGGGTCTATCAGGGCAGCACAAGTTTGAGGTGGGGACAACTTCGGTGTGGGGTCCATCCTTCGATATAAGGATTTTTTGCAGTCAGGGCCAGGGCCCCTGGGCACATCCTTTTTCCATTTTCCCTGGGAAAGAAAACTCAGCAGTCCAGGTTCCTGATGTCAGTTTGTAGGGCTCCCTTGGGTCTATCAGGGCAGCACAAGTTTGAGGTGGGGACAACTTCGGTGTGGGGTCCATCCTTCGATATAAGGATTTTTAGCACTCAGGGCCAGGGGGCCCCCGGCACATCCTTTTTCCATTTTCCCTGGGAAAGAAAACTCAGCAGTCCAGGTTCCTGATGTCAGTTTGTAGGGCTCCCTTGGGTCTATCAGGGCAGCACAAGTTTGAGGTGGGGACAACTTCGGTGTGGGCTCCATCCTTCGATATAAGGATTTTTTGCAGTCAGGGCCAGGGGCCCCTGGGCACATCCTTTTTCCATTTTCCCTGGGAAAGAAAACTCTGCAGTCCAGGTTCCTGATGTCAGTTTGTAGGGCTCCCTTGAGTCTATCAGGGCAGCACAAGTTTGAGGTGGGGACAACTTCGGTGTGGGGTCCATCCTTCGATATAAGAATTTTTTGCAGTCAGGGCCAGGGGGCCCCCGGCACATCCTTTTTCCATTTTCCCTGGGAAAGAAAACTCAGCAGTCCAGGTTCCTGATGTCAGTTTGTAGGGCTCCCTTGGGTCTATCGGGGCAGCACAAGTTTGAGGTGGGGACAACTTCTGTGTGGGCTCCATCCTTCGATATAAGGATTTTTTGTAGTGAGGCCCCAGCCCAGGGCCAGGGGCCCCTGGGCACATCCTTTTTCCATTTTCCCTGGGAAAGAAAACTCAGCAGTCCAGGTTCCTGATGTCAGTTTGTAGGGCTCCCTTGGGTCTATCAGGGCAGCACAAGTTTGAGGTGGGGACAACTTCGGTGTGGGGTCCATCCTTCGATATAAGGATATTTTGCAGTGAGGTCCCTGCCCAGGGCCAGGGGCCCCTGGGCACATCCTTTTTCCATTTTCCCTGGGAAAGAAAACTCAGCAGTCCAGGTTCCTGATGTCAGTTTGTAGGGCTCCCTTGGGTCTATCAGGGCAGCACAAGTTTGAGGTGGGGACAACTTCGGTGTGGGGTCCATCCTTCGATATAAGGATTTTTTAAAGTGAGGTCCCTGCCCAGGGCCAGGGCCCCTGGGCACATCCTTTTTCCATTTTCCCTGGGAAAGAAAACTCAGCAGTCCAGGTTCTTATGTCAGTTTGTAGGGCTCCCTTGGGTCTATCAGGGCAGCACAAGTTTGAGGTGGGGACAACTTCGGTGTGGGGTCCATCCTTCGATATATGGATTCTTTGCAGTCAGAACCAGGGGCCCCCGGGCACATGCTTTTTCCATTTTCCCTGGGAAAGAAAACTCAGCAGTCCAGGTTCCTGATGTCAGTTTGTAGGGTTCTCTTGGGTGTATCAGGGCAGCACAAGTTTGAGGTGGGGAGAACTTCGGTGCGGGGTCCATCCTTCGATATAAGGATTTTTTTCAGTCAGGGCCAAGGGCTCCCGGGCACAACCTTTGGCCATTTTCCCTGGGAAAGAAAACTCAGCAGTCCAGGTTCCTGATGTCAGTTTGTAGGGCTCCCTTGGGTCTATCAGGGCAGCACAAGTTTGAGGTGGGGACAACTTCGGTGTGGGCTCCATCCTTCGATAGAAGGATTTTTTGCAGTCATGGCCAGGGGGCCCTGGGCACATCCTTTTTCCATTTTCCCTGGGAAAGAAAACTCAGCAGTCCAGGTTCCTGATGTCAGTTTGTAGGGCTGCCTTGGGTCTATCAGGGCAGCACAAGTTTGAGGTGGGGAGAACTTCTGTGTGGGGTCCATCCTTCGATATAAGGATATTTTGCAGTGAGGTCCCTGCCCTGGTCCAGGGCCCCTGGGCACATCCTTTTTCCATTTTCCCTGGGAAAGAAAACTCAGCAGTCCAGGTTCCTGATGTCAGTTTGTAGGGCTCCCTTGGGTCTATCAGGGTAGCACAAGTTTGAGGTGGGGACAACTTCGGTGTGGGGTCCATCCTTCGATATAAGGATTCTTTGCAGTGAGGCCCCACCCCAGGTCCAGGGGCCCCTGGGCACATCCTTTTTCCATTTTCCCTGGGAAAGAAAACTCAGCAGTCCAGGTTCCTGATGTCAGTTTGTAGGGCTCCCTTGGGTCTATCAGGGCAGCACAAGTTTGAGGTGGGGACAACTTCGGTGTGGGCTCCATCCTTCGATATAAGGATTTTTTGCAGTCAGGGCCAGGGCCCCTGGGCACATCCTTTTTCCATTTTCCCTGGGAAAGAAAACTCAGCAGTCCAGGTTCCTGATGTCAGTTTGTAGGGCTCCCTTGGGTCTATCAGGGCAGCACAAGTTTGAGGTGGGGACAACTTCGGTGTGGGGTCCATCCTTCGATATAAGGATTTTTAGCAGTCAGGGCCAGGGGGCCCCCGGCACATCCTTTTTCCATTTTCCCTGGGAAAGAAAACTCAGCAGTCCAGGTTCCTGATGTCAGTTTGTAGGGCTCCCTTGGGTCTATCAGGGCAGCACAAGTTTGAGGTGGGGACAACTTCGGTGTGGGCTCCATCCTTCGATATAAGGATTTTTTGCAGTCAGGGCCAGGGGGCCCCTGGGCACATCCTTTTTCCATTTTCCCTGGGAAAGAAAACTCTGCAGTCCAGGTTCCTGATGTCAGTTTGTAGGGCTCCCTTGAGTCTATCAGGGCAGCACAAGTTTGAGGTGGGGACAACTTCGGTGTGGGGTCCATCCTTCGATATAAGGATTTTTTGCAGTCAGGGCCAGGGGGCCCCCGGCACATCCTTTTTCCATTTTCCCTGGGAAAGAAAACTCAGCAGTCCAGGTTCCTGATGTCAGTTTGTAGGGCTCCCTTGGGTCTATCGGGGCAGCACAAGTTTGAGGTGGGGACAACTTCTGTGTGGGCTCCATCCTTCGATATAAGGATTTTTTGTAGTGAGGCCCCAGCCCAGGGCCAGGGGCCCCTGGGCACATCCTTTTTCCATTTTCCCTGGGAAAGAAAACTCAGCAGTCCAGGTTCCTGATGTCAGTTTGTAGGGCTCCCTTGGGTCTATCAGGGCAGCACAAGTTTGAGGTGGGGACAACTTCGGTGTGGGCTCCATCCTTCGATATAAGGATTTTTTAAAGTGAGGTCCCTGCCCAGGGCCAGGGCCCCTGGGCACATCCTTTTTCCATTTTCCCTGGGAAAGAAAACTCAGCAGTCCAGGTTCCTGATGTCAGTTTGTAGGGCTCCCTTGGGTCTATCAGGGCAGCACAAGTTTGAGGTGGGGACAACTTCGGTGTGGGCTCCATCCTTCGATAGAAGGATTTTTTGCAGTCATGACCAGGGGCCCCTGGGCACATCCTTTTTCCATTTTCCCTGGGAAAGAAAACTCAGCAGTCCAGGTTCCTGATGTCAGTTTGTAGGGCTCCCTTGGGTCTATCAGGGCAGCACAAGTTTGAGGTGGGGACAACTTCGTGTGGGGTCCATCCTTCGATATAAGGATTTTTTGCAGTCATGGCCAGGGGCCCCTGGGCACATCCTTTTTCCATTTTCCCTGGGAAAGAAAACTCAGCAGTCCAGGTTCCTGATGTCAGTTTGTAGGGCTCCCTTGGGTCTATCAGGGCAGCACAAGTTTGAGGTGGGGACAACTTCGGTGTGGGGTCCATCCTTCGATATAAGGATTTTTTGCAGTGAGGTCCCTGCCCAGGGCCAGGGCCCCTGGGCACATCCTTTTTCCATTTTCCCTGGGAAAGAAAACTCAGCAGTCCAGGTTCCTTATGTCAGTTTGTAGGGCTCCCTTGGGTCTATCAGGGCAGCACAAGTTTGAGGTGGGGACAACTTCGGTGTGGGGTCCATCCTTCGATATATGGATTCTTTGCAGTCAGAACCAGGGGCCCCTGGGCACATCCTTTTTCCATTTTCCCTGGGAAAGAAAACTCAGCAGTCCAGGTTCCTGATGTCAGTTTGTAGGGCTCCCTTGGGTCTATCAGGGCAGCACAAGTTTGAGGTGGGGACAACTTCGGTGTGGGGTCCATCCTTCGATATAAGGATTTTTTGCAGTCAGGGCCAGGGGCCCCTGGGCACATCCTTTTTCCATTTTCCCTGGGAAAGAAAACTCAGCAGTCCAGGTTCCTGATGTCAGTTTGTAGGGCTCCCTTGGGTCTATCAGTGCAGCACAAGTTTGAGGTGGGGACAACTTCGGTGTGGGGTCCATCCTTCGATATAAGGATTCTTTGCAGTGAGGCCCCAGCCCAGGTCCAGGGGCCCCTGGGCACATCCTTTTTCCATTTTCGCTGGGAAAGAAACTCAGCAGTCCAGGTTCCTGATGTCAGTTTGTAGGGCTCCCTTGGGTCTATCAGGGCAGCACAAGTTTGAGGTGGGGACAACTTCGGTGTGGGGTCCATCCTTCGATATAAGGATATTTTGCAGTGAGGTCCCTGCCCTGGTCCAGGGCCCCTGGGCACATCCTTTTTCCATTTTCCCTGGGAAAGAAAACTCAGCAGTCCAGGTTCCTGATGTCAGTTTGTAGGGCTCCCTTGGGTCTATCAGGGTAGCACAAGTTTGAGGTGGGGACAACTTCGGTGTGGGGTCCATCCTTCGATATAAGGATTCTTTGCAGTGAGGCCCCACCCCAGGTCCAGTGGCCCCTGGGCACATCCTTTTTCCATTTACCCTGGGAAAGAAAACTCAGCAGGCCAGGTTCCTGATGTCAGTTTGTAGGGCTCCCTTGGGTCTATCAGGGCAGCACAAGTTTGAGGTGGGGACAACTTCGGTGTGGGGTCCATCCTTCGATATAAGGATTTTTTGCAGTCAGGGACAGGGGCCCCTGGGCACATCCTTTTTCCATTTTCCCTGGGAAAGAAAACTCAGCAGTCCAGGTTCCTGATGTCAGTTTGTAGGGCTCCCTTGGGTCTATCAGGGCAGCACAAGTTTGAGGTGGGGACAACTTCGGTGTGGGCTCCATCCTTCGATATAAGGATTCTTTGCAGTGAGGCCCCAGCCCAGGTCCAGGGGCCCCTGGGCACATCCTTTTTCCATTTTCCCTGGGAAAGAAAACTCAGCAGTCCAGGTTCCTGATGTCAGTTTGTAGGGCTCCCTTGGGTCTATCAGGGCAGCACAAATTTGAGGTGGGGACAACTTCGGTGTGGGGTCCATCCTTCGATATAAGGATTTTTTGCAGTGAGGTCCCTGCCCAGGGCCGGGGCCCCTGGGCACATCCTTTTTCCATTTTCCCTGGGAAAGAAAACTCAGCAGTCCAGGTTCCTGATGTCAGTTTGTAGGGCTCCCTTGGGTCTATCAGGGCAGCACAAGTTTGAGGTGGGGACAACTTCGGTGTGGGGTCCATCCTTCGATATATGGATTCTTTGCAGTCAGAACCAGGGGCCCCCGGGCACATCCTTTTTCCATTTTCCCTGGGAAAGAAAACTCAGCAGTCCAGGTTCCTGATGTCAGTTTGTAGGGCTCCCTTGGGTCTATCAGGGCAGCACAAGTTTGAGGTGGGGACAACTTCGGTGTGGGGTCCATCCTTCGATATAAGGATTTTTTGCAGTCAGGGACAGGGGCCCCTGGGCACATCCTTTTTCCATTTTCCCTGGGAAAGAAAACTCAGCAGTCCAGGTTCCTGATGTCAGTTTGTAGGGCTCCCTTGGGTCTATCAGGGCAGCACAAGTTTGAGGTGGGGACAACTTCGGTGTGGGGTCCATCCTTCGATATAAGGATTTTTTGCAGTCAGGGCCAGGGGGCCCCCGGCACATCCTTTTTCCATTTTCCCTGGGAAAGAAAACTCAGCAGTCCAGGTTCCTGATGTCAGTTTGTAGGGCTCCCTTGGGTCTATCAGGGCAGCACAAGTTTGAGGTGGGGACAACTTCGGTGTGGGGTCCATCCTTCGATATAAGGATTTTTTGCAGTGAGGTCCCTGTCCAGGTCCGGGGCCCCTGGGCACAGCCTTTTTTCCATTTTCCCTGGGAAAGAAAACTCAGCAGTCCAGGTTCCTGATGTCAGTTTGTAGGGCTCCCTTGGGTCTATCAGGGCAGCACAAGTTTGAGGTGGGGACAACTTCGGTGTGGGCTCCATCCTTCGATATAAGGATTTTTTGCAGTGAGGTCCCTGCCCAGGGCCAGGGCCCCTGGGCACATCCTTTTTCCATTTTCCCTGGGAAAGAAAACTCAGCAGTCCAGGTTCCTGATGTCAGTTTGTAGGGCTCCCTTGGGTCTATCAGGGCAGCACAAGTTTGAGGTGGGGACAGCTTCGGTGTGGGGTCCATCCTTCGATATATGGATTCTTTGCAGTCAGAACCAGGGGCCCCTGGGCACATCCTTTTTCCATTTTCCCTGGGAAAGAAAACTCAGCAGTCCAGGTTCCTGATGTCAGTTTGTAGGGCTCCCTTGGGTCTATCAGGGCAGCACAAGTTTGAGGTGGGGACAACTTCGGTGTGGGGTCCATCCTTCGATATAAGGATTTTTTGCAGTCAGGGACAGGGGCCCCTGGGCACATCCTTTTTCCATTTTCCCTGGGAAAGAAAACTCAGCAGTCCAGGTTCCTGATGTCAGTTTGTAGGGCTCCCTTGGGTCTATCAGGGCAGCACAAGTTTGAGGTGGGGACAACTTCGGTGTGGGGTCCATCCTTCGATATAAGGATTTTTTGCAGTCAGGGCCAGGGCCCCTGGGCACATCCTTTTTCCATTTTCCCTGGGAAAGAAAACTCAGCAGTCCAGGTTCCTGATGTCAGTTTGTAGGGCTCCCTTGGGTCTATCAGGGCAGCACAAGTTTGAGGTTGGGAGAACTTCTGTCTCGGGTCCATCCTTCGATAAAAGGATTCTTTGCAGTGAGGACCTAGCCCAGGGCCAGGGGCCCCTGGGCACATCCTTTTTCCATTTTCCCTGGGAAAGAAAACTCAGCAGTCCAGGTTCCTGATGTCAGTTTGTAGGGCTCCCTTGGGTCTATCAGGGCAGCACAAGTTTGAGGTGGGGACAACTTCGGTGTGGGGTCCATCCTTCGATATATGGATTCTTTGCAGTCAGAACCAGGGGCCCCTGGGCACATCCTTTTTCCATTTTCCCTGGGAAAGAAAACTCAGCAGTCCAGGTTCCTGATGTCAGTTTGTAGGGCTCCCTTGGGTCTATCAGGGCAGCACAAGTTTGAGGTGGGGACAACTTCGGTGTGGGGTCCATCCTTCGATATAAGGATTTTTTGCAGTCAGGGCCAGGGGCCCCTGGGCACATCCTTTTTCCATTTTCCCTGGGAAAGAAAACTCAGCAGTCCAGGTTCCTGATGTCAGTTTGTAGGGCTCCCTTGGGTCTATCAGTGCAGCACAAGTTTGAGGTGGGGACAACTTCGGTGTGGGGTCCATCCTTCGATATAAGGATTCTTTGCAGTGAGGCCCCAGCCCAGGTCCAGGGGCCCCTGGGCACATCCTTTTTCCATTTTCCCTGGGAAAGAAAACTCAGCAGTCCAGGTTCCTGATGTCAGTTTGTAGGGCTCCCTTGGGTCTATCAGGGCAGCACAAGTTTGAGGTGGGGACAACTTCGGTGTGGGGTCCATCCTTCGATATAAGGATTTTTTGCAGTGAGGTCCCTGTCCAGGTCCGGGGCCCCTGGGCACAGCCTTTTTTCCATTTTCCCTGGGAAAGAAAACTCAGCAGTCCAGGTTCCTGATGTCAGTTTGTAGGGCTCCCTTGGGTCTATCAGGGCAGCACAAGTTTGAGGTGGGGACAACTTCGGTGTGGGCTCCATCCTTCGATATAAGGATTTTTTGCAGTGAGGTCCCTGCCCAGGGCCAGGGCCCCTGGGCACATCCTTTTTCCATTTTCCCTGGGAAAGAAAACTCAGCAGGCCAGGTTCCTGATGTCAGTTTGTAGGGCTCCCTTGGGTCTATCAGGGCAGCACAAGTTTGAGGTGGGGACAGCTTCGGTGTGGGGTCCATCCTTCGATATATGGATTCTTTGCAGTCAGAACCAGGGGCCCCTGGGCACATCCTTTTTCCATTTTCCCTGGGAAAGAAAACTCAGCAGTCCAGGTTCCTGATGTCAGTTTGTAGGGCTCCCTTGGGTCTATCAGGGCAGCACAAGTTTGAGGTGGGGACAACTTCGGTGTGGGGTCCATCCTTCGATATAAGGATTTTTTGCAGTCAGGGACAGGGGCCCCTGGGCACATCCTTTTTCCATTTTCCCTGGGAAAGAAAACTCAGCAGTCCAGGTTCCTGATGTCAGTTTGTAGGGCTCCCTTGGGTCTATCAGGGCAGCACAAGTTTGAGGTGGGGACAACTTCGGTGTGGGGTCCATCCTTCGATATAAGGATTTTTTGCAGTCAGGGCCAGGGGGCCCCCGGCACATCCTTTTTCCATTTTCCCTGGGAAAGAAAACTCAGCAGTCCAGGTTCCTGATGTCAGTTTGTAGGGCTCCCTTGGGTCTATCAGGGCAGCACAAGTTTGAGGTTGGGAGAACTTCTGTCTCGGGTCCATCCTTCGATAAAAGGATTCTTTGCAGTGAGGACCTAGCCCAGGGCCAGGGGCCCCTGGGCACATCCTTTTTCCATTTTCCCTGGGAAAGAAAACTCAGCAGTCCAGGTTCCTGATGTCAGTTTGTAGGGCTCCCTTGGGTCTATCAGGGCAGCACAAGTTTGAGGTGGGGACAACTTCGGTGTGGGGTCCATTCTTCGATATAATGATTCTTTGCAGTGAGGTCGCAGCCCTGGGCCAGGGGCCCCTGGGCACATCATTTGGCCATTTTCCCTGGGAAAGAAAACTCAGCAGTCCAGGTTCCTGATGTCAGTTTGTAGGGCTCCCTTGGGTCTATCAGGGCAGCACAAGTTTGAGGTGGGGACAACTTCGGTGTGGGGTCCATCCTTCGATATATGGATTCTTTGCAATGAGGTCCCTACCCAGGTCCAGGGGCCCCTGGGCACATCATTTGGCCATTTTCCCTGGGAAAGAAAACTCAGCAGTCCAGGTTCCTGATGTCAATTTGTAGGGCTCCCTTGAGGTGGGGACAATTTCGGTGTGGGGTCCATCCTTCGATATAAGGATTCTTTGCAGTGAGGTCCCTACCCAGGTCCAGGGGCCTCTGGGCACATCATTTGGCCATTTTCCCTGGGAAAGAAAACTCACCAGTCCAGGTTCTTGATGTCAGTTTGTAGGGCTCCCTTGGGTCTATCAGGGCAGCACAAGTTTGAGGTGGGGACAACTTCGGTGTGGGGTCCATCCTTCGATATAAGGATTTTTTGCAGTGAGGTCCCTGCCCAGGTCCGGGGCCCCTGGGCACATCCTTTTTCCATTTTCCCTGGGAAAGAAAACTCAGCAGTCCAGGTTCCTGATGTCAGTTTGTAGGGCTCCCTTGGGTCTATCAGGGCAGCACAAGTTTGAGGTGGGGACAACTTCGGTGTGGGGTCCATCCTTCGATATAAGGATTTTTTGCAGTCAGGGCCAGGGGCCCCTGGGCACATCCTTTTTCCATTTTCTCTGGGAAAGAAAACTCAGCAGTCCAGGTTCCTGATGTCAGTTTGTAGGGCTCCCTTGGGTCTATCAGGGCAGCACAAGTTTGAGGTGGGGACAACTTCGGTGTGGGGTCTATCCTTCGATATAAGGATTGTTTGCAGTCACGGCCAGGGGCCCAGGGCCAGGGGCCCCTGGGCACATCCTTTTTCCATTTTCCCTGGGAAAGAAAACTCAGCAGTCCAGGTTCCTGATGTCAGTTTGTAGGGCTGCCTTGGGTCTATCAGGGCAGCACAAGTTTGAGGTGGGGACAGCTTCAGTGTGGGGTCCATCCTTCGATATAAGGATTATTTGCAGTCAGGGCAGGGGCCCCTGGGCTCATCCTTTTTCCATTTTCCCTGGGAAAGAAAACTCAGCAGTCCAGGTTCCTGATGTCAGTTTGTAGGGCTCCCTTGGGTCTATCAGGGCAGCACAAGTTTGAGGTGGGGAGAACTTCTGTCTCGGGTCCATCCTTCGATAAAAGGATTCTTTGCAGTGAGGCCCCAGCCCAGGGCCAGGGGCCCCTGGGCACATCCTTTTTCCATTTTCCCTGGGAAAGAAAACTCAGCAGTCCAGGTTCCTGATGTCAGTTTGTAGGGCTCCCTTGGGTCTATCAGGGCAGCACAAGTTTGAGGTGGGGACAACTTCGGTGTGGGGTCCATCCTTCGATATAAGGATTCTTTGCAATGAGGTCCCTACCCAGGTCCAGGGGCCCCTTGGCACATCATTTGGCCATTTTCCCTGGGAAAGAAAACTCAGCAGTCCAGGTTCCTGATGTCAATTTGTAGGGCTCCCTTGGGTCTATCAGGGCAGCACAAGTTTGAGGTGGGGACAGCTTCGGTGTGGGGTCCATCCTTCGATATAAGGATTCTTTGCAGTCAGGGCCAGGGGCCCCCGGGCACATCCTTTTTCCATTTTCCCTGGGAAAGAAAACTCAGCAGTCCAGGTTCCTGATGTCAGTTTGTAGGGCTCCCTTGGGTCTATCAGGGCAGCACAAGTTTGAGGTGGGGACAACTTCGGTGTGGGCTCCATCCTTCGATATAAGGATTTTTTGCAGTGATGGTCCTGCCCAGGGCCAGGGACCCCTGGGCACATCCTTTGGCCATTTTCCCTGGGAAAGAAAACTCAGCAGTCCAGGTTCCTGATGTCAGTTTGTAGGGCTCCCTTGGGTCTATCAGGGCAGCACAAGTTTGAGGTGGGGACAGCTTCGGTGTGGGGTCCATCCTTTGATATAAGGATTATTTGCAGTCAGGGCTAGGTGCCCCTGGGCACATCCTTTTTCCATTTTCCCTGGGAAAGAAAACTCAGCAGTCTAGGTTCCTGATGTCAGTTTGTAGGGCTGCCTTGGGTCTATCAGGGCAGCACAAGTTTGAGGTGGGCACAACTTCGGTGTGGGGTCCATCCTTCGATATAAGGATTTTTTGCAGTCAGGGCCAGGGGCCCAGGGCCAGGGGCCCCTGGGCACACCTTTTTCCATTTTCCCTGGGAAAGAAAACTCAGCAGTCCAGGTTCGTGATGTCAGTCTGTAGGGCTCACTTGGGTCTATCAGGGCAGCACAAGTTTGAGGTGGGGAGAGCTTCAGTGTGGGGTCCATCCTTCGATATAAGGATTATTTGCAGTCAGGGCAGGGGCCCCTGGGCACATCCTTTTTCCATTTTCCCTGGGAAAGAAAACTCATCAGTCCAGGTTCCTGATGTCAGTTTGTAGGGCTCCCTTGGGTCTATCAGGGCAGCACAAGTTTGAGGTGGGGAGAACTTCTGTCTCGGGTCCATCCTTCGATAAAAGGATTCTTTGCAGTGAGGCCCTAGCCCAGGGCCAGGGGCCCCTGGGCACATCCTTTTTCCATTTTCCCTGGGAAAGAAAACTCAGCAGTCCAGGTTCCTGATGTCAGTTTGTAGGGCTCCCTTGGGTCTATCAGGGCAGCACAAGTTTGAGGTGGGGACAACTTCGGTGTGGGGTCCATTCTTCGATATAATGATTCTTTGCAGTGAGGTCGCAGCCCTGGGCCAGGGGCCCCTGGGCACATTCTTTTTCCATTTTCTCTGGGAAAGAAAACTCAGCAGTCCAGGTTCCTGATGTCAGTTTGTAGGGCTCCCTTGGGTCTATCAGGGCAGCACAAGTTTGAGGTGGGGACAGCTTCGGTGTGGGGTCCATCCTTCGATATAAGGATTTTTTGCAGTCAGGGCCAGGGGCCCCCGGGCACATCCTTTTTCCATTTTCCCTGGGAAAGAAAACTCAGCAGTCCAGGTTCCTGATGTCAGTTTGTAGGGCTCCCTTGGGTCTATCAGGGCAGCACAAGTTTGAGGTGGGGACCACTTCGGTGTGGGGTCCATCCTTCGATATAAGGATTTTTTGCAGTCAGGGCCAGGGGCCCCATGGCACATCCTTTTTCCATTTTCCCTGGGAAAGAAAACTCAGCAGTCCAGGTTCCTGATGTCAGTTTGTAGGGCTCCCTTGGGTCTATCAGGGCAGCACAAGTTTGAGGTGGGGACAACTTCTGTGTGGGGTCCATCCTTCGATATAAGGATTTTTTGCAGTGAGGCCCCTGCCCAGGGCCGGGGCCCCTGGGCACATCCTTTTTCCATTTTCCCTGGGAAAGAAAACTCAGCAGTCCAGGTTCCTGATGTCAGTTTGTAGGGCTCCCTTGGGTCTATCAGGGCAGCACAAGTTTGAGGTGGGGACAACTTTGGTGTGGGGTCCATCCTTCGATATAAGGATTCTTTGCAGTCTGGGCCAGGGGCCCCTGGGCACATCCTTTGGCCATTTTCCCTGAGAAAGAAAACACAGCAGTCCAGGTTCCTGATGTCAGTTTGTAGGGCTCCCTTGGGTCTATCAGGGCAGCACAAGTTTGAGGTGGGGACAACTTCGGTGTGGGGTCCATCCTTCGATATAAGGATTTTTTGTAGTGAGGCCCCAGCCCCGGGCCAGGGGCCCCTGGGCACATCCTTTTTCCATTTTCCCTGGGAAAGGAAACTCATCAGTCCAAGTTCCTGATGTCAGTTTGTAGGGCTCCCTTGGGTCTATCAGGGCAGCACAAGTTTGAGGTGGGGACAACTTCAGTGTGGGGTCCATCCTTCTATATATGGATTTTTTGCAGTCAGGGCCAGGGGCCGCTGGGCACATCCTTTGGCCATTTTCCCTGGGAAAGGAAACTCAGCAGTCCCGGTTCCTGATGTCAGTTTGTAGGGCTCCCTTGGGTCTATCAGGGCAGCACAAGTTTGAGGTGGGGACAACTTCGGTCTGGGGTCCATCCTTCAATATAAAGATTTTTTGCAGTCGGGACCCAGCTTAGGGCCAGGGGCTCCTGGGTACGTCCTTTGCCATTTTCCCTGGGAAAGAAAACTCAGCAGTCCAGGTTCCTGATGTCAGTTTGTAGGGCTCCCTTGGGTCTATCAGGGCAGCACGAGTTTGAGGTGGGTGCTCTTTGGGCCTGGGTTATATTTTTCTATGTTCATATTTCCTGCACTCAGTTGTCCACGCATGGACGCAAGGTTCTGTGCGCTAATTCCAGATCTTTTCCCTAGGAAAGCACGCTCGCCAGTCTTGGTTCCTGAAGTCAGTTTGCGATTTGTGCTTGGGATCATCAAAGCAACCCCTCATCGACATGAAAGCAGCTTGGGTCCACAACACATCCTTCTCCATTCAGATTTTCAAGGGGCAACCCTTTTTTCGTGGCCCCTGGCTTTTGGGCTCTGTCGCTGGCCCTATTCTGTGTGAAACATGGCTCACTCTCTACACTTCCTGATGTCAGTGTCAAGGAGGTGCTTGTCTCTTCCAGGGCAGGGAGAATTCTTGCTGGCAGCAGTTTTTCTCCTGGATAAATCCTGTGCCATTCAGAACAAAAAGATGTAGAAAGTCACTTGGGGCCACAGGCCTTGTGACCCGACCTCTGCCCATTTTCCGTGTAAAACCAGCCTCACTCTCCCTGTGTGTTGATGTGTGTTTACTGGAGGCGTGCTGCTCTCCAAAGGCAGTGAGAGTTCCTGGTGGTGGCAGATGTGGTCTGCGAGAAATCATTCACTGTTTGCAATTTTGGTAGCACAATTCCTGTTTGGCCAGGGGAAAGATTGTTAATTATCTTGGCAATGAAAATCTGGCACCCCATTGTTTAAGGGTCTGGCAAAGGCCTGCGTAGGGAAGGGAACACCCCACAGGACCTTTCTTCACCTCATCCCCCACTCCTAGGTGTAGCAGCTCCCCGTGTGAGCAGCTGCTTTCAGTGCAGCTACCTGGGCACACCTGCACAGGGAGCTGCTAATCCAGAGGGGCTAACAGGGGTATCCCAAGTGTCCCTCCAGGAGCTATGGCTGGAACATCCAGCAGGGATCGGGGAGCAGCCGGACCCACCCGGGCACGGAGCATCCCTTTGAGAAAATGCTGAGGGAAGAGCCCTCTTGCCAAGGGGCAGCACCTGAGCAGGCCGGGCAGCATGTGGGGTTCCACGGGAGAGCTTTCAACTTTCCCCTTTTATTGTGTCAGTCCCTCCTTAGAACCCCCAGACCTTCCACAGCGCTCCCAGAAAAATGAGGGGTTATGGAGAGAAAAGGGGTTTAAATTGTGGGAAAAAGCTTCCTTTTCCATTATTTCTTGTGTTCAAATCATGAAGGAATCCATTTCCCCTGCAATTTGTAATGCATGGTGTATTCAATATATATTCAAGTACTGTTTATAGAAAGATTTTTTTTTTGTTTTTGTTTTTATTTGGTTAGAGGCAGGGCATTAATGGAAAAAATATGTATATACATTTTATTTTGATATCGTTCTAAATATGGAAATATATATTCAATATATACAGATATATATAAAAATATAAAATAGAAATAAAAATAGTATTAGGAAGAGATAGACTATAAATAACACCATACATCAATCTACATTTAAAATGTAAATTTGACTATAAATGCTAAAAATAGAAATAAATTTAAATGGAGTTTAAATAAAGGGTTTTTTTAAAAGATTTTTACTTGGATAGAGTCAGGTTTTTATTTTAATCAATATAAACCTTTTAGAACTCTAAATCTAACTATAGAAATATGTAAGCAATCTATTAAGATATGTATAAAAATATAAAATATAATAAAATATAATAAATGGAATAAATGTAAGGAATTATGAAAATACAATTATATATCAATATACATTATAAATCCGAATGTGAATATAAATGTGAAAAATGTAAAAATAAACTCTGTTGAAATGCAGTTTAAGAGGAAAGGTTTTTTCTTTCGGTTCCTATCGGGTCCGAGGCAGGGTTTTTGTTCCGTTCTTTCCCGCGCGGATCTTTGGGGCATTCGCTGCTGACGGCTCAGTGCTGCCGCCGTGTGGGCAGAGAGCGGCACTGCAGCCCGCCGCCCGCGGCCGCCATCTTAGGAGTGGCGAGGACGTTGAAATTCGAGGACCCGTGTCTGTTTTTTACACTGCCTGAATTGCCCGCACCGCCGGCGCCCCGCAACGGGATTTTCCGCGGCGTTTCTGGTATCGTGCACACGGGCCGTGGGGTCAGCAGCGCCGCAAGCGTGCGGGTTTTTGGCGGGAGCCGACAGGCATCAGCAGAAACGCCTGTCACCATCACGGTCCCCACGGGCCGCCATCTTGTCGCAGACTCGCTTGACAAGTGCTGCCGCCTTGTGGACACAGGGCGGTACTGCAGCCCCGCAGCCAGCGCGACCCCAAAACCATCGGGACGGCCCCGGGACCCCCAAAATTCCTTTCGGGACCCCAAAAACACCCCTGGGACCCCCAAAATTCCCTTCGGGACCCAGAACACCCCCTGGGACCCCCAAAATTCCCTTCAGAACCCAGAAAACCCCCCTGGGACCACCAAAATTCCCTTCAGGACCCCGAAAACCCCCCTGGGACCCTCAAAATTCCAAGCAGGGTCCCCGAAATTCATCCTGGGAAGCCCCAAAACTCTTTGAGACCCCAAAATTCCCTTCAATATGCCAAAATTCCTCATGGGACCCCCCAAAACCCCACTGAGACCCCCAAAATTCCCATCAGGGTCACCAAAATTATTTCTGGGACTCCCAAAAACTTGGTGAGACCCCAAAATTCTTTTCAGGACCCCAAAACCTCACCCAGGACCCAAAAAATTCTACTCCGGACCCCCAAAATTCCCCCCAAAAACCCCCAGAGACCCTCAAAATTCTCCCCAGGACTCCAAAAACCCCCTTGGACGCTCAAAATTCCCTTCGGGACGCCAAACGCCCCCCCCTGGGACTCCCAAAATTCCATTCGGGCCCCCAAAAACCCCACTGGGACCCCCAAAATTCCCATCAGGGTCCCCAAAATTCCTTCTGGGACCTCCCAAAAACTTCGTGAGACACCAAAACTTCCTTCAGGACCCCAAAAGTCCTCATGGGACCCTCCAAAAAGTCCCAGAGACCCCAAAATTCTCTTCAGTAACCAAACTCCCCCCTGGGACTCCCAAAATTCTACACGGGACCCCCAAAATTCCTCCCAAAAACCGCCTGGGACCCCCAAAATTCTCCCCAGGACTCCAAAACCCCCCCTGGGACCCAAAAAAACCTATCAGGGACCCCGAAATTCCACCTGGGACCCCCAAAAACCCCCTGAGACCCCTAAAATTCCCTTCAGGACCCCAACCCACCCCCGTGGGATCCCCAAAATTCTACCCGGGACCCCCAAAATTCCTCCCAAAAACCCCCTGGGACGCCCAAAATTCCCTTCAGCACCACAAAACCCCCCCTGGGACTCCCAAAATTCCCATTAGAACCCCAAAACCCCCCCTGGGACCCCCAAAATTCCCTTCAAAACCCCAAACCCTCCCCCAGGACCCACAAAATTCTACTCGGGACCCCCAAAATTCCTCCCAAAAAAACCCTGAGACCCTGAAAATTCTCCCCAGGACTCCAAAACTCCCCCTGGGACAGCCAAAATTCCCTTTGCGACCCCAAAACCCCCCGTGGGACCCACAAAATTCTACCCGGGACTCCCAAAATTCCTCCCAAAACCCCCCTGGGACTCCCAAAATTCCCTTCAGGACCCCAAAATTCCTCCTGGGAGCCCACAAATACTTCCAGAGACCCCCAAAATTCTCTTCAGAACCCCAAACCCGCCCCAAGACCCACAAAATTCTACTCGGGACACCCAAAATTCCTCCCAAAAAACCCCTGAGACCATCAAAATTCTCCCCAGGACTCCAAAACCCCCCTTGGGACTCCCAAAATTCCCTTCAGAACCCCAAACCCGCCCCCAGGACCCCCAAAATTATAATCGGGACCCCCGAAATTCCTCCCAAAAAACCCCTGAGACCATCAAAATTCTCCCCAGGACTCCAAAACCCCCCCTGGGACTCCCAAAATTCCCTTCAGGACCCCAAAACCCCCCCTGGGACCCAAAAAATTCTACCCGGGACCCCAAAAATTCCTCCCAAAAAACGCCTGACACCATCAAAACTCTCCCCAGGACTCCAAAACCCCCCGTGGGACCCCCAAAATTCCCATCACGGTCCCCAAAATTCCCTCCTGGGATGCCCCAAAAACTCCCTGAGACCCAAAAATTCCTTTCAGGACCTCAAAACCTCTCCCAGGACCCACAAAATTCTCCCCAGGACTCCAAAACTCCCCCTGGGATGGCCAAAATTCCCTTTGTAACCCCAAAAGCCCCCCTGGGACACCCAAAATTCTACCCGGGACTCCCAAAATTCCTCCCAAAAACCCCCTGGGACGCCCAAAATTCCCTTTGGGACCACAAAACACACACTTGGACCCCCAAAATTCCCTTCAGGACCCCAAAATTCCTCCTGGGACCCCCCAAAAACTTGGTGAGACCCCCAAAATTCTCTTCAGAACCCCAAACCCCCCCTGGGACCCAAAAAATTCTACCCGGGACCCCCAAAATTCCTCCCAAAAAATCCCTGAGACCCTCAAAATTCTCCCCAGGACTCCAAAACCCCCCCTGGAACGCCTAAAATTCCCTTTGGGACACCAAAAACCCCCCTCGGGGAACCTAAAAATTCCCATCAGGGTCCCCGAAATTCCTCCAGGGACCCCCCAAAACTCCTTGAGACCCCCAAAGTTCCCTTCAGGTCCCCAAACCCACCCCCAGAACCCCCAAAATTCTACTCGGGACCCCAGAAATTCCTCCCAAAAAAACCCTGAGACCATCAAAATTCTCCCCAGGACTACAATCCCCCCCCCTGGGACTCCCAAAATTCCCTTCGGGACCCCAAAACACCCCTGGGATCCCCAGAATTCCCATCAGGGTCCCCGAAATATCTCCTGGGACCCCCCAAAAACTGCCAGAGACTCCAAAATTCCCTTCAGGACCATAAACCCCCCCCCAGGACCCCCAAAATTCTCCCCAGGACTCCAAAACCCCCCATCAGGGTCCCACAAAATTCCCTTCAGGACCCCAAACCCTCCCCAGGACACACAAAATTCTACCCGGGACCCCCAAAATTCCTCCCAAAAAACCACTGAGACCCCTAAAATTCTCCCCAGGACAACACAAGCCCCCCTGGGACACCCAAAATTCCCATCAGGGTCCCTGAAATTCCTCCTGGGAGACCCAAAACCCCACTGAGACCCCCAAAATTCCCTTCGGGACCCCAAAACCCTCCACTGGGAGCCCCAAAATTCCCATCAGGGTCCCCGAAATTCTTTCTGGGACCCCCCAAAAACTTCCTGAGACCCCAAAATTCACTTCAGGACCCCGAACCCCCCCACCCCCAGGACCCCGAAAATTCTACTCGGGACCCCCAAAATTCCTCCCAAAAACTCCCTGAGGCCCTCAAAATTCTCCCCAGGACTCCAAAACCCCCCCTGGGACCCAAAAAAACCTATCAGGGACCCCGAAATTCCACCTGGGACCCCCCAAAACCCCCTGAGACCCCTAAAATTCCCTTCAGGACCCCAACCCACCCCCGTGGGATCCCCAAAATTCTACCCGGGACCCCCAAAATTCCTCCCAAAAAACCCCTGGGACGCCCAAAATTCCCTTCAGCACCACAAAACCCCCCCTGGGACTCCCAAAATTCCCATTAGGACCCCAAAACCCCCCCTGGGACCCCCAAAATTCCCTTCAAAACCCCAAACCCTCCCCCAGAACCCACAAAATTCTACTCGGGACCCCCAAAATTCCTCCCAAAAAAACCCTGAGACCCTGAAAATTCTCCCCAGGACTCCAAAACTCCCCCTGGGACAGCCAAAATTCCCTTTGCGACCCCAAAACCCCCCGTGGGACCCACAAAATTCTACCCGGGACTCCCAAAATTCCTCCCAAAACCCCCCTGGGACTCCCAAAATTCCCTTCGGGACCCCAAAACCCACCTGGGAGCCCCAAAATTCCCTTCAGGACCCCAAAATTCCTCCTGGGACCCCCCAAATACTTCCAGAGACCCCCAAAATTCCCTTCAGAACCCCAAACCCGCCCCAAGACCCACAAAATTCTACTCGGGACACCCAAAATTCCTCCCAAAAAACCCCTGAGACCATCAAAATTCTCCCCAGGACTCCAAAACCCCCCCTGGGACTCCCAAAATTCCCTTCAGGACCCCAAAACCCCCCCTGGGACCCAAAAAATTCTACCCGGGACCCCAAAAATTCCTCCCAAAAAACGCCTGACACCATCAAAACTCTCCCCAGGACTCCAAAACCCCCCGTGGGACCCCCAAAATTCCCATCACGGTCCCCAAAATTCCCTCCTGGGATGCCCCAAAAACTCCCTGAGACCCAAAAATTCCTTTCAGGACCTCAAAACCTCTCCCAGGACCCACAAAATTCTCCCCAGGACTCCAAAACTCCCCCTGGGATGGCCAAAATTCCCTTTGTGACCCCAAAAGCCCCCCTGGGACACCCAAAATTCTACCCGGGACTCCCAAAATTCCTCCCAAAAACCCCCTGGGACGCCCAAAATTCCCTTTGGGACCACAAAACACACACTTGGACCCCCAAAATTCCCTTCAGGACCCCAAAATTCCTCCTGGGACCCCCCAAAAACTTGGTGAGACCCCCAAAATTCTCTTCAGAACCCCAAACCCCCCCTGGGACCCAAAAAATTCTACCCGGGACCCCCAAAATTCCTCCCAAAAAATCCCTGAGACCCTCAAAATTCTCCCCAGGACTCCAAAACCCCCCCTGGAACGCCTAAAATTCCCTTTGGGACACCAAAAACCCCCCTCGGGGAACCTAAAAATTCCCATCAGGGTCCCCGAAATTCCTCCAGGGACCCCCCAAAACTCCTTGAGACCCCCAAAGTTCCCTTCAGGTCCCCAAACCCACCCCCAGAACCCCCAAAATTCTACTCGGGACCCCAGAAATTCCTCCCAAAAAAACCCTGAGACCATCAAAATTCTCCCCAGGACTACAATCCCCCCCCCGGGACTCCCAAAATTCCCTTCGGGACCCCAAAACACCCCTGGGATCCCCAGAATTCCCATCAGGGTCCCCGAAATATCTCCTGGGACCCCCCAAAAACTCCCAGAGACTCCAAAATTCCCTTCAGGACCATAAACCCCACCCCAGGACCCCCAAAATTCTCCCCAGGACCCCAAAACCCCCCATCAGGGTCCCACAAAATTCCCTTCAGGACCCCAAACCCTCCCCAGGACACACAAAATTCTACCCGGGACCCCCAAAATTCCTCCCAAAAAAACCCTGAGACCCCTAAATTCTCCCCAGGACACCACAAGCCCCCCTGGGACACCCAAAATTCCCATCAGGGTCCCTGAAATTCCTCCTGGGAGACCCAAAACCCCACTGAGACCCCCAAAATTCCCTTCGGGACCCCAAAACCCTCCACCGGGAGCCCCAAAATTCCCATCAGGGTCCCCGAAATTCTTCCTGGAACCCCCCCAAAAACTTCCTGAGACCCCAAAATTCACTTCAGGACCCCAAACCCCCCCACCCCCAGGACCCCGAAAATTCTACTCGGGACCCCCAAAATTCCTCCCAAAAACTCCCTGAGACCCTCAAAATTCTCCCCAGGACTCCAAAACCCCCCCTGGGACCCAAAAAAACCTATCAGGGACCCCGAAATTCCACCTGGGACCCCCAAAAACCCCTGAGACCCCTAAAATTCCCTTCAGGACCCCAACCCACCGCCGTGGGATCCCCAAAATTCTACCCGGGACCCCCAAAATTCCTCCCAAAAAAACCCTGAGACCCTCAAAATTCTCCCCAGGACTCCAAAACTCCCCCTATGACTCCCAAAATTCCCTTCGGGACCTCAAAACTTCCCCCAGGACCCACAAAATTCTACTCGGGACCCCAAAATTCCTCCCCCAAAACCCCCCCTGGGACGCCCAGAATTCCCTTTGGGACCCCCAAACCCCCACTGGGGGCCTCAAAATTCCCTTCAGAACCCCAAACCCTCCCCAGGACCCACAAAATTCTAGTCGGGACCCCCAAAATTCCTCCCAAAACCCCCCTGAGACCCTCAAAATTCTCCCCAGGACTCCAAAACCCCCCCTGGGACTCCCAAAATTCCCTTTGGGACCCCAAAACTTCCACTGGGACCCGCCAAATTCCCATCAGAGTCCCCAAAATTCTTTCTGGGACCCCCCAAAAACTTCGTGAGACCCCAAAATTCCCTTCAGAACCCCAAAACCTCTCCCAGGACCCACAAAATTCTCCCCGGGACCCCCAAAATTCCTCCCAAAAACCCTCCCCAGGACCCCCAAAATTCTCCCCAGGACTCCAATACCCCCCCTGGGACACCCAAAATTCCCTTCAGGACACCAAAACACCCCCTGGGACTTCTAAAATTCCCTTTGGGACCCCAAAACCCCCCCCGGGACCCCCAAAATTCCCATCAGGGTCCTTGAAATTCCTCCTGGGAGACCCAAAACCCCACTGAGACCCCCAAAATTCCCTTTGGGACCCCAAAACGCCCTGCCCGGGAGCCCCAAAATTCTCATCAGGGTCCCCAAAATTCTTTCTGGGACCCCCAAAAACTTCGTGAGACTCCAAAATTCCCTTCAGGACCCCAAACCCACCTCCTGGGACTCCCAAAATTCTCTTCAGGACACCAAAACCCCCCCTGGGACTCCCAAAATTCCCTGTGGGACCACAAAACCCCCCCTGGGACCCCCAAATTTCCCTTCAGGACCCCTGTGGGAACTCATAATGTCTCTCAGACATTTTTAGTGGTTCCAGGCCTTGGTCAGAAGCATATGGGACCCTGGCAGGCAGCTGGAAACAGCTGTGATTTTGAGTTTGAGCCATGGAATGATTTACCAACTTTGGAGGTGGAACAAGCAGTCACAAAAGGTTAGATAGTATAGTAAAAGTAATTACAAAGTAGAGGGGAAATTTTTTTAGTATTGTACAGGGGGGTTTTAGCACATGTCCAGGGGGGTTTTCACTTTGTACATGGGGGTCAGGAGTTCTAAGATGGAGGAAAGTGGGCTGATCCTGTTCTTCCTCCTTCTTTTTCCTTACCTCCATGTTCTTGGTGATGTTGGCACTCACAGATTGGTTTAGAGTAGAAAAACACTTGGCAACATAGGTAGTAGGTACTGGAGAATAATTGTAAACATGTAATACGTAATATATCTTATAAAAGATAGCAGCAGCCCTGGGTGGGGGGAGAGATGAAGAAGACAGCAGATAGAGAGGATGTCAGGGTGTGTGTGTGCCTCTACCCAGGCCGCTGATCAAACAGCCGCAGTCCAAGAACATAATCTGTTAGATAACTAGCGATAAACTGCCTTGAGACTGAACAGCTAAAGCCTGCGGAGTTTTTCTTTGGAAGCAGGGGTTGGAGGAGGAATTTCACCACATGAGACCCCAGAGAAAGGCTGGGGTTCTCACAAACCCCAAATTCCTCCTGGGACTCCCCACAAACTCCCAGAGACCCCCAAAATTCCCTTCGGGACCCCAAACCCCCCCCAGGACCCTCAAAATTCTAGTCGGGACCCCCAAAATTCCTCCCAAAAACCCCCTGAGACCATCAAAATTGCCTTCGGGACACCAAAACCCCTCCTGGAATGCCCAGAATTCCATTTGGGACCCCAAAAACCCCCCTAGGGCCTCCAAAATTCCCATCAGGGTCCCCGAAATCCCTCCTGGGACCCCCCAAGATTACTTGAGACCCCAAATTTCCCTTCAGGACTCCAAAATTTCTACTGGAACCCCCCAAAAACTCCCAGAGACCCCCAAAATTCCCTTCAGAACCCCAAACCCTCCCCAGGACCCACAAAATTCCACTCGGGACCCCCAAAATTCTACCCAAAAACCCCCTGAGACCCTCAAAATTCTCCCCAGGACTCCAAAACTCCCCCTGGGACGCCCAAAATTCCCTTTGGAACCCCAACCCCCCCCCTGGGACCCCCAAAATTCCTATTAGGGTCCCCGAAATTCCTCCTGGGACACCCCAAAACCCCCTGAGACCCCCAAAGTTCCCTTCAGGACCTAAACCCTCCCCAGGACCCACAAAATTCTCTTTGGGACCCCAAAATTCCTCCCAAAAACCTCCTGAGATCCCCAAAATTCTCCCCAGGACTCCAAAACCCCCCCTGGGACGCCCAAAATTCCCTTTGGGACCCCAAAACCCCCCCTGGGACCCCCAAAATTCTCATCAAGGTCCCCAAAATTCCTTCTGGGATCCCCCAAAAACCCCTGAGACCCTAAAATTCCCTTCCGAAACCCAAAACCTCCCCCAGGACCCCCAAAATTCTACTCGGGACCACCAAAATTTCTCCCAAAAACCCCTGAGACCCTCAAAATTTTCCCCAGGACTCCAAAACCCCCCCGGGAGGCCCAAAATTCCCTTCAGGACCCCAAAACCCCCCTGGGACTTCCAAATTTCCCTTTAGGACCCCTGAAATTCCTCCTGGGACCCCAAAAACTCCCTGAGAACCCCCCAAAAACCTCTCCAGGACCTCAAAACCACCCCGGGACCCCCAAAATTCCCATCAGGATCCCCAAAATTCCTCCTGGGACCCCCCCAAAACTCCCTGAGACCCCAAAATTCCCTTCAGGACCCCCAAACCCCCCATGGGACCCCCAAAATTCCCTTCGGGACCCCAGAACACCCCCTAGACCCCCAAAATTCTACTCGTCACCCCAAAACACCTTCTGGGACCTCCAAATTTCTCTTTAGGACCCCTGAAATTTTTCCTGGGTCCCCAAAAACTCCCTGAGACCCCCCCAAAAACCTCTCCAGGACCTCAAAACACCCCCTGGGACCCCCAAGATTCCCATCAAGGTCCCCAAAATTTCTTCTGGGACCCCCCAAAAACTCTCTGAGACCCCCTAAATTCCCTTCATGACTCCCCAAAAACCCCCTGACACCCCAAAATTCCTCCTGGGATGCTGCAAAGACCTTCCAGAGCCCCCCAGGCCCCCCCCAATTTTGGGTCCCCCCCCAATTCGGGGTTCCCCCCGATTTTTAGGTCCCCAGGCTGGTGGCTCATGAGGACGACCCCAACTCGGACCCCGAACGCCCCCCGGATTCAGCCCTCCATGTGTCCTTGGTATCAGAGGCTGGAATTGCAGAGTTGCCACTTTACCCCCAGACGTAATTTTTGATGTGGTTGTGCCACTTGAACAGTATTTGAAATCTGTTTGTGCTCTTGCAGCAGCATTTCCGAACCACAATGGAAATTTAGCCCTTCTGCCTGGGGCTGCTCACAGAATCGTGGAATCCCAGAAGGGTTTGGATGGGAAGGCACCTTTATTTAAAGCTCATCCCGTTCCACCCCTGCCATGGGCAGGGACACCTTCCACCATGCCAGGGTGCTCCAAGCCCTGTCCAGCCTGGCCTTGGACACTTCCAGGGATCCGGGGGCAGCCACAGCTTCTGTGGGCAACCTGTGCTGGACAGCAGCTTTGAAAGGCAGAGTGAAGTACAGCTGTGATTTTTGTGCTGCCCCTAACTTTGTATTGCCTGGCAAATGTGCCTTTGGGGTTTTTTGGGGTTTTTTGGGGTTTTTTTTTTAGTTTTTTGGGGTGTTTTTTTTTTTAAATTTTTGTGACTAAAAAGCTACCTTGTGTTCCTGGAATGTTGCATTCTACCTCTGTTGTTTTCCCAGTCAGTCTGGATCCTCTGCTTACATTTTTTCCTTCACTTATTAGATGTCATGGATGTGCTGGCTGTTCTGATGGAGGGCAGTGATGGCTTAGATGAAGGAACTGGGTTCTCTTTAAATGAAGACGTGATTATCCAAACATTTCCCTTCAGTGCTGTTGTCCCTGCTGCATGAGCAGCCAGGAATATGCTGTTGTTTCAGTCTGAAAATGGAACAGGTACAGGGTTTTTTTTATGTTTTATGTGTCATTTCTAGCAGTGGAGTGAAAGCGGCATCATTTCTACCCTCTTGTAATAATTTTTTACCATTTATCATTTTTTACCTTGAGGCATTTTATTATCTTCCCTGCAAGCAGCAGGAGGTGCAGATTCACGGTGCTTTGTGCTCAGGAGGGGCATTGAAGCTCTGTAGGTGCTTCTGCCCTTTTTCCCTGACCCTGAAGAGAAGGGACACTGTCCCTGCATGGACAGTCTTGGTCTGGAAGTAGCTGGCCTCAGTAACAGCGTTTTAAGGGCAGAGCGTGGCGATCAGGAGAGGAAGGTGGTTCCCGTGCCTGTGGGCAGCTCTTCCCGAGAGCAGGGAGAGGGGACTGCCTTGTTAAGTAGGAAATGGGTGTGTTTCCCAAGGAAAACTTCAGAAATTAAGCTCCAGGGGCAAACACTGTGAGGTTCTACCACCTCCTTGAGGACATCCTTAAAACCACAGGGGCATCAGCAGGGCTTGGAGCAGGACTGGCCAACCCCAGAGCACCTCACGAAGCCCTCTGTGTGTCTGTGGCAGTCGAGTAGCACCTGGGGGGTGCTGAAAGTCCCAGTTCTGAGAGAAAATTCTGTTTAACTCGTACACGTTGGCTGGGTGTGTCCCCCCAGTACAGCTCGGTTCTTCTCTGAGGCGGTGCCTGGCAGGGTCTCTCCCTGTTAAGGGCTGGGCGTGTTTTTGGCACAACACAGTGAAGGTGGATTATTTGCTTAAGCAAGAGCTGATGATGTCTGGAGGGTTTTTCAGGTACCTCAGCGGCCAGGAGCACCTGTCTAGGTCACTAGGAACACTTTTTGATCTCGATCAGTTCTTTTCTGCGTGAGGCTCTGTCGGCTGCTGGCAAGGCCCAAAGTAAGGAAGGTTGCCCCAGTGTCCGTGCTCATGTCAATAGTTTAATTTATTTGGCTTTTCTAGGAGCAGACATCGTGGAGGACCTTGGTGCTGTTTTCACTGGCCTCCTGCACTCTCTGAGAGAACCCCTTGCTCCCTGTGTGACGTTCCAGCTCTCTGACAAAGCTGCTAAGTATCCTCAGCTCTACCAGTTTAACCAATACTATAGACTCTGGATGCCCAAGCAGTCCCAGGCACCTGTGGTATGGAATCCCTGAAGTCACTGAATTCTTGAGCCAGTATTCCTATAAAATCCTCGCAGTCGACAGAGGTAACATTTCCATCAGAAACAGCGTTTTTATTGAGGAGGTAATTCTGCATCTCTTGTTGATCGTGCTGGGGACACATGTTTGCTCCAGGGCTTTTCTCTGATGACACAAGAGGTCTCTGTGGTGTTTGGGAGGCGATGCCAGGGCTCAGGGCTCATACAGAGACTCCTCACTGGGCACAGCAGAGCCTGGTGTGTGCTGTGGCCTCTGTTTACAGCGCCCGGAGTTCCCCCGGGTGGGTGGAGGATCACAGGCCCCTGGGCTGGGTTTGGTGAGTTTTTCTCAGCTCAGCAGTGTGAACACTCCAGATGCCCCTGGGGACACTGCTGGACAGCATCCATCCACTCTCTCCATCCACTCATTTGTACCCAGGAATGTAGGAAACTCTGACTGGGGACGGGCAGTAGTTCTGAAAATCATGCCCTAGCCTTTTTCTTCAGGAACGAACCAAGCGAGTGCCCTGAAACCAGCGGAGCAGCTGCAGGGGCTGAAGGGAACAGAAAGGGCTCCCCGGCACCTTTTGCCTCCGTTCTCTGCCATTCCCCAAAAGGCGTCGCAGTCCCTGAAGAGGTGTTTGTCATGCAGCCTGCCAAAATAAAGACCTGTAAAATCCTAGCTCTGCCTTTTGTTTAACGTGTTCTTACTTCCTATTTATGTCATCACAGAAAGCAAGGAAAGAAGAAATGTGTCTGGTTCCCACTATTGCTCCGTGCAGGCATTTTTAAAGGCTGCTGTACTTCTGTCCTCTTTTTCCACTCCAAGCTTGACTTTTCCCCTCCTTTTTTGAGGTCTGCTGCTTTGGGTGTCCCAGGCAGGGCTGGGTTCCTCTGCAGGGGTCTTAGGAGTTGGTGCAGATTCTGCTTTTTCCGAAGGTGTATCAAAGTGTGCCGGCAAAAGGACTGTTTTCTCCAGGGGAAAGCTTTCTCTCAAAGACCATCAATGCATGTATGTGTTTTAATCGTGTAAACAGGTGGATTAAGAAAAGCCGACACCTGTAGCAGATTTTTGTTGGATCTGTGTCTGTGAGAAGTCGGCTGTGTGCTGGAGAGGGAGAGACCAAGAGACGCTGTTGGAGAGTGGATACAGTGCCAGGTGTGAGCTGTTAGCAGGATGAGGGCTCAGAGCAGCCACAGGTGTGAGCTGTTAAGTTGATGAGGCCTCAGAGCAGCCACAGGTGTGAGCTGTCAGGATGATGACGAGGGGCGGGGTCCCTCCGGGGGGAGGTTAATTAAGGGCGAGGCTTTGCCCCAGCCCGTTTTCGCATGGAGCTGCTGGAGAAGAGGAGTTTATGGGGAGCTCCCGGGACTGTCTCATGGAAGGACGGTGAGTGCTTTGGACTGGGTCCGGGGGATCACCTGGACACATCCTTTGCCACTTTCCCTGGGAAAGAAAACTCAGCAGTCCAGGTTCCTGATGTCAGTTTGTAGGGCTCCCTTGGGACTATCAAGGCAGCACAAGGTTGAGGTGAGGACAACTTAGGTGTGGGGACCATCATTTGATATAAGGACTTTTTGCTGTCAGTCCCAGCCGAGTGTGGGGGGCCCCTGGGCACATCCTTTTTCCATTTTCCCTGGGAAAGAAAACTCAGCAGTCCAGGTTCCTGATGTCAGTTTGTAGGGCTCCCTTGGGTGTATCAGGGCAGCACAAGTTTGAGGTGGGGACAACTTCGGTGTGGGGTCCATCCTTCGATATAAGGATTTCTTGTAGTGAGGTCCCTGCCCAGGGCCAGGGGCCCCTGGGCACATCCTTTGGCCATTTTCCCTGGGAAAGAAACCTCAGCAGTCCAGGTTCCTGATGTCAGTTTGTAGGGCTCCCTTGGGTCTATCAGGGCAGCACAAGTTTGAGATAGGGACAACTTCGGTGTGGGGTCCATCCTTCGATATAAGCATTTTTTGTACTGGGGCCCCGGGGCACATCCTTTTTTCATTTTCCCTGGGAAAGAAAACTCAGCAGTCCAGGTTCCTGATGTCAGTTTGTAGGGCTCCCTTGGGTCTATCAGGGCAGCACAAGTTTGAGGTGGGGACAACTTCGGTGTGGGCTCCATCCTTCGATATAAGGATATTTTGCAGTCAGGGCCAGGGGCCCCTGGGCACATCCTTTTTCCATTTTCCCTGGGAAAGAAAACTCAGCAGTCCAGGTTCCTGATGTCAGTTTGTAGGGCTCCCTTGGGTCTATCAGGGCAGCACAAGTTTGAGGTGGGGACAACTTCGGTGTGGGGTCCATCCTTCGATATAAGGATTTTTTGCAGTCACGGCCCTGCCCAGGGCCAGGGGCCCCTGGGCACATCCTTTTTCCATTTTCCCTGGGAAAGAAAACTCAGCAGTCCAGGTTCCTGATGTCAGTTTGTAGGGCTCCCTTGGGTCTATCAGGGCAGCACAAGTTTGAGGTGGGGACATCTTCGGTGTGGGGTCCATCCTTCGATATAAGGATTCTTTGCAGTGAGGCCCCAGCCCAGGTCCAGGGGCCCCTGGGCACATCCTTTTTCCATTTTCGCTGGGAAAGAAAACTCAGCAGTCCAGGTTCCTGATGTCAGTTTGTAGGGCTCCCTTGGGTCTATCAGGGCAGCACAAGTTTGAGGTGGGGACAAATTCAGTGTGGGCTCCATCCTTCGATATAAGGATTTTTTGCAGTCAGGGCCAGGGGCCCCTGGGCACAACCTTTGGCCATTTTCCCTGGGAAAGAAAACTCAGCAGTCCAGGTTCCTGATGTCAGTTTGTAGGGCTCCCTTGGGTGTATCAGGGCAGCACAAGTTTGAGGTGGGGACATCTTCGGTGTGGGGTCCATCCTTCGATATAAGGATTTTTTGCAGTCAGGGCCAGGGGCCCAGGGCCAGGGGCCCCTGGGAACATCCTTTTTCCATTTTCCCTGGGAAAGAAAACTCAGCAGTCCAGGTTCCTGATGTCAGTTTGTAGGGCTCCCTTGGGTTTATCAGGGCAGCACAAGTTTGAGGTGAGGACAAATTCAGTGTGGGCTCCATCCTTCGATATAAGGATTTTTTGCAGTCAGGGCCAGGGGCCCCTGGGCACATCCTTTTTCCATTTTCCCTGGGAAAGAAAACTCAGCAGTCCAGGTTCCTGATGTCAGTTTGTAGGGCTCCCTTGGGTCTATCAGGGCACCACAAGTTTGAGGTGGGGACAACTTCGGTGTGGGGTCCATCCTTCGATATAAGGATTCTTTGCAGTCAGGCCCCAGCCCAGGGCCAGGGGCCCCTGTGCACATCCTTTTTCCATTTTCCCTGGGAAAGAAAACTCAGCAGTCCAGGTTCCTGATGGCAGTTTGTAGGGCTCCCTTGGGTCTATCAGGGCAGCACAAGTTAGAGGCGGGGACAGCTTCGGTGTGGCGTCCATCCTTCGATATAAGGATTTTTTGCAGTCAGGGCCAGGGGCCCCTGGGCACATCCTTTTTCCATTTTCCCTGGGAAAGAAAACTCAGCAGTCCAAGTTCCTGATGTCAGTTTGTAGGGCTCCCTTGGGTCTATCAGGGCAGCACAAGTTTGAGGTTGCAACAACTTTGGTGTGGGGTCCATCCTTCGATATAAGGATTTTTTGCAGTGAGGCCCAGCCCAGGGCCAGGGGCCCCTGTGCACATCCTTTTTCCATTTTCCCTGGGAAAGAAAACTCAGCAGTCCAGGTTCCTGATGTCAGTTTGTAGGGCTCCCTTGGGTCTATCAGGGCAGCACAAATTTGAGGTGGGGACAACTTCGGTGTGGGGTCCATCCTTCGATATAAGGATTTTTTGCAGTCAGGGCCAGGGGCCCCTGGGCACATCCTTTTTCCATTTTCCCTGGGAAAGAAAACTCAGCAGTCCAGGTTCCTGATGTCAGTTTGTAGGGCTCCCATGGGTCTATCAGGGCAGCACAAGTTTGAGGTGGGGACAACTTCGGTGTGGGGTCCATCCTTCGATATAAGGATTTTTTGCAGTCAGGGCCAGGGGCCCCTGGGCACATCCTTTTTCCATTTTCCCTGGGAAAGAAAACTCAGCAGTCCAGGTTCCTGATGTCAGTTTGTAGGGCTCCCTTGGGTCTATCAGGGCAGCACAAGTTTGAGGTGGCAACAACTTCGGTGTGGGGTCCATCCTTCGATATAAGGATTTTTTGCAGTCAGGGCCAGGGGCCCCTGGGCACATCCTTTTTCCATTTTCCCTGGGAAAGAAAACTCAGCAGTCCAGGTTCGTGATGTCAGCTTGTAGGGCTCCCTTGGGTCTATCAGGGCAGCACAAGTTTGAGGTGGGGACATCTTCGGTGTGGGGTCCATCCTTGGATATAAGGATTTTTTGCAGTGAGGCCCCTGCCCAGGGCCAGGGGCCCCTGGGCACATCCTTTTTCCATTTTCCCTGGGAAAGAAAACTCAGCAGTCCAGGTTCCTGATGTCAGTTTGTAGGGCTCCCTTGGGTCTATCAGGGCAGCACAAGTTTGAGGTGGGGACAACTTCGGTGTGGGGTCCATCCTTCGATATAAGGATTCTATGCAGTGAGGCCCCAGCCCAGGTCCAGGGGCCCCTGTGCACATCCTTTTTCCATTTTCCCTGGGAAAGAAAACTCAGCAGTCCAGGTTCCTGATGTCAGTTTGTAGGGCTCCCTTGGGTCTATCAGGGCAGCACAAGTTTGAGGTGGGGACAAACTCAGTGTGGGCTCCATCCTTCGATATAAGGATTTTTTGCAGTCAGGGCCAGGGGCCCCTGGGCACATCCTTTTTCCATTTTCCCTGGGAAAGAAAACTCAGCAGTCCAGGTTCCTGATGTCAGTTTGTAGGGCTCCCTTGGGTCTATCAGGGCAGCACAAGTTTGAGGTGGGGACAACTTCAGTGTGGGGTCCATCCTTCGATATAAGGATTTTTTGCAGTCAGGGCCAGGGGCCCCTGGGCACAACCTTTGGCCATTTTCCCTGGGAAAGAAAACTCAGCAGTCCAGGTTCCTGATGTCAGTTTGTAGGGCTCCCTTGTGTCTATCAGGGCAGCACAAGTTTGAGGTGGGGACAACTTCGGTGTGGGGTCCATCCTTCGATATAAGGATTTTTTGCAGTCAGGGCCAGGGGCCCCCGGGCACATCCTTTTTCCATTTTCCCTGGGAAAGAAAACTCAGCAGTCCAGGTTCCTGATGTCAGTTTGTAGGGCTCCCTTGGGTCTATCAGGGCAGCACAAGTTTGAGGTGGGGACAACTTCGGTGTGGGCTCCATCCTTCGATATAAGGATTTTTTGCAGTCAGGGCCAGGGGCCCCTGGGCACATCCTTTTTCCATTTTCCCTGGGAAAGAAAACTCAGCAGTCCAGGTTCCTGATGTCACTTTGTAGGGCTCCCTTGGGTCTATCAGGGCAGCACAAGTTTGAGGTGGGGACAACTTCGGTGTGGGGTCCATCCTTCGATATAAGGATTTTTTGCAGTCAGGGCCGGGGTCCCCTGGGCACATCCTTTTTCCATTTTCCCTGGGAAAGAAAACTCAGCAGTCCAGGTTCGTGATGTCAGCTTGTAGGGCTCCCTGGGGTCTATCAGGGCAGCACAAGTTTGAGGTGGGGACAACTTCGGTGTGGGGTTCATCCTTCGATATAAGGATTCTTTGCAGTGAGGCCCCAGCCCAGGTCCAGGGCCCCTGGGCACATCCTTTTTCCATTTTCCCTGGGAAAGAAAACTCAGCAGTCCAGGTTCCTGATGTCAGTTTGTAGGGCTCCCTTGGGTGTATCAGAGCAGCACAAGTTTGAGGTGGGGACAACTTCGGTGTGGGGTCCATCCTTCGATATAAGGATTTTTTGCAGTCAGGGCCAGGGGCCCCTGGGCACATCCTTTTTCCATTTTCCCTGGGAAAGAAAACTCAGCAGTCCAGGTTCCTGATGTCAGTTTGTAGGGCTCCCTTGCGTCTATCAGGGCAGCACAAGTTTGAGGTGGGGACAACTTCGGTGTGGGGTCCATCCTTCGATATAAGGATTTTTTGCAGTCAGGGCCAGGGCCCCCTGGGCACATCCTTTTTCCATTTTCCCTGGGAAAGAAAACTCAGCAGTCCAGGTTCCTGATGTCAGTTTGTAGGGCTCCCTTGGGTCTATCAGGGCAGCACAAGTTTGAGGTGGGGACATCTTCGGTGTGGGGTCCATCCTTCGATATAAGGATTTTTTGAAGTGAGGCCCCAGCCCAGGGCCAGGGGCCCCTGGGCACATCCTTTTTCCATTTTCCCTGGGAAAGAAAACTCAGCAGTCCAGGTTCCTGATGTCTGTTTGTAGGGCTCCCTTGGGTCTATCAGGGCAGCACAAGTTTGAGGTGGTCACAACTTCGGTGTGGGCTCCATACTTCGATATAAGGATTTTTTGCAGTCAGGGCCAGGGGCCCCTGGGCACATCCTTTTTCCATTTTCCCTGGGAAAGAAAACTCAGCAGTCCAGGTTCCTGATGTCCGTTTGTAGGGCTCCCTTGGGTCTGTCAGGGCAGCACAAGTTTGAGGTGGGGACAACTTCGGTGTGGGGTCCATCCTTCGATATAAGGATTTTTTGCAGTCAGGGCCAGGGGCCCCCGGGCACATCCTTTTTCCATTTTCCCTGGGAAAGAAAACTCAGCAGTCCAGGTTCCTGATGTCAGTTTGTAGGGCTCCCTTGGGTCTATCAGGGCAGCACAAGTTTTAGGTGGGGACAACTTCAGTGTGGGCTCCATCCTTCGATATAAGGATTTTTTGCAGTCAGGGCCAGGGGCCCCTGGGCACATCCTTTTTCCATTTTCCCTGGGAAAGAAAACTCAGCAGTCCAGGTTCCTGATGTAAGTTTGTAGGGTTCCCTTGGGTCTATCAGGGCAGCACAAGTTTGAGGTGGGACATCTTCGGTGTGGAGTCCATCCTTCGATATAAGGATTTTTTGCAGTGAGGCCCCAGCCCAGGGCCAGGGGCCCCTGGGCACATCCTTTTTCCATTTTCCCTGGGAAAGAAAACTCAGCAGTCCAGGTTCCTGATGTCAGTTTGTAGGGTTCCCTTGGGTGTATCAGGGCAGCACAAGTTTGAGGTGGGGACAACTTCGGTGTGGGGTCCATCCTTCGATATAAGGATTTTTTGCAGTGAGGCCCCTACCCAGGGCCAGGGGCCCCTGGGCAAATCCTTTTTCCATTTTCCCTAGGAAAGAAAACTCAGCAGTCCAGGTTCCTGATGTCAGTTTGTAGGGCTCCCTTGGGTGTATCAGGGCAGCACAAGTTTGAGGTGGGGACAACTTCGGTGTGGGGTCCATCCTTCGATATAAGGATTTTTTGCAGTCAGGGCCAGGGCCCCCTGGGCACATCCTTTTTCCATTTTCCCTGGGAAAGAAAACTCAGCAGTCCAGGTTCCTGATGTCAGTTTGTAGGGCTCCCTTGGGTCTATCAGGGCAGCACAAGTTTGAGGTGGGGACAACTACGGTTTGGGGTTCATCCTTCGATATATGGAATTTTGCAGTCAGGGCCAGGGGCCCCTGGGCACATCCTTTTTCCATTTTCCCTGGGAAAGAAAACATCAGCAGTCCAGGTTCCTGATGTCAGTTTGTAGGGCTCCCTTGGGTCTATCAGGGCAGCACAAGTTTGAGGTGGGGACAACTTCGGTGTGGGGTCCATCCTTGGATATAAAGATTTTTTGCAGTGAGGTCCCTGCTCAGGGCCAGGGGCCCCTGGGCACATCCTTTTTCCATTTTCCCTGGGAAAGAAAACTCAGCAGTCCAGGTTCCTGATGTCAGTTTGTAGGGCTCCCTTGGGTCTATCAGGGCAGCACAAGTTTGAGGTGGGGACAACTTCGGTGTGGGGTCCATCCTTCGATATAAGAATTTTTTGCAGTCAGGGCCAGGGGCCCCTGGGCACATCCTTTTTCCATTTTCCCTGGGAAAGAAAACTCAGCAGTCCAGGTTCCTGATGTCAGTTTGTAGGGCTCCCTTGGGTCTATCAGGGCAGCACAAGTTTGAGGTGGGGACAACTTCGGTCTGGGGTCCATCCTTCGATATAAGGATTTTTTGCAGTCAGGGCCAGGGGCCCAGGGCCAGGGGCCCCTGGGCACATCCTTTTTCCATTTTCCCTGGGAAAGAAAACTCAGCAGTCCAGGTTCCTGATGTCAGTTTGTAGGGCTCCCTTGGGTCTATCAGGGCAGCACAAGTTTGAGGTGGGGACAACTTCGGTGTGGGGTCCATCCTTGGATATAAGGATTTTTTGCAGTGAGGTCCCTGCTCAGGGCCAGGGGCCCCTGGGCACATCCTTTTTCCATTTTCCCTGGGAAAGAAAACTCAGCAGTCCAGGTTCCTGATGTCAGTTTGTAGGGCTCCCTTGGGTCTATCAGGGCAGCACAAGTTTGAGGTGGGGACAACTTCGGTGTGGGGTCCATCCTTCGATATAAGAATTTTTTGCAGTCAGGGCCAGGGGCCCCTGGGCACATCCTTTTTCCATTTTCCCTGGGAAAGAAAACTCAGCAGTCCAGGTTCCTGATGTCAGTTTGTAGGGCTCCCTTGGGTCTATCAGGGCAGCACAAGTTTGAGGTGGGGACATCTTCGGTGTGGGGTCCATCCTTCGATATAAGGGTTTTTTGCAGTGAAGCCCCAGCCCAGGGCCAGGGGCCCCTGGGCACATCCTTTTTCCATTTTCCCTGGGAAAGAAAACTCAGCAGTCCAGGTTCCTGATGTCAGTTTGTAGGGCTCCCTTGGGTCTATCAGGGCAGCACAAGTTTGAGGTGGCAACAACTTCGGTGTGGGGTCCATCCTTCGATATAAGGATTTTTTGCAGTCAGGGCCAGGGGCCCCTGGGCACATCCTTTTTCCATTTTCCCTGGGAAAGAAAACTCAGCAGTCCAGGTTCGTGATGTCAGCTTGTAGGGCTCCCTTGGGTCTATCAGGGCAGCACAAGTTTGAGGTGGGGACATCTTCGGTGTGGGGTCCATCCTTGGATATAAGGATTTTTTGCAGTGAGGCCCCTGCCCAGGGCCAGGGGCCCCTGGGCACATCCTTTTTCCATTTTCCCTGGGAAAGAAAACTCAGCAGTCCAGGTTCCTGATGTCAGTTTGTAGGGCTCCCTTGGGTCTATCAGGGCAGCACAAGTTTGAGGTGGGGACAAACTCAGTGTGGGCTCCATCCTTCGATATAAGGATTTTTTGCAGTCAGGGCCAGGGGCCCCTGGGCACATCCTTTTTCCATTTTCCCTGGGAAAGAAAACTCAGCAGTCCAGGTTCCTGATGTCAGTTTGTAGGGCTCCCTTGGGTCTATCAGGGCAGCACAAGTTTGAGGTGGGGACAACTTCAGTGTGGGGTCCATCCTTCGATATAAGGATTTTTTGCAGTCAGGGCCAGGGGCCCCTGGGCACAACCTTTGGCCATTTTCCCTGGGAAAGAAAACTCAGCAGTCCAGGTTCCTGATGTCAGTTTGTAGGGCTCCCTTGTGTCTATCAGGGCAGCACAAGTTTGAGGTGGGGACAACTTCGGTGTGGGGTCCATCCTTCGATATAAGGATTTTTTGCAGTCAGGGCCAGGGGCCCCCGGGCACATCCTTTTTCCATTTTCCCTGGGAAAGAAAACTCAGCAGTCCAGGTTCCTGATGTCAGTTTGTAGGGCTCCCTTGGGTCTATCAGGGCAGCACAAGTTTGAGGTGGGGACAACTTCGGTGTGGGCTCCATCCTTCGATATAAGGATTTTTTGCAGTCAGGGCCAGGGGCCCCTGGGCACATCCTTTTTCCATTTTCCCTGGGAAAGAAAACTCAGCAGTCCAGGTTCCTGATGTCACTTTGTAGGGCTCCCTTGGGTCTATCAGGGCAGCACAAGTTTGAGGTGGGGACAACTTCGGTGTGGGGTCCATCCTTCGATATAAGGATTTTTTGCAGTCAGGGCCGGGGTCCCCTGGGCACATCCTTTTTCCATTTTCCCTGGGAAAGAAAACTCAGCAGTCCAGGTTCGTGATGTCAGCTTGTAGGGCTCCCTGGGGTCTATCAGGGCAGCACAAGTTTGAGGTGGGGACAACTTCGGTGTGGGGTTCATCCTTCGATATAAGGATTCTTTGCAGTGAGGCCCCAGCCCAGGTCCAGGGCCCCTGGGCACATCCTTTTTCCATTTTCCCTGGGAAAGAAAACTCAGCAGTCCAGGTTCCTGATGTCAGTTTGTAGGGCTCCCTTGGGTGTATCAGAGCAGCACAAGTTTGAGGTGGGGACAACTTCGGTGTGGGGTCCATCCTTCGATATAAGGATTTTTTGCAGTCAGGGCCAGGGGCCCCTGGGCACATCCTTTTTCCATTTTCCCTGGGAAAGAAAACTCAGCAGTCCAGGTTCCTGATGTCAGTTTGTAGGGCTCCCTTGCGTCTATCAGGGCAGCACAAGTTTGAGGTGGGGACAACTTCGGTGTGGGGTCCATCCTTCGATATAAGGATTTTTTGCAGTCAGGGCCAGGGCCCCCTGGGCACATCCTTTTTCCATTTTCCCTGGGAAAGAAAACTCAGCAGTCCAGGTTCCTGATGTCAGTTTGTAGGGCTCCCTTGGGTCTATCAGGGCAGCACAAGTTTGAGGTGGGGACATCTTCGGTGTGGGGTCCATCCTTCGATATAAGGATTTTTTGAAGTGAGGCCCCAGCCCAGGGCCAGGGGCCCCTGGGCACATCCTTTTTCCATTTTCCCTGGGAAAGAAAACTCAGCAGTCCAGGTTCCTGATGTCTGTTTGTAGGGCTCCCTTGGGTCTATCAGGGCAGCACAAGTTTGAGGTGGTCACAACTTCGGTGTGGGCTCCATACTTCGATATAAGGATTTTTTGCAGTCAGGGCCAGGGGCCCCTGGGCACATCCTTTTTCCATTTTCCCTGGGAAAGAAAACTCAGCAGTCCAGGTTCCTGATGTCCGTTTGTAGGGCTCCCTTGGGTCTGTCAGGGCAGCACAAGTTTGAGGTGGGGACAACTTCGGTGTGGGGTCCATCCTTCGATATAAGGATTTTTTGCAGTCAGGGCCAGGGGCCCCCGGGCACATCCTTTTTCCATTTTCCCTGGGAAAGAAAACTCAGCAGTCCAGGTTCCTGATGTCAGTTTGTAGGGCTCCCTTGGGTCTATCAGGGCAGCACAAGTTTTAGGTGGGGACAACTTCAGTGTGGGCTCCATCCTTCGATATAAGGATTTTTTGCAGTCAGGGCCGGGGGCCCCTGGGCACATCCTTTTTCCATTTTCCCTGGGAAAGAAAACTCAGCAGTCCAGGTTCCTGATGTAAGTTTGTAGGGTTCCCTTGGGTCTATCAGGGCAGCACAAGTTTGAGGTGGGACATCTTCGGTGTGGAGTCCATCCTTCGATATAAGGATTTTTTGCAGTGAGGCCCCAGCCCAGGGCCAGGGGCCCCTGGGCACATCCTTTTTCCATTTTCCCTGGGAAAGAAAACTCAGCAGTCCAGGTTCCTGATGTCAGTTTGTAGGGTTCCCTTGGGTGTATCAGGGCAGCACAAGTTTGAGGTGGGGACAACTTCGGTGTGGGGTCCATCCTTCGATATAAGGATTTTTTGCAGTGAGGCCCCTACCCAGGGCCAGGGGCCCCTGGGCAAATCCTTTTTCCATTTTCCCTAGGAAAGAAAACTCAGCAGTCCAGGTTCCTGATGTCAGTTTGTAGGGCTCCCTTGGGTGTATCAGGGCAGCACAAGTTTGAGGTGGGGACAACTTCGGTGTGGGGTCCATCCTTCGATATAAGGATTTTTTGCAGTCAGGGCCAGGGCCCCCTGGGCACATCCTTTTTCCATTTTCCCTGGGAAAGAAAACTCAGCAGTCCAGGTTCCTGATGTCAGTTTGTAGGGCTCCCTTGGGTCTATCAGGGCAGCACAAGTTTGAGGTGGGGACAACTACGGTTTGGGGTTCATCCTTCGATATATGGAATTTTGCAGTCAGGGCCAGGGGCCCCTGGGCACATCCTTTTTCCATTTTCCCTGGGAAAGAAAACATCAGCAGTCCAGGTTCCTGATGTCAGTTTGTAGGGCTCCCTTGGGTCTATCAGGGCAGCACAAGTTTGAGGTGGGGACAACTTCGGTGTGGGGTCCATCCTTGGATATAAAGATTTTTTGCAGTGAGGTCCCTGCTCAGGGCCAGGGGCCCCTGGGCACATCCTTTTTCCATTTTCCCTGGGAAAGAAAACTCAGCAGTCCAGGTTCCTGATGTCAG
This sequence comes from Lonchura striata, assembly GCF_046129695.1. NCBI lineage: Eukaryota > Metazoa > Chordata > Aves > Passeriformes > Estrildidae > Lonchura > Lonchura striata. The sequence goes on from NC_134626.1 coordinate 157,036, forward strand.
TTTGTAGGGCTCCCTTGGGTCTATCAGGGCAGCACAAGTTTGAGGTGGGGACAACTTCGGTGTGGGGTCCATCCTTCGATATAAGAATTTTTTGCAGTCAGGGCCAGGGGCCCCTGGGCACATCCTTTTTCCATTTTCCCTGGGAAAGAAAACTCAGCAGTCCAGGTTCCTGATGTCAGTTTGTAGGGCTCCCTTGGGTCTATCAGGGCAGCACAAGTTTGAGGTGGGGACAACTTCGGTCTGGGGTCCATCCTTCGATATAAGGATTTTTTGCAGTCAGGGCCAGGGGCCCAGGGCCAGGGGCCCCTGGGCACATCCTTTTTCCATTTTCCCTGGGAAAGAAAACTCAGCAGTCCAGGTTCCTGATGTCAGTTTGTAGGGCTCCCTTGGGTCTATCAGGGCAGCACAAGTTTGAGGTGGGGACAACTTCGGTGTGGGGTCCATCCTTGGATATAAGGATTTTTTGCAGTGAGGTCCCTGCTCAGGGCCAGGGGCCCCTGGGCACATCCTTTTTCCATTTTCCCTGGGAAAGAAAACTCAGCAGTCCAGGTTCCTGATGTCAGTTTGTAGGGCTCCCTTGGGTCTATCAGGGCAGCACAAGTTTGAGGTGGGGACAACTTCGGTGTGGGGTCCATCCTTCGATATAAGAATTTTTTGCAGTCAGGGCCAGGGGCCCCTGGGCACATCCTTTTTCCATTTTCCCTGGGAAAGAAAACTCAGCAGTCCAGGTTCCTGATGTCAGTTTGTAGGGCTCCCTTGGGTCTATCAGGGCAGCACAAGTTTGAGGTGGGGACATCTTCGGTGTGGGGTCCATCCTTCGATATAAGGGTTTTTTGCAGTGAAGCCCCAGCCCAGGGCCAGGGGCCCCTGGGCACATCCTTTTTCCATTTTCCCTGGGAAAGAAAACTCAGCAGTCCAGGTTCCTGATGTCAGTTTGTAGGGCTCCCTTGGGTCTATCAGGGCAGCACAAGTTTGAGGTGGCAACAACTTCGGTGTGGGGTCCATCCTTCGATATAAGGATTTTTTGCAGTCAGGGCCAGGGGCCCCTGGGCACATCCTTTTTCCATTTTCCCTGGGAAAGAAAACTCAGCAGTCCAGGTTCGTGATGTCAGCTTGTAGGGCTCCCTTGGGTCTATCAGGGCAGCACAAGTTTGAGGTGGGGACATCTTCGGTGTGGGGTCCATCCTTGGATATAAGGATTTTTTGCAGTGAGGCCCCTGCCCAGGGCCAGGGGCCCCTGGGCACATCCTTTTTCCATTTTCCCTGGGAAAGAAAACTCAGCAGTCCAGGTTCCTGATGTCAGTTTGTAGGGCTCCCTTGGGTCTATCAGGGCAGCACAAGTTTGAGGTGGGGACAACTTCGGTGTGGGGTCCATCCTTCGATATAAGGATTCTATGCAGTGAGGCCCCAGCCCAGGTCCAGGGGCCCCTGTGCACATCCTTTTTCCATTTTCCCTGGGAAAGAAAACTCAGCAGTCCAGGTTCCTGATGTCAGTTTGTAGGGCTCCCTTGGGTCTATCAGGGCAGCACAAGTTTGAGGTGGGGACAAACTCAGTGTGGGCTCCATCCTTCGATATAAGGATTTTTGCAGTCAGGGCCAGGGGCCCCTGGGCACATCCTTTTTCCATTTTCCCTGGGAAAGAAAACTCAGCAGTCCAGGTTCCTGATGTCAGTTTGTAGGGCTCCCTTGGGTCTATCAGGGCAGCACAAGTTTGAGGTGGGGACAACTTCGGTGTGGGGTCCATCCTTCGATATAAGGATTTTTTGCAGTCAGGGCCAGGGGCCCCTGGGCACAACCTTTGGCCATTTTCCCTGGGAAAGAAAACTCAGCAGTCCAGGTTCCTGATGTCAGTTTGTAGGGCTCCCTTGTGTCTATCAGGGCAGCACAAGTTTGAGGTGGGGACAACTTCGGTGTGGGGTCCATCCTTCGATATAAGGATTTTTTGCAGTCAGGGCCAGGGGCCCCCGGGCACATCCTTTTTCCATTTTCCCTGGGAAAGAAAACTCAGCAGTCCAGGTTCCTGATGTCAGTTTGTAGGGCTCCCTTGGGTCTATCAGGGCAGCACAAGTTTGAGGTGGGGACAACTTCGGTGTGGGCTCCATCCTTCGATATAAGGATTTTTTGCAGTCAGGGCCAGGGGCCCCTGGGCACATCCTTTTTCCATTTTCCCTGGGAAAGAAAACTCAGCAGTCCAGGTTCCTGATGTCACTTTGTAGGGCTCCCTTGGGTCTATCAGGGCAGCACAAGTTTGAGGTGGGGACAACTTCGGTGTGGGGTCCATCCTTCGATATAAGGATTTTTTGCAGTCAGGGCCGGGGTCCCCTGGGCACATCCTTTTTCCATTTTCCCTGGGAAAGAAAACTCAGCAGTCCAGGTTCGTGATGTCAGCTTGTAGGGCTCCCTGGGGTCTATCAGGGCAGCACAAGTTTGAGGTGGGGACAACTTCGGTGTGGGGTTCATCCTTCGATATAAGGATTCTTTGCAGTGAGGCCCCAGCCCAGGTCCAGGGCCCCTGGGCACATCCTTTTTCCATTTTCCCTGGGAAAGAAAACTCAGCAGTCCAGGTTCCTGATGTCAGTTTGTAGGGCTCCCTTGGGTGTATCAGAGCAGCACAAGTTTGAGGTGGGGACAACTTCGGTGTGGGGTCCATCCTTCGATATAAGGATTTTTTGCAGTCAGGGCCAGGGGCCCCTGGGCACATCCTTTTTCCATTTTCCCTGGGAAAGAAAACTCAGCAGTCCAGGTTCCTGATGTCAGTTTGTAGGGCTCCCTTGCGTCTATCAGGGCAGCACAAGTTTGAGGTGGGGACAACTTCGGTGTGGGGTCCATCCTTCGATATAAGGATTTTTTGCAGTCAGGGCCAGGGGCCCCTGGGCACATCCTTTTTCCATTTTCCCTGGGAAAGAAAACTCAGCAGTCCAGGTTCCTGATGTCAGTTTGTAGGGCTCCCTTGGGTCTATCAGGGCAGCACAAGTTTGAGGTGGTCACAACTTCGGTGTGGGCTCCATCCTTCGATATAAGGATTTTTTGCAGTCAGGGCCAGGGGCCCCTGGGCACATCCTTTTTCCATTTTCCCTGGGAAAGAAAACTCAGCAGTCCAGGTTCCTGATGTCCGTTTGTAGGGCTCCCTTGGGTCTGTCAGGGCAGCACAAGTTTGAGGTGGGGACAACTTCGGTGTGGGGCCCATCCTTCGATATAAGGATTCTTTGCAGTGAGGCCCCAGCCCAGGTCCAGGGGCCCCTGGCACATCCTTTTTCCATTTTCCCTGGGAAAGAAAACTCAGCAGTCCAGGTTCCTGATGTCAGTTTGTAGGGCTCCCTTGGGTCTATCAGGGCAGCACAAGTTTTAGGTGGGGACAACTTCAGTGTGGGCTCCATCCTTCGATATAAGGATTTTTTGCAGTCAGGGCCGGGGGCCCCTGGGCACATCCTTTTTCCATTTTCCCTGGGAAAGAAAACTCAGCAGTCCAGGTTCCTGATGTAAGTTTGTAGGGTTCCCTTGGGTCTATCAGGGCAGCACAAGTTTGAGGTGGGACATCTTCGGTGTGGAGTCCATCCTTCGATATAAGGATTTTTTGCAGTGAGGTCCCAGCCCAGGGCCAGGGGCCCCTGGGCACATCCTTTTTCCATTTTCCCTGGGAAAGAAAACTCAGCAGTCCAGGTTCCTGATGTCAGTTTGTAGGGTTCCCTTGGGTGTATCAGGGCAGCACAAGTTTGAGGTGGGGACAACTTCGGTGTGGGGTCCATCCTTCGATATAAGGATTTTTTGCAGTGAGGCCCCTACCCAGGGCCAGGGGCCCCTGGGCAAATCCTTTTTCCATTTTCCCTAGGAAAGAAAACTCAGCAGTCCAGGTTCCTGATGTCAGTTTGTACGGCTCCCTTGGGTGTATCAGGGCAGCACAAGTTTGAGGTGGGGACAACTTCGGTGTGGGGTGCATCCTTCGATATAAGGATTTTTTGCAGTCAGGGCCAGGGCCCCCTGGGCACATCCTTTTTCCATTTTCCCTGGGAAAGAAAACTCAGCAGTCCAGGTTCCTGATGTCAGTTTGTAGGGCTCCCTTGGGTCTATCAGGGCAGCACAAGTTTGAGGTGGGGACAACTACGGTTTGGGGTTCATCCTTCGATATATGGAATTTTGCAGTCAGGGCCAGGGGCCCCTGGGCACATCCTTTTTCCATTTTCCCTGGGAAAGAAAACATCAGCAGTCCAGGTTCCTGATGTCAGTTTGTAGGGCTCCCTTGGGTCTATCAGGGCAGCACAAGTTTGAGGTGGGGACAACTTCGGTGTGGGGTCCATCCTTGGATATAAAGATTTTTTGCAGTGAGGTCCCTGCTCAGGGCCAGGGGCCCCTGGGCACATCCTTTTTCCATTTTCCCTGGGAAAGAAAACTCAGCAGTCCAGGTTCCTGATGTCAGTTTGTAGGGCTCCCTTGGGTCTATCAGGGCAGCACAAGTTTGAGGTGGGGACAACTTCGGTGTGGGGTCCATCCTTCGATATAAGAATTTTTTGCAGTCAGGGCCAGGGGCCCCTGGGCACATCCTTTTTCCATTTTCCCTGGGAAAGAAAACTCAGCAGTCCAGGTTCCTGATGTCAGTTTGTAGGGCTCCCTTGGGTCTATCAGGGCAGCACAAGTTTGAGGTGGGGACAACTTCGGTCTGGGGTCCATCCTTCGATATAAGGATTTTTTGCAGTCAGGGCCAGGGGCCCAGGGCCAGGGGCCCCTGGGCACATCCTTTTTCCATTTTCCCTGGGAAAGAAAACTCAGCAGTCCAGGTTCCTGATGTCAGTTTGTAGGGCTCCCTTGGGTCTATCAGGGCAGCACAAGTTTGAGGTGGGGACAACTTCGGTGTGGGGTCCATCCTTGGATATAAGGATTTTTTGCAGTGAGGTCCCTGCCCAGGGCCAGGGGCCCCTGGGCACATCCTTTTTCCATTTTCCCTGGGAAAGAAAACTCAGCAGTCCACGTTCCTGATGTCAGTTTGTAGGGCTCCCTTGGGTCTATCAGGGCAGCACAAGTTTGAGGTGGGGACATCTTCGGTGTGGGGTCCATCCTTCGATATAAGGATTCTTTGCAGTGAGGCCCCAGCCCAGGTCCAGGGGCCCCTGGGCACATCCTTTTTCCATTTTCCCTGGGAAAGAAAACTCAGCAGTCCAGGTTCCTGATGTCACTTTGTAGGGCTCCCTTGGGTCTATCAGGGCAGCACAAGTTTGAGGTGGGGACAAATTCAGTGTCGGCTCCATCCTTCGATATAAGGATTTTTTGCAGTCAGGGCCAAGGGCCCCTGGGCACATCCTTTTTCCATTTTCCCTGGGAAAGAAAACTCAGCAGTCCAGGTTCCTGATGTCAGTTTGTAGGGCTCCCTTGGGTCTATCAGGGCAGCACAAGTTTGAGTTGGGGACAACTTCGGTGTGGGGTCCATCCTTCAATATAAGGATTCTTTGCAGTGAGGCCCCAGCCCACGTCCAGGGGCCCCTGGCACATCCTTTTTCCATTTTCCCTGGGAAAGAAAATTCAGCAGTCCAGGTTCCTGATGTCAGTTTGTACGGCTCCCTTGGGTCTATCAGGGCAGCACAAGTTTGAGGTGGCAACAACTTCGGTGTGGGGTCCATCCTTCGATATAAGGATTTTTTGCAGTCAGGGCCAGGGGCCCCTGGGCACATCCTTTTTCCATTTTCCCTGGGAAAGAAAACTCAGCAGTCCAGGTTCCTGATGTCAGTTTGTAGGGCTCCCTTGGGTCTATCAGGGCAGCACAAGTTTGAGTTGGGGACAACTTCGGTGTGAGGTCCATCCTTCGATATAAGGATTCTTTGCAGTGAGGCCCCAGCCCAGGTCCAGGGGCCCCTGGCACATCCTTTTTCCATTTTCCCTGGGAAAGAAAACTCAGCAGTCCAGGTTCCTGATGTCAGTTTGTAGGGCTCCCTTGGGTGTATCAGGGCAGCACAAGTTTGAGGTGGGGACAACTTCGGTGTGGGGTCCATCCTTCGATATAAGGATTTTTTGCAGTCAGGGCCAGGGGCCCCTGGGCACATCCTTTTTCCATTTTCCCTGGGAAAGAAAACTCAGCAGTCCAGGTTCCTGATGTCAGTTTGTAGGGCTCCCTTGGGTCTATCAGGGCAGCACAAGTTTGAGGTGGGGACAACTTCGGTGTGGGGTCCATCCTTCGATATAAGGATTTTTTGCAGTGATGTCCCTGCCCAGGGCCAGGGGCCCCTGGGCACATCCTTTTTCCATTTTCCCTGGGAAAGAAAACTCAGCAGTCCAGGTTCCTGATGTCACATTGTAGGGCTCCCTTGGGTCTATCAGGGCAGCACAAGTTTGAGGTGGGGACAAATTCAGTGTGGGGTCCATCCTTCGATATAAGGATTTTTTGCAGTCAGGGCCAAGGGCCCCTGGGCACATCCTTTTTCCATTTTCCCTGGGAAAGAAAACTCAGCAGTCCAGGTTCCTGATGTCAGTTTGTAGGGCTCCCTTGGGTCTATCAGGGCAGCACAAGTTTGAGTTGGGGACAACTTCGGTGTGGGGTCCATCCTTTGATATAAGGATTCTTTGCAGTGAGGCCCCAGCCCAGGTCCAGGGGCCCCTGGCACATCCTTTTTCCATTTTCCCTGGGAAAGAAAACTCAGCAGTCCAGGTTCCTGATGTCAGTTTGTAGGGCTCCCTTGGGTGTATCAGGGCAGCACAAGTTTGAGGTGGGGACAACTTCGGTGTGGGGTCCATCCTTCGATATAAGGATTTTTTGCAGTCAGGGCCAGGGGCCCCTGGGCACATCCTTTTTCCATTTTCCCTGGGAAAGAAAACTCAGCAGTCCAGGTTCCTGATGTCAGTTTGTAGGGCTCCCTTGGGTCTATCAGGGCAGCACAAGTTTGAGGTGGGGACAACTTCGGTGTGGGGTCCATCCTTCGATATAAGGATTCTTTGCAGTGAGGCACCAGCCCAGGGCCAGGGGCCCCTGGGCACATCCTTTTTCCATTTTCCCTGGGAAAGAAAACTCAGCAGTCCAGGTTCCTGATGTCAGTTTGTAGGGCTCCCATGGGTCTATCAGGGCAGCACAAGTTTGAGGTGGGGACAACTTCGGTGTGGGGTCCATCCTTCGATATAAGGATTTTTTGCAGTGAGGTCCCTGCTCAGGGCCAGGGGCCCCTGGGCACATCCTTTTTCCATTTTCCCTGGGAAAGAAAACTCAGCTGTCCAGGTTCCTGATGTCAGTTTGTAGGGCTCCCTTGGGTCTATCAGGGCAGCACAAGTTTGAGGTGGGGACAACTTCGGTGTGGGGTCCATCCTTCGATATAAGGATTTTTTGCAGTCAGGGCCAGGGGCCCCTGGGCACATCCTTTTTCCATTTTCCCTGGGAAAGAAAACTCAGCAGTCCAGGTTCCTGATGTCAGTTTGTAGGGCTCCCTTGGGTCTATCAGGGCAGCACAAGTTTGAGGTGGGGACAACTTCGGTGTGGGGTCCATCCTTCGATATAAGGATTTTTTGCAGTCAGGGCCAGGGCCCCCTGGGCACATCCTTTTTCCATTTTCCCTGGGAAAGAAAACTCAGCAGTCCAGGTTCCTGATGTCAGTTTGTAGGGCTCCCTTGGGTCTATCAGGGCAGCACAAGTTTGAGGTGGGGACAACTTCGGTGTGGGGTCCATCCTTGGATATAAGGATTTTTTGCAGTGAGGTCCCTGCTCAGGGCCAGGGGCCCCTGGGCACATCCTTTTTCCATTTTCCCTGGGAAAGAAAACTCAGCAGTCCAGGTTCCTGATGTCAGTTTGTAGGGCTCCCTTGGGTCTATCAGGGCAGCACAAGTTTGAGTTGGGGACAACTTCGGTGTGGGGTCCATCCTTCGATATAAGAATTTTTTGCAGTCAGGGCCAGGGGCCCCTGGGCACATCCTTTTTCCATTTTCCCTGGGAAAGAAAACTCAGCAGTCCAGGTTCCTGATGTCAGTTTGTAGGGCTCCCTTGGGTCTATCAGGGCAGCACAAGTTTGAGGTGGGGACAACTTCGGTGTGGGGTCCATCCTTGGATATAAGGATTTTTTGCAGTGAGGCCCCTGCCCAGGGCCAGGGGCCCCTGGGCACATCCTTTTTCCATTTTCCCTGGGAAAGAAAACTCAGCAGTCCAGGTTCCTGATGTCAGTTTGTAGGGCTCCCTTGGGTCTATCAGGGCAGCACAAGTTTGAGGTGGGGACATCTTCGGTGTGGGGTCCATCCTTCGATATAAGGATTCTTTGCAGTGAGGCCCCAGCCCAGGTCCAGGGGCCCCTGGGCACATCCTTTTTCCATTTTCCCTGGGAAAGAAAACTCAGCAGTCCAGGTTCCTGATGTCACTTTGTAGGGCTCCCTTGGGTCTATCAGGGCAGCACAAGTTTGAGGTGGGGACAAATTCAGTGTCGGCTCCATCCTTCGATATAAGGATTTTTTGCAGTCAGGGCCAAGGGCCCCTGGGCACATCCTTTTTCCATTTTCCCTGGGAAAGAAAACTCAGCAGTCCAGGTTCCTGATGTCAGTTTGTAGGGCTCCCTTGGGTCTATCAGGGCAGCACAAGTTTGAGTTGGGGACAACTTCGGTGTGGGGTCCATCCTTCAATATAAGGATTCTTTGCAGTGAGGCCCCAGCCCAGGTCCAGGGGCCCCTGGCACATCCTTTTTCCATTTTCCCTGGGAAAGAAAACTCAGCAGTCCAGGTTCCTGATGTCAGTTTGTAGGGCTCCCTTGGGTCTATCAGGGCAGCACAAGTTTGAGGTGGCAACAACTTCGGTGTGGGGTCCATCCTTCGATATAAGGATTTTTTGCAGTCAGGGCCAGGGGCCCCTGGGCACATCCTTTTTCCATTTTCCCTGGGAAAGAAAACTCAGCAGTCCAGGTTCCTGATGTCAGTTTGTAGGGCTCCCTTGGGTCTATCAGGGCAGCACAAGTTTGAGGTGGGGACAACTTCGGTGTGGGGTCCATCCTTCGATATAAGGATTTTTTGCAGTCAGGGCCAGGGGCCCCTGGGCACAACCTTTGGCCATTTTCCCTGGGAAAGAAAACTCAGCAGTCCAGGTTTCTGATGTCAGTTTGTAGGGCTCCCTTGGGTCTATCAGGGCAGCACAAGTTTGAGGTGGGGACAACTTCGGTGTGGGGTTCATCCTTTGATATAAGGATTCTTTGCAGTGAGGCCCCAGCCCAGGTCCAGGGGCCCCTGGCACATCCTTTTTCCATTTTCCCTGGGAAAGAAAACTCAGCAGTCCAGGTTCCTGATGTCAGTTTGTAGGGCTCCCTTGGGTCTATCAGGGCAGCACAAGTTTGAGGTGGGGACAACTTCGGTGTGGGGTCCATCCTTCGATATAAGGATTTTTTGCAGTCAGGGCCAGGGGCCCCTGGGCACATCCTTTTTCCATTTTCCCTGGGAAAGAAAACTCAGCAGTCCAGGTTCCTGATGTCACTTTGTAGGGCTCCCTTGGGTCTATCAGGGCAGCACAAGTTTGAGGTGGGGACAACTTCGGTGTGGGGTCCATCCTTCGATATAAGGATTTTTTGCAGTCAGGGCCAGGGGCCCCTGGGCACATCCTTTTTCCATTTTCCCTGGGAAAGAAAACTCAGCAGTCCAGGTTCCTGATGTCAGTTTGTAGGGCTCCCTTGGGTCTATCAGGGCAGCACAAGTTTGAGGTGGCAACAACTTCGGTGTGGGGTCCATCCTTCGATATAAGGATTTTTTGCAGTCAGGGCCAGGGGCCCCTGGGCACAACCTTTGGCCATTTTCCCTGGGAAAGAAAACTCAGCAGTCCAGGTTCCTGATGTCAGTTTGTAGGGCTCCCTTGGGTCTATCAGGGCAGCACAAGTTTGAGGTGGGGACAACTTCGGTGTGGGGTTCATCCTTTGATATAAGGATTCTTTGCAGTGAGGCCCCAGCCCAGGTCCAGGGGCCCCTGGCACATCCTTTTTCCATTTTCCCTGGGAAAGAAAACTCAGCAGTCCAGGTTCCTGATGTCACTTTGTAGGGCTCCCTTGGGTCTATCAGGGCAGCACAAGTTTGAGGTGGGGACAACTTCGGTGTGGGGTCCATCCTTCGATATAAGGATTTTTTGCAGTCAGGGCCAGGGGCCCCTGGGCACAACCTTTGGCCATTTACCCTGGGAAAGAAAACTCAGCAGTCCAGGTTCCTGATGTCAGTTTGTAGGGCTCCCTTGGGTCTATCAGGGCAGCACAAGTTTGAGGTGGGGACAACTTCGGTGTGGGCTCCATCCTTCGATATAAGGATTTTTTGCAGTCAGGGCCAGGGGCCCAGGGCCAGGGGCCCCTGGGCACATCCTTTTTCCATTTTCCCTGGGAAAGAAAACTCAGCAGTCCAGGTTCCTGATGTCAGTTTGTAGGGCTCCCTTGGGTCTATCAGGGCAGCACAAGTTTGAGGTGGGGACAACTTCTGTGTGGGGTCCATCCTTCGATATAAGGATTTTTTGCAGTGAGGTCCCTGCCCAGGGCCAGGGGCCCCTGGGCACATCCTTTTTCCATTTTCCCTGGGAAAGAAAACTCAGCTGTCCAGGTTCCTGATGTCAGTTTGTAGGGCTCCCTTGGGTCTATCAGGGCAGCACAAGTTTGAGGTGGCGACAACTTCGGTGTGGGGTCCATCCTTCGATATAAGGATTTTTTGCAGTGAGGCCCCAGCCCAGGTCCAGGGGCCCCTGGGCACATCCTTTTTCCATTTTCCCTGGGAAAGAAAACTCAGCAGTCCAGGTTCCTGATGTCACTTTGTAGGGCTCCCTTGGGTCTATCAGGGCAGCACAAGTTTGAGGTGGGGACAAATTCAGTGTGGGGTCCATCCTTCGATATAAGGATTTTTTGCAGTCAGGGCCAAGGGCCCCTGGGCACATCCTTTTTCCATTTTCCCTGGGAAAGAAAACTCAGCAGTCCAGGTTCCTGATGTCAGTTTGTAGGGCTCCCTTGGGTCTATCAGGGCAGCACAAGTTTGAGTTGGGGACAACTTCGGTGTGGGCTCCATCCTTCGATATAAGGATTTTTTGAGGTGAGGCCCCAGCCCAGGTCCAGGGGCCCCTGGCACATCCTTTTTCCATTTTCCCTGGGAAAGAAAACTCAGCAGTCCAGGTTCCTGATGTCAGTTTGTAGGGCTCCCTTGGGTGTATCAGGGCAGCACAAGTTTGAGGTGGGGACAACTTCGGTGTGGGGTCCATCCTTCGATATAAGGATTTTTTGCAGTCAGGGCCAGGGGCCCCTGGGCACATCCTTTTTCCATTTTCCCTGGGAAAGAAAACTCAGCAGTCCAGGTTCCTGATGTCAGTTTGTAGGGCTCCCTTGGGTCTATCAGGGCAGCACAAGTTTTAGGTGGGGACAACTTCGGTGTGGGGTCCATCCTTCGATATAAGGATTTTTTGCAGTGAGGTCCCTGCTCAGGGCCAGGGGCCCCTGGGCACATCCTTTTTCCATTTTCCCTGGGAAAGAAAACTCAGCTGTCCAGGTTCCTGATGTCAGTTTGTAGGGCTCCCTTGGGTCTATCAGGGCAGCACAAGTTTGAGGTGGGGACAACTTCGGTGTGGGGTCCATCCTTCGATATAAGGATTTTTTGCAGTCAGGGCCAGGGGCCCCTGGGCACATCCTTTTTCCATTTTCCCTGGGAAAGAAAACTCAGCAGTCCAGGTTCCTGATGTCAGTTTGTAGGGCTCCCTTGGGTCTATCAGGGCAGCACAAGTTTGAGGTGGGGACAACTTCGGTGTGGGGTCCATCCTTCGATATAAGGATTTTTTGCAGTCAGGGCCAGGGCCCCCTGGGCACATCCTTTTTCCATTTTCCCTGGGAAAGAAAACTCAGCAGTCCAGGTTCCTGATGTCAGTTTGTAGGGCTCCCTTGGGTCTATCAGGGCAGCACAAGTTTGAGGTGGGGACAACTTCGGTGTGGGGTCCATCCTTGGATATAAGGATTTTTTGCAGTGAGGTCCCTGCTCAGGGCCAGGGGCCCCTGGGCACATCCTTTTTCCATTTTCCCTGGGAAAGAAAACTCAGCAGTCCAGGTTCCTGATGTCAGTTTGTAGGGCTCCCTTGGGTCTATCAGGGCAGCACAAGTTTGAGGTGGGGACAACTTCGGTGTGGGGTCCATCCTTCGATATAAGGATTTTTTGCAGTGAGGTCCCTGCCCAGGGCCAGGGGCCCCTGGGCACATCCTTTTTCCATTTTCCCTGGGAAAGAAAACTCAGCAGTCCACGTTCCTGATGTCAGTTTGTAGGGCTCCCTTGGGTCTATCAGGGCAGCACAAGTTTGAGGTGGGGACATCTTCGGTGTGGGGTCCATCCTTCGATATAAGGATTCTTTGCAGTGAGGCCCTAGCCCAGGTCCAGGGGCCCCTGGGCACATCCTTTTTCCATTTTCCCTGGGAAAGAAAACTCAGCAGTCCAGGTTCCTGATGTCACTTTGTAGGGCTCCCTTGGGTCTATCAGGGCAGCACAAGTTTGAGGTGGGGACAAATTCAGTGTCGGCTCCATCCTTCGATATAAGGATTTTTTGCAGTCAGGGCCAAGGGCCCCTGGGCACATCCTTTTTCCATTTTCCCTGGGAAAGAAAACTCAGCAGTCCAGGTTCCTGATGTCAGTTTGTAGGGCTCCCTTGGGTCTATCAGGGCAGCACAAGTTTGAGTTGGGGACAACTTCGGTGTGGGGTCCATCCTTCAATATAAGGATTCTTTGCAGTGAGGCCCCAGCCCAGGTCCAGGGGCCCCTGGCACATCCTTTTTCCATTTTCCCTGGGAAAGAAAACTCAGCAGTCCAGGTTCCTGATGTCAGTTTGTAGGGCTCCCTTGGGTGTATCAGGGCAGCACAAGTTTGAGGTGGCAACAACTTCGGTGTGGGGTCCATCCTTCGATATAAGGATTTTTTGCAGTCAGGGCCAGGGGCCCCTGGGCACATCCTTTTTCCATTTTCCCTGGGAAAGAAAACTCAGCAGTCCAGGTTCCTGATGTCAGTTTGTAGGGCTCCCTTGGGTCTATCAGGGCAGCACAAGTTTGAGGTGGGGACAACTTCGGTGTGGGGTCCATCCTTCGATATAAGGATTTTTTGCAGTCAGGGCCAGGGGCCCCTGGGCACAACCTTTGGCCATTTTCCCTGGGAAAAAAAACTCAGCAGTCCAGGTTCCTGATGTCAGTTTGTAGGGCTCCCTTGGGTCTATCAGGGCAGCACAAGTTTGAGGTGGGGACAACTTCGGTGTGGGGTCCATCCTTCGATATAAGGATTTTTTGCAGTGAGGCCCCAGCCCAGGGCCAGTGGCCCCTGGGCACATCCTTTTTCCATTTTCCCTGGGAAAGAAAACTCAGCAGTCCAGGTTCCTGATGTCAGTTTGTAGGGCTCCCTTGGGTCTATCAGGGCAGCACAAGTTTGAGGTGGGGACAAATTCAGTGTGGGCTCCATCCTTCGATATAAGGATTTTTTGCAGTCAGGGCCAGGGGCCCCTGGGCACATCCTTTTTCCATTTTCCCTTGGAAAGAAAACTCAGCAGTCCAGGTTCCTGATGTCAGTTTGTAGGGCTCCCTTGGGTCTATCAGGGCAGCACAAGTTTGAGTTGGGGACAACTTTGGTGTGGGGTCCATCCTTCGATATAAGGATTCTTTGCAGTGAGGCCCCAGCCCAGGTCCAGGGGCCCCTGGCACATCCTTTTTCCATTTTCCCTGGGAAAGAAAACTCAGCAGTCCAGGTTCCTGATGTCAGTTTGTAGGGCTCCCTTGGGTGTATCAGGGCAGCACAAGTTTGAGGTGGGGACAACTTCGGTGTGGGGTCCATCCTTCGATATAAGGATTTTTTGCAGTCAGGGCCAGGGGCCCCTGGGCACAACCTTTGGCCATTTTCCCTGGGAAAGAAAACTCAGCAGTCCAGGTTCCTGATGTCAGTTTGTAGGGCTCCCTTGGGTCTATCAGGGCAGCACAAGTTTGAGGTGGGGACAACTTCGGTGTGGGCTCCATCCTTCGATATAAGGAGTTTTTGCAGTCAGGGCCAGGGGCCCAGGGCCAGGGGCCCCTGGGCACATCCTTTTTCCATTTTCCCTGGGAAAGAAAACTCAGCAGTCCAGGTTCCTGATGTCAGTTTGTAGGGCTCCCTTGGGTCTATCAGGGCAGCACAAGTTTGAGGTGGGGACAACTTCGGTGTGGGGCCCATCCTTCGATATAAGGATTCTTTGCAGTGAGGCACCAACCCAGGGCCAGGGGCCCCTGGGCACATCCTTTTTCCATTTTCCCTGGGAAAGAAAACTCAGCAGTCCAGGTTCCTGATGTCAGTTTGTAGGGCTCCCTTGGGTCTATCAGGGCAGCACAAGTTTGAGGTGGGGACAACTTCGGTGTGGGGTCCATCCTTCGATATAAGGAGTTTTTGCAGTCAGGGCCAGGGGCCCCTGGGCACATCCTTTTTCCATTTTCCCTGGGAAAGAAAACTCAGCAGTCCAGGTTCCTGATGTCAGTTTGTAGGGCTCCCTTGGGTCTATCAGGGCAGCACAAGTTTGAGGTGGCAACAACTTCGGTGTGGGGTCCATCCTTCGATATAAGGATTTTTTGCAGTCAGGGCCAGGGGCCCCTGGGCACATCCTTTTTCCATTTTCCCTGGGAAAGAAAACTCAGCAGTCCAGGTTCCTGATGTCAGTTTGTAGGGCTCCCTTGGGTCTATCAGGGCAGCACAAGTTTGAGGTGGGGACAACTTTGGTGTGGGGTCCATCCTTCGATATAAGGATTTTTTGCAGTCAGGGCCAGGGGCCCCTGGGCACATCCTTTTTCCATTTTCCCTGGGAAAGAAAACTCAGCAGTCCAGGTTCCTGATGTCAGTTTGTAGGGCTCCCTTGGGTCTATCAGGGCAGCACAAGTTTGAGGTGGGGAGAAGTTCGGTGTGGGGTCCATCCTTCGATATAAAGATTTTTTACAGTCAGGGCCAGGGGCCCCTGGGCACATCCTTTTTCCAATTTCCCTGGGAAAGAAAATTCAGCAGTCCAGGTTCCTGATGTCAGTTTGTAGGGCTCCCTTGGGTTTATCAGGGCAGCACAAGTTTGAGGTGGGGACAAATTCAGTGTGGGGTCCATCCTTCGATATAAGGAGTTTTTGCAGTCAGGGCCAGGGGCCCCTGGGCACATCCTTTTTCCATTTTCCCTGGGAAAGAAAACTCAGCAGTCCAGGTTCCTGATGTCCGTTTGTAGGGCTCCCTTGGGTCTATCAGGGCAGCACAAGTTTGAGTTGGGGACAACTTCGGTGTGGGGTCCATCCTTCGATATAAGGATTCTTTGCAGTGAGGCCCCAGCCCAGGTCCAGGGGCCCCTGGCACATACTTTTTCCATTTTCCCTGGGAAAGAAAACTCAGCAGTCCAGGTTCCTGATGTCAGTTTGTAGGGCTCACATGGGTCTATCAGGGCAGCACAAGTTTGAGGTGGGGACATCTTCGGGGTGGGGTCCATCCTTCGATATAAGGATTTTTTGCAGTCAGGGCCAGGGGCCCCTGGGCACATCCTTTTTCCATTTTCCCTGGGAAAGAAAACTCAGCAGTCCAGGTTCCTGATGTCAGTTTGTAGGGCTCCCTTGGGTCTATCAGGGCAGCACAAGTTTTAGGTGGGGACAACTTCAGTGTGGGCTCCATCCTTCGATATAAGGATTTTTTGCAGTCAGGGCCAGGGGCCCCTGGGCACATCCTTTTTCCATTTTCCCTGGGAAAGAAAACTCAGCAGTCCAGGTTCCTGATGTCAGTTTGTAGGGTTCCGTTGGGTCTATCAGGGCAGCACAAGTTTGAGGTGGGACATCTTCGGTGTGGAGTCCATCCTTCGATATAAGGATTTTTTGCAGAGAGGCTCCAGCCCAGGGCCAGGGGCCCCTGGGCACATCCTTTTTCCATTTTCCCTGGGAAAGAAAACTCAGCAGTCCAGGTTCCTGATGTCAGTTTGTAGGGCTCCCTTGGGTCTATCAGGGCAGCACAAGTTTGAGGTGGGGACAACTTCGGTGTGGGGTCCATCCTTCGATATAACGAGTTTTTGCAGTCAGGGCCAGGGGCCCCTGGGCCCATCCTTTTTCCATTTTCCCTGGGAAAGAAAACTCAGCAGTCCAGGTTCCTGATGTCAGTTTGTAGGGCTCCCTTGGGTCTATCAGGGCAGTACAAGTTTGAGGTGGTCACAACTTCGGTGTGGGGTCCATCCTTCGATATAAGGATTTTTTGCAGTCAGGGCCAGGGGCCCCTGGGCACATCCTTTTTCCATTTTCCCTGGGAAAGAAAACTCAGCAGTCCAGGTTCCTGATGTCAGTTTGTAGGGCTCCCTTGGGTCTATCAGGGCAGCACAAGTTTGAGGTGGGGACAACTTCGGTGTGGGGTCCATCCTTCGATATAAGGATTTTTTGCAGTCAGGGCCAGGGGCCCCTGGGCCCATCCTTTTTCCATTTACCCTGGGAAAGAAAACTCAGCAGTCCAGGTTCCTGATGTCTGTTTGTAGGGCTCCCTTGGGTCTATCAGGGCAGCACAAGTTTGAGGTGGTCACAACTTCGGTGTGGGCTCCATCCTTCGATATAAGGATTTTTTGCAGTCAGGGCCAGGGGCCCCTGGGCACAACCTTTGGCCATTTTCCCTGGGAAAGAAAACTCAGCAGTCCAGGTTCCTGATGTCAGTTTGTAGGGCTCCCTTGGGTCTATCAGGGCAGCACAAGTTTGAGGTGGGGACAACTTCGGTGTGGGCTCCATCCTTCGATGTAAGGATTTTTTGCAGTCAGGGCCAGGGGCCCAGGGCCAGGGGCCCCTGGGCACATCCTTTTTCCATTTTCCCTGGGAAAGAAAACTCAGCAGTCCAGGTTCCTGATGTCAGTTTGTAGGGCTCCCTTGGGTCTATCAGGGCAGCACAAGTTTGAGGTGGGGACAACTTCGGTGTGGGGTCCATCCTTCGATATAAGGATTTTTTGCAGTCAGGGCCAGGGGCCCCTGGGCACATCCTTTTTCCATTTTCCCTGGGAAAGAAAACTCAGCTGTCCAGGTTCCTGATGTCAGTTTGTAGGGCTCCCTTGGGTCTATCAGGGCAGCACAAGTTTGAGGTGGCAACAACTTCGGTGTGGGGTCCATCCTTCGATATAAGGATTTTTTGCAGTCAGGGCCAGGGGCCCCTGGGCACATCCTTTTTCCATTTTCCCTGGGAAAGAAAACTCAGCAGTCCAGGTTCCTGATGTCAGTTTGTAGGGCTCCCTTGGGTCTATCAGGGCAGCACAAGTTTGAGGTGGGGACAACTTCGGTGTGGGGTCCATCCTTGGATATAAGGATTTTTTGCAGTGAGGTCCCTGCTCAGGGCCAGGGGCCCCTGGGCACATCCTTTTTCCATTTTCCCTGGGAAAGAAAACTCAGCAGTCCAGGTTCCTGATGTCAGTTTGTAGGGCTCCCTTGGGTCTATCAGGGCAGCACAAGTTTGAGTTGGGGACAACTTCGGTGTGGGGTCCATCCTTCGATATAAGAATTTTTTGCAGTCAGGGCCAGGGGCCCCTGGGCACATCCTTTTTCCATTTTCCCTGGGAAAGAAAACTCAGCAGTCCAGGTTCCTGATGTCAGTTTGTAGGGCTACCTTGGGTCTATCTGGGCAGCACAAGTTTGAGGTGGGGACAACTTCGGTGTGGGGTCCATCCTTCGATATAAGGATTTTTTGCAGTCAGGGCCAGGGGCCCAGGGCCAGGGGCCCCTGGGCACATCCTTTTTCCATTTTCCCTGGGAAAGAAAACTCAGCAGTCCAGGTTCCTGATGTCAGTTTGTAGGGCTCCCTTGGGTCTATCAGGGCAGCACAAGTTTGAGGTGGGGACAACTTCGGTGTGGGGTCCATCCTTCGATATAAGGATTTTTTGCAGTGAGGTCCCTGCCCAGGGCCAGGGGCCCCTGGGCACATCCTTTTTCCATTTTCCCTGGGAAAGAAAACTCAGCAGTCCACGTTCCTGATGTCAGTTTGTAGGGCTCCCTTGGGTCTATCAGGGCAGCACAAGTTTGAGGTGGGGACAAATTCACTGTCGGCTCCATCCTTCGATATAAGGATTTTTTGCAGTCAGGGCCAAGGGCCCCTGGGCACATCCTTTTTCCATTTTCCCTGGGAAAGAAAACTCAGCAGTCCAGGTTCCTGATGTCAGTTTGTAGGGCTCCCTTGGGTCTATCAGGGCAGCATAAGTTTGAGTTGGGGACAACTTCGGTGTGGGGTCCATCCTTCAATATAAGGATTCTTTGCAGTGAGGCCCCAGCCCAGGTCCAGGGGCCCCTGGCACATCCTTTTTCCATTTTCCCTGGGAAAGAAAATTCAGCAGTCCAGGTTCCTGATGTCAGTTTGTAGGGCTCCCTTGGGTCTATCAGTGCAGCACAAGTTTGAGGTGGCAACAACTTCGGTGTGGGGTCCATCCTTCGATATAAGGATTTTTTGCAGTCAGGGCCAGGGGCCCATGGGCACATCCTTTTTCCATTTTACCTGGGAAAGAAAACTCAGCAGTCCAGGTTCCTGATGTCAGTTTGTAGGGCTCCCTTGGGTCTATCAGGGCAGCACAAGTTTGAGGTGGCGACAACTACGGTTTGGGGTCCATCCTTCGATATAAGGAATTTTGCAGTCATGGCCAGGGGCCCCTGGGCACATCCTTTTTCCATTTTCCCTGGGAAAGAAAACTCAGCAGTCCAAGTTCCTGATGTCAGTTTGTAGGGCTTCCTTGGGTCTATCAGGGCAGCACAAGTTTGAGGTGGGGACAACTTCGGTGTGGGGTCCATCCTTCGATATAAGGATTTTTTGCAGTCAGGGCCAGGGCCCCCTGGGCACATCCTTTTTCCATTTTCCCTGGGAAAGAAAACTCACCAGTCCAGGTTCCTGATGTCAGTTTGTAGGGCTCCCTTGGGTCTATCAGGGCAGCACAAGTTTGAGGTGGGGACAACTTCGGTGTGGGGTCCATCCTTCGATATAAGGAGTTTTTGCAGTCAGGGCCAGGGGCCCAGGGCCAGGGGCCCCTGGGCACATCCTTTTTCCATTTTCCCTGGGAAAGAAAACTCAGCAGTCCAGGTTCCTGATGTCCGTTTGTAGGGCTCCCTTGGGTCTATCAGGGCAGCACAAGTTTGAGGTGGGGACAACTTCGGTGTGGGATCCATCCTTCGATATAACGATTTTTTGCAGTCAGGGGCAGGGGCCCCTGGGCACATCCTTTTTCCATTTTCCCTGGGAAAGAAAACTCAGCAGTCCAGGTTCCTGATGTCAGTTTGTAGGGCTCCCTTGGGTCTATCAGGGCAGCACAAGTTTGAGTTGGGGACAACTTCGGTGTGGGGTCCATCCTTCGATATAAGGATTCTTTGCAGTGAGGCCCCAGCCCAGGTCCCGGGGCCCCTGGCACATCCTTTTTCCATTTTCCCTGGGAAAGAAAACTCAGCAGTCCAGGTTCCTGATGTCAGTTTGTAGGGCTCCCTTGGGTCTATCAGGGCAGCACAAGTTTGAGGTGGGGACAACTTCGGTGTGGGCTCCATCCTTCGATATAAGGAGGTTTTGCAGTCAGGGCCAGGGGCCCACGGCCAGGGGCCCCTGGGCACATCCTTTTTCCATTTTCCCTGGGAAAGAAAACTCAGCAGTCCAGGTTCCTGATGTCAGTTTGTAGGGCTCCCTTGGGTCTATCAGGGCAGCACAAGTTTGAGGTGGGGACAACTTCGGTGTGGGGTCCATCCTTCGATATAACGATTTTTTGCAGTCAGGGGCAGGGGCCCCTGGGCACATCCTTTTTCCATTTTCCCTGGGAAAGAAAACTCAGCAGTCCAGGTTCCTGATGTCAGTTTGTAGGGCTCCCTTGGGTCTATCAGGGCAGCACAAGTTTGAGGTGGGGACAACTTCGGTGTGGGGTCCATCCTTCGATATAAGGATTTTTTGCAGTCAGGGCCAGGGGCCCCTGGGCACAACCTTTGGCCATTTTCCCTGGGAAAGAAAACTCAGCAGTCCAGGTTCCTGATGTCAGTTTGTAGGGCTCCCTTGGGTCTATCAGGGCAGCACAAGTTTGAGGTGGGGACAACTTCGGTGTGGGGTCCATCCTTCGATGTAAGGATTTTTTGCAGTCAGGGCCAGGGGCCCAGGGCCAGGGGCCCCTGGGCACATCCTTTTTCCATTTTCCCTGGGAAAGAAAACTCAGCAGTCCAGGTTCCTGATGTCAGTTTGTAGGGCTACCTTGGGTCTATCAGGGCAGCACAAGTTTGAGGTGGGGACAACTTCGGTGTGGGGTCCATCCTTCGATATAAGGATTTTTTGCAGTCAGGGCCAGGGGCCCCTGGGCACATCCTTTTTCCATTTTCCCTGGGAAAGAAAACTCAGCTGTCCAGGTTCCTGATGTCAGTTTGTAGGGCTCCCTTGGGTCTATCAGGGCAGCACAAGTTTGAGGTGGCAACAACTTCGGTGTGGGGTCCATCCTTCGATATAAGGATTTTTTGCAGTCAGGGCCAGGGGCCCCTGGGCACATCCTTTTTCCATTTTCCCTGGGAAAGAAAACTCAGCAGTCCAGGTTCCTGATGTCAGTTTGTAGGGCTCCCTTGGGTCTATCAGGGCAGCACAAGTTTGAGGTGGGGACAACTTCGGTGTGGGGTCCATCCTTGGATATAAGGATTTTTTGCAGTGAGGTCCCTGCTCAGGGCCAGGGGCCCCTGGGCACATCCTTTTTCCATTTTCCCTGGGAAAGAAAACTCAGCAGTCCAGGTTCCTGATGTCAGTTTGTAGGGCTCCCTTGGGTCTATCAGGGCAGCACAAGTTTGAGTTGGGGACAACTTCGGTGTGGGGTCCATCCTTCGATATAAGAATTTTTTGCAGTCAGGGCCAGGGGCCCCTGGGCACATCCTTTTTCCATTTTCCCTGGGAAAGAAAACTCAGCAGTCCAGGTTCCTGATGTCAGTTTGTAGGGCTACCTTGGGTCTATCTGGGCAGCACAAGTTTGAGGTGGGGACAACTTCGGTGTGGGGTCCATCCTTCGATATAAGGATTTTTTGCAGTCAGGGCCTGGGGCCCAGGGCCAGGGGCACCTGGGCACATCCTTTTTCCATTTTCCCTGGGAAAGAAAACTCAGCAGTCCAGGTTCCTGATGTCAGTTTGTAGGGCTCCCTTGGGTCTATCAGGGCAGCACAAGTTTGAGGTGGGGACAACTTCGGTGTGGGGTCCATCCTTCGATATAAGGATTTTTTGCAGTGAGGTCCCTGCCCAGGGCCAGGGGCCCCTGGGCACATCCTTTTTCCATTTTCCCTGGGAAAGAAAACTCAGCAGTCCACGTTCCTGATGTCAGTTTGTAGGGCTCCCTTGGGTCTATCAGGGCAGCACAAGTTTGAGGTGGGGACATCTTCGGTGTGGGGTCCATCCTTCGATATAAGGATTCTTTGCAGTGAGGCCCCAGCCCAGGTCCAGGGGCCCCTGGGCACATCCTTTTTCCATTTTCCCTGGGAAAGAAAACTCAGCAGTCCAGGTTCCTGATGTCACTTTGTAGGGCTCCCTTGGGTCTATCAGGGCAGCACAAGTTTGAGGTGGGGACAAATTCAGTGTCGGCTCCATCCTTCGATATAAGGATTTTTTGCAGTCAGGGCCAAGGGCCCCTGGGCACATCCTTTTTCCATTTTCCCTGGGAAAGAAAACTCAGCTGTCCAGGTTCCTGATGTCAGTTTGTAGGGCTCCCTTGGGTCTATCAGGGCAGCATAAGTTTGAGTTGGGGACAACTTCGGTGTGGGGTCCATCCTTCAATATAAGGATTCTTTGCAGTGAGGCCCCAGCCCAGGTCCAGGGGCCCCTGGCACATCCTTTTTCCATTTTCCCTGGGAAAGAAAATTCAGCAGTCCAGGTTCCTGATGTCAGTTTGTAGGGCTCCCTTGGGTCTATCAGGGCAGCACAAGTTTGAGGTGGCAACAACTTCGGTGTGGGGTCCATCCTTCGATATAAGGATTTTTTGCAGTCAGGGCCAGGGGCCCATGGGCACATCCTTTTTCCATTGTCCCTGGGAAAGAAAACTCAGCAGTCCAGGTTCCTGATGTCAGTTTGTAGGGCTCCCTTGGGTCTATCAGGGCAGCACAAGTTTGAGGTGGGGACAACTACGGTTTGGGGTCCATCCTTTGATATAAGGAATTTTGCAGTCATGGCCAGGGGCCCCTGGGCACATCCTTTTTCCATTTTCCCTGGGAAAGAAAACTCAGCAGTCCAAGTTCCTGATGTCAGTTTGTAGGGCTCCCTTGGGTCTATCAGGGCAGCACAAGTTTGAGGTGGGGACAACTTCGGTGTGGGGTCCATCCTTCGATATAAGGATTTTTTGCAGTCAGGGCCAGGGGCCCCTGGGCACATCCTTTTTCCATTTTCCCTGGGAAAGAAAACTCAGCAGTCCAGGTTCCTGATGTCAGTTTGTAGGGCTTCCTTGGGTCTATCAGGGCAGCACAAGTTTGAGGTGGGGACAACTTCGGTGTGGGGTCCATCCTTCGATATAAGGATTTTTTGCAGTCAGGGCCAGGGCCCCCTGGGCACATCCTTTTTCCATTTTCCCTGGGAAAGAAAACTCAGCAGTCCAGGTTCCTGATGTCAGTTTGTAGGGCTCCCTTGGGTCTATCAGGGCAGCACAAGTTTGAGGTGGGGACAACTTCGGTGTGGGGTCCATCCTTCGATATAAGGAGTTTTTGCAGTCAGGGCCAGGTGCCCAGGGCCAGGGGCCCCTGGGCACATCCTTTTTCCATTTTCCCTGGGAAAGAAAACTCAGCAGTCCAGGTTCCTGATGTCAGTTTGTAGGGCTCCCTTGGGTCTATCAGGGCAGCACAAGTTTGAGGTGGGGACAACTTCGGTGTGGGCTCCATCCTTCGATATAAGGAGTTTTTGCAGTCAGGGCCAGGGGCCCAGGGCCAGGGGCCCCTGGGCACATCCTTTTTCCATTTTCCCTGGGAAAGAAAACTCAGCAGTCCAGGTTCCTGATGTCAGTTTGTAGGGCTCCCTTGGGTCTATCAGGGCAGCACAAGTTTGAGGTGAGGACAACTTCGGTGTGGGGTCCATCCTTCGATATAACGATTTTTTGCAGTCAGGGGCAGGGGCCCCTGGGCACATCCTTTTTCCATTTTCCCTGGGAAAGAAAACTCAGCAGTCCAGGTTCCTGATGTCAGTTTGTAGGGCTCCCTTGGGTCTATCAGGGCAGCACAAGTTTGAGGTGGCAACAACTTCGGTGTGGGGTCCATCCTTCGATATAAGGATTTTTTGCAGTCAGGGCCAGGGGCCCCTGGGCACATCCTTTTTCCATTTTCCCTGGGAAAGAAAACTCAGCAGTCCAGGTTCCTGATGTCAGCTTGTAGGGCTCCCTTGGGTCTATCAGGGCAGCACAAGTTTGAGGTGGGGACAACTTCGGTGTGGGGTTCATCCTTTGATATAAGGATTCTTTGCAGTGAGGCCCCAGCCCAGGTCCAGGGGCCCCTGGGCATATCCTTTTTCCATTTTCCCTGGGAAAGAAAACTCAGCAGTCCAGGTTCCTGATGTCAGTTTGTAGGGCTCCCTTGGGTCTATCAGGGCAGCACAAGTTTGAGGTGGGGACAACTTCGGTGTGGGGTCCATCCTTCGATATAAGGATTTTTTGCAGTCAGGGCCAGGGGCCCCTGGGCACATCCTTTTTCCATTTTCCCTGGGAAAGAAAACTCAGCAGTCCAGGTTCCTGATGTCAGTTTGTAGGGCTCCCTTGGGTCTATCAGGGCAGCACAAGTTTGAGGTGGGGACAACTTCGGTGTGGGGTCCATCCTTCGATATAAGGATTTTTTGCAGTCAGGGCCAGGGGCCCCTGGGCACATCCTTTTTCCATTTTCCCTGGGAAAGAAAACTCAGCAGTCCAGGTTCCTGATGTCAGTTTGTAGGGCTCCCTTGGGTCTATCAGGGCAGCACAAGTTTGAGGTGGGGACAACTTCGGTGTGGGGTCCATCCTTGGATATAAGGATTTTTTGCAGTGAGGTCCCTGCTCAGGGCCAGGGGCCCCTGGGCACATCCTTTTTCCATTTTCCCTGGGAAAGAAAACTCAGCAGTCCAGGTTCCTGATGTCAGTTTGTAGGGCTCCCTTGGGTCTATCAGGGCAGCACAAGTTTGAGTTGGGGACAACTTCGGTGTGGGGTCCATCCTTCGATATAAGAATTTTTTGCAGTCAGGGCCAGGGGCCCCTGGGCACATCCTTTTTCCATTTTCCCTGGGAAAGAAAACTCAGCAGTCCAGGTTCCTGATGTCAGTTTGTAGGGCTACCTTGGGTCTATCTGGGCAGCACAAGTTTGAGGTGGGGACAACTTCGGTGTGGGGTCCATCCTTCGATATAAGGATTTTTTGCTGTCAGGGCCTGGGGCCCAGGGCCAGGGGCCCCTGGGCACATCCTTTTTCCATTTTCCCTGGGAAAGAAAACTCAGCAGTCCAGGTTCCTGATGTCAGTTTGTAGGGCTCCCTTGGGTCTATCAGGGCAGCACAAGTTTGAGGTGGGGACAACTTCGGTGTGGGGTCCATCCTTGGATATAAGGATTTTTTGCAGTGAGGTCCCTGCCCAGGGCCAGGGGCCCCTGGGCACATCCTTTTTCCATTTTCCCTGGGAAAGAAAACTCAGCAGTCCAGGTTCCTGATGTCAGTTTGTAGGGCTCCCTTGGGTCTATCAGGGCAGCACAAGTTTGAGGTGGGGACATCTTCGGTGTGGGGTCCATCCTTCGATATAAGGATTCTTTGCAGAGAGGCCCCAGCCCAGGTCCAGGGGCCCCTGGGCACATCCTTTTTCCATTTTCCCTGGGAAAGAAAACTCAGCAGTCCACGTTCCTGATGTCACTTTGTAGGGCTCCCTTGGGTCTATCAGGGCAGCACAAGTTTGAGGTGGGGACAAATTCAGTGTCGGCTCCATCCTTCGATATAAGGATTTTTTGCAGTCAGGGCCAAGGGCCCCTGGGCACATCCTTTTTCCATTTTCCCTGGGAAAGAAAACTCAGCAGTCCAGGTTCCTGATGTCAGTTTGTAGGGCTCCCTTGGGTCTATCAGGGCAGCATAAGTTTGAGTTGGGGACAACTTCGGTGTGGGGTCCATCCTTCAATATAAGGATTCTTTGCAGTGAGGCCCCAGCCCAGGTCCAGGGGCCCCTGGCACATCCTTTTTCCATTTTCCCTGGGAAAGAAAATTCAGCAGTCCAGGTTCCTGATGTCAGTTTGTAGGGCTCCCTTGGGTCTATCAGGGCAGCACAAGTTTGAGGTGGGGACAACTTCGGTGTGGGGTCCATCCTTCTATATAAGGATTTTTTGCAGTCAGGGGCAGGGGCCCCTGGGCACATCCTTTTTCCATTTTCCCTGGGAAAGAAAACTCAGCAGTCCAGGTTCCTGATGTCAGTTTGTAGGGCCCCCATTGGGTCTATCAGGGCAGCACAAGTTTGAGGTGGTCACAAATTCGGTGTGGGCTCCATTCTTCGATATAAGGATTCTTTGCAGTCAGGGCCAGGGGGCCCTGGGCACATCCTTTTTCCATTTTCCCTGGGAAAGAAAACTCAGCAGTCCAGGTTCCTGATGTCAGTTTGTAGGGCTCCCTTGGGTCTATCAGGGCAGCACAAGTTTGAGGTGGGGACAACTTCGGTGTGGGGTCCATCCTTCGATATAAGGATTTTTTGCAGTCAGGGCCAGGGGCCCCTGGGCACATCCTTTTTCCATTTTCCCTGGGAAAGAAAACTCAGCAGTCCAGGTTCCTGATGTCAGTTTGTAGGGCTCCCTTGGGTCTATCAGGGCAGCACAAGTTTGAGGTGGGGAGAACTTCGGTGTGGGGTCCATCCTTCGATATAAAGATTTTTTGCAGTCAGGGCCAGGGGCCCCTGGGCACATCCTTTTTCCATTTTCCCTGGGAAAGAAAATTCAGCAGTCCAGGTTCCTGATGTCAGTTTGTAGGGCTCCCTTGGGTTTATCAGGGCAGCACAAGTTTGAGGTGGGGACAAATTCAGTGTGGGGTCCATCCTTCGATATAAGGAGTTTTTGCAGTCAGGGCCAGGGGCCCCTGGGCACATCCTTTTTCCATTTTCCCTGGGAAAGAAAACTCAGCAGTCCAGGTTCCTGATGTCAGTTTGTAAGGCTCCCTTGGGTCTATCAGGGCAGCACAAGTTTGAGGTGGGGACAACTTCGGTGTGGGGTCCATCCTTCGATATAAGGATTTTTTGCAGTCAGGGCCAGGGGCCCCTGGGCACATCCTTTTTCCATTTTCCCTGGGAAAGAAAACTCAGCAGTCCAGGTTCCTGATGTCAGTTTGTAGGGCTCCCTTGGGTCTATCAGGGCAGCACAAGTTTGAGGTGGGGACATCTTCGGTGTGGGGTCCATCCTTCGATATAAGGATTTTTTGCAGTGAGGCCCCAGCCCAGGGCCAGGGGCCCCTGGGCACATCCTTTTTCCATTTTCCCTGGGAAAGAAAACTCAGCAGTCCAGGTTCCTGATGTCAGTTTGTAGGGCTCCCTTGGGTCTATCAGGGCAGCACAAGTTT
This sequence comes from Lonchura striata, assembly GCF_046129695.1. Lineage (NCBI taxonomy): Eukaryota > Metazoa > Chordata > Aves > Passeriformes > Estrildidae > Lonchura > Lonchura striata. The sequence goes on from NC_134626.1 coordinate 183,436, forward strand.
GAGGTGGGGACAAATTCAGTGTGGGCTCCATCCTTCGTTATAAGGATTCTTTGCAGTCAGGGCCAGGGGCCCCTGGGCCCATCCTTTTTCCATTTTCCCTGGGAAAGAAAACTCAGCAGTCCAGGTTCCTGATGTCTGTTTGTAGGGCTGCCTTGGGTCTATCAGGGCAGCACAAGTTTGAGGTGGTCACAACTTCGTTGTGGGCTCCATCCTTCGATATAAGGAGTTTTTGCAGTCAGGGCCAGGGGCCCAGGGCCAGGGGCCCCTGGGCACATCCTTTTTCCATTTTCCCTGGGAAAGAAAACTCAGCAGTCCAAGTTCCTGATGTCAGTTTGTAGGGCTCCCTTGGGTCTATCAGGGCAGCACAAGTTTGAGGTGGGGACAACTTCGGTGTGGGGTCCATCCTTCGATATAAGGATTTTTTGCAGTCAGGGCCAGGGGCCCCTGGGCATATCCTTTTTCCATTTTTCCTGGGAAAGAAAACTCAGCAGTCCAGGTTCCTGATGTCAGTTTGTAGGGCTCCCTTGGGTGTATCAGGGCAGCACAAGTTTGAGGTGGGGACAACTTCGGTGTGGGGTCCATCCTTCGATATAAGGATTTTTTGCAGTCAGGGCCAGGGGCCCCTAGGCACATCCTTTTTCCATTTTCCCTGGGAAAGAAAACTCAGCAGTCCAGGTTCCTGATGTCAGTTTGTAGGGCTCCCTTGGGTCTATCAGGGCAGCACAAGTTTGAGGTGGGGACAACTTCGGTGTGGGGTCCATCCTTCGATATAAGGATTTTTTGCAGTCAGGGCCAGGGGCCCCTGGGCACAACCTTTGGCCATTTACCCTGGGAAAGAAAACTCAGCAGTCCAGGTTCCTGATGTCAGTTTGTAGGGCTCCCTTGGGTCTATCAGGGCAGCACAAGTTTGAGGTGGGGACAACTTCGGTGTGGGCTCCATCCTTCGATATAAGGATTTTTTGCAGTCAGGGCCAGGGGCCCAGGGCCAGGGGCCCCTGGGCACATCCTTTTTCCATTTTCCCTGGGAAAGAAAACTCAGCAGTCCAGGTTCCTGATGTCAGTTTGTAGGGCTCCCTTGGGTCTATCAGGGCAGCACAAGTTTGAGGTGGGGACAACTTCGGTGTGGGGTCCATCCTTCGATATAAGGATTTTTTGCAGTCAGGGCCAGGGCCCCCTGGGCACATCCTTTTTCCATTTTCCCTGGGAAAGAAAACTCAGCAGTCCACGTTCCTGATGTCAGTTTGTAGGGCTCCCTTGGGTCTATCAGGGCAGCACAAGTTTGAGGTGGGGACATCTTCGGTGTGGGGTCCATCCTTCGATATAAGGATTCTTTGCAGTGAGGCCCCAGCCCAGGTCCAGGGGCCCCTGGGCACATCCTTTTTCCATTTTCCCTGGGAAAGAAAACTCAGCAGTCCAGGTTCCTGATGTCACTTTGTAGGGCTCCCTTGGGTCTATCAGGGCAGCACAAGTTTGAGGTGGGGACAAATTCAGTGTCGGCTCCATCCTTCGATATAAGGATTTTTTGCAGTCAGGGCCAAGGGCCCCTGGGCACATCCTTTTTCCATTTTCCCTGGGAAAGAAAATTCAGCAGTCCAGGTTCCTGATGTCAGTTTGTAGGGCTCCCTTGGGTCTATCAGGGCAGCACAAGTTTGAGGTGGCAACAACTTCGGTGTGGGGTCCATCCTTCGATATAAGGATTTTTTGCAGTCAGGGCCAGGGGCCCCTGGGCACAATCTTTGGCCATTTTCCCTGGGAAAGAAAACTCAGCAGTCCAGGTTCCTGATGTCAGTTTGTAGGGCTCACATGGGTCTATCAGGGCAGCACAAGTTTGAGGTGGGGACATCTTCGGTGTGGGGTCCATCCTTCGATATAAGGATTTTTTGCAGTCAGGGCCAGGGGCCCCTGGGCACATCCTTTTTCCATTTTCCCTGGGAAAGAAAACTCAGCAGTCCAGGTTCCTGATGTCAGTTTGTAGGGCTCCCTTGGGTCTATCAGGGCAGCACAAGTTTTAGGTGGGGACAACTTCAGTGTGGGCTCCATCCTTCGATATAAGGATTTTTTGCAGTCAGGGCCAGGGGCCCCTGGGCACATCCTTTTTCCATTTTCCCTGGGAAAGAAAACTCAGCAGTCCAGGTTCCTGATGTCAGTTTGTAGGGTTCCGTTGGGTCTATCAGGGCAGCACAAGTTTGAGGTGGGACATCTTCGGTGTGGAGTCCATCCTTCGATATAAGGATTTTTTGCAGAGAGGCTCCAGCCCAGGGCCAGGGGCCCCTGGGCACATCCTTTTTCCATTTTCCCTGGGAAAGAAAACTCAGCAGTCCAGGTTCCTGATGTCAGTTTGTAGGGCTCCCTTGGGTCTATCAGGGCAGCACAAGTTTGAGGTGGGGACAACTTCGGTGTGGGGTCCATCCTTCGATATAAGGATTTTTTGCAGTCAGGGCCAGGGGCCCCTGGGCATATCCTTTTTCCATTTTCCCTGGGAAAGAAAACTCAGCAGTCCAGGTTCCTGATGTCAGTTTGTAGGGCTTCCTTGGGTCTATCAGGGCAGCACAAGTTTGAGGTGGGGACAACTTCGGTGTGGGGTCCATCCTTCGATATAAGGATTTTTTGCAGTCAGGGCCAGGGCCCCCTGGGCACATCCTTTTTCCATTTTCCCTGGGAAAGAAAACTCACCAGTCCAGGTTCCTGATGTCAGTTTGTAGGGCTCCCTTGGGTCTATCAGGGCAGCACAAGTTTGAGGTGGGGACAACTTCGGTGTGGGGTCCATCCTTCGATATAACGAGTTTTTGCAGTCAGGGCCAGGGGCCCCTGGGCCCATCCTTTTTCCATTTTCCCTGGGAAAGAAAACTCAGCAGTCCAGGTTCCTGATGTCAGTTTGTAGGGCTCCCTTGGGTCTATCAGGGCAGTACAAGTTTGAGGTGGTCACAACTTCGGTGTGGGCTCCATCCTTCGATATAAGGATTTTTTGCAGTCAGGGCCAGGGGCCCCTGGGCACATCCTTTTTCCATTTTCCCTGGGAAAGAAAACTCAGCAGTCCAGGTTCCTGATGTCCGTTTGTAGGGCTCCCTTGGGTCTATCAGGGCAGCACAAGTTTGAGGTGGTCACAACTTCGGTGTGGGCTCCATACTTCGATATAAGGATTTTTTGCAGTCAGGGCCAGGGGCCCCTGGGCACATCCTTTTTCCATTTTCCCTGGGAAAGAAAACTCAGCAGTCCAGGTTCCTGATGTCAGTTTGTAGGGCTCCCTTGGGTCTATCAGGGCAGCACAAGTTTGAGGTGGGGACAACTTCGGTGTGGGATCCATCCTTCGATATAACGATTTTTTGCAGTCAGGGGCAGGGGCCCCTGGGCACATCCTTTTTCCATTTTCCCTGGGAAAGAAAACTCAGCAGTCCAGGTTCCTGATGTCAGTTTGTAGGGCTCCCTTGGGTCTATCAGGGCAGCACAAGTTTGAGGTGGGGACAAATTCGGTGTGCGCTCCATCCTTCGATATAAGGAGTTTTTACAGTCAGGGCCAGGGGCCCAGGGCCAGGGGCCCCTGGGCACATCCTTTTTCCATTTTCCCTGGGAAAGAAAACTCAGCAGTCCAGGTTCCTGATGTCAGTTTGTAGGGCTCCCTTGGGTCTATCAGGGCAGCACAAGTTTGAGGTGGGGACAACTACGGTTTGGGGTTCATCCTTCGATATAAGGAATTTTGCAGTCATGGCCAGGGGCCCCTGGGCACATCCTTTTTCCATTTTCCCTGGGAAAGAAAACTCAGCAGTCCAGCTTCCTGATGTCCGTTTGTAGGGCTCCCTTGGGTCTATCAGGGCAGCACAAGTTTGAGGTGGGGACAACTTCGGTGTGGGGTCCATCCTTCGATATAAGGATTTTTTGCAGTCAGGGCCAGGGGCCCCTGGGCACATCCTTTTTCCATTTTCCCTGGGAAAGAAAACTCAGCAGTCCAGGTTCCTGATGTCAGTTTGTAGGGCTCCCTTGGGTCTATCAGGGCAGCACAAGTTTGAGGTGGGGACAACTTCGGTGTGGGGTCCATCCTTCGATATAAGAATTTTTTGCAGTCAGGGCCAGGGGCCCCTGGGCACATCCTTTTTCCATTTTCCCTGGGAAAGAAAACTCAGCAGTCCAGGTTCCTGATGTCAGTTTGTAGGGCTCCCTTGGGTCTATCAGGGCAGCACAAGTTTGAGGTGGGGACATCTTCGGTGTGGGGTCCATCCTTCGATATAAGGATTTTTTGCAGTGAGGCCCCAGCCCAGGGCCAGGGGCCCCTGGGCACATCCTTTTTCCATTTTCCCTGGGAAAGAAAACTCAGCAGTCCAGGTTCCTGATGTCCGTTTGTAGGGCTCCCTTGGGTCTATCAGGGCAGCACAAGTTTGAGGTGGGGACAACTTCGGTGTGGGGTCCATCCTTCGATATAAGGATTTTTTGCAGTCAGGGCCAGGGGCCCCTGGGCACATCCTTTTTCCATTTTCCCTGGGAAAGAAAACTCAGCAGTCCAGGTTCCTGATGTCAGTTTGTAGGGCTTCCTTGTGTCTATCAGGGCAGTACAAGTTTGAGGTGGGGACAACTTCGGTGTGGGCTCCATCCTTCGATATAAGGATTTTTTGCAGTCAGGGCCAGGGGCCCCTGGGCACATCCTTTTTCCATTTTCCCTGGGAAAGAAAACTCAGCAGTCCAGGTTCCTGATGTCAGTTTGTAGGGCTCCCTTGGGTCTATCAGGGCAGCACAAGTTTGAGGTGGGGACAACTTCGGTGTGGGGTCCATCCTTCGATATAAGGATTCTTTGCAGTGAGGCCCCAGCCCAGGTCCAGGGGCCCCTGGCACATCCTTTTTCCATTTTCCCTGGGAAAGAAAACTCAGCAGTCCAGGTTCCTGATGTCAGTTTGTAGGGCTCCCTTGGGTCAATCAGGACAGCACAAGTTTGAGGTGGGGACAACTTCGGTGTGGGGTCCATCCTTCGATATAAGGATTTTTTGCATTGAGGCCCCTGCCCAGGGCCAGGGGCCCCTGGGCACATCCTTTTTCCATTTTCCCTGGGAAAGAAAACTCAGCAGTCCAGGTTCCTGATGTCAGTTTGTAGGGCTCCCTTGGGGGTATCAGGGCAGCACAAGTTTGAGGTGGGGACAACTTCGGTGTGGGGTCCATCCTTCGATATAAGGAGTTTTTGCAGTCAGGGCCAAGGGCCCAGGGCCAGGGGCCCCTGGGCACATCCTTTTTCCATTTTCCCTGGGAAAGAAAACTCAGCAGTCCAGGTTCCTGATGTCAGTTTGTAGGGCTCCCTTGGGTCTATCAGGGCAGCACAAGTTTGAGGTGGGGACAACTACGTTTTGGGGTTCATCCTTCGATATAAGGAATTTTGCAGTCATGGCCAGGGGCCCCTGGGCACATCCTTTTTCCATTTTCCCTGGGAAAGAAAACTCAGCAGTCCAGGTTCCTGATGTCAGTTTGTAGGGCTCCCTTGGGTGTATCAGGGCAGCACAAGTTTGAGGTGGGGACAACTTCGGTGTGGGGTCCATCCTTCGATATAAGGAGTTTTTGCAGTCAGGGCCAGGGGCCCCTGGGCACATCCTTTTTCCATTTTCCCTGGGAAAGAAAACTCAGCAGTCCAGGTTCCTGCTGTCAGTTTGTAGGGCTCCCTTGGGTCTATCAGGGCAGCACAAGTTTGAGGTGGGGACAACTTCGGTGTGAGGTCCATCCTTCGATATAAGGATTTTTTGCAGTCAGGGCCAGGGGCCCAGGGCACAGGGGCCCCTGGGCACATCCTTTTTCCATTTTCCCTGGGAAAGAAAACTCAGCAGTCCAGGTTCCTGATGTCAGTTTGTAGGGCTCCCTTGGGTCTATCAGGGCAGCACAAGTTTGAGGTGGTCACAACTTCGGTGTGGGCTCCATCCTTCGATATAAGGATTTTTTGCAGTCAGGGCCAGGGGCCCCTGGGCACATCCTTTTTCCATTTTCCCTGGGAAAGAAAACTCAGCAGTCCAGGTTCCTGATGTCAGTTTGTAGGGCTCCCTTGGGTCTATCAGGGCAGCACAAGTTTCAGGTGGGGACAAATTCGGTGTGGGCTCCATCCTTCGATATAAGGATTTTTTGCAGTCAGGGCCAGGGGCCCCTGGGCACATCCTTTTTCCATTTTCCCTGGGAAAGAAAACTCAGCAGTCCAGGTTCCTGATGTCCGTTTGTAGGGCTCCCTTGGGTCTATCAGGGCAGCACAAGTTTGAGGTGGGGACAACTTCGGTGTGGGCTCCATCCTTCGATATAAGGATTTTTTGCAGTCAGGGCCAGGGGCCCCTGGGCACATCCTTTTTCCATTTTCCCTGGGAAAGAAAACTCAGCAGTCCAGGTTCCTGATGTCAGTTTGTAGGGCTGCCTTGGGTGTATCAGGGCAGCACAAGTTTGAGGTGGGGACAACTTCGGTGTGGGGTCCATCCTTCGATATAAGGATTCTTTGCAGTGAGGCCCCAGCCCAGGTCCAGGGGCCCCTGGCACATCCTTTTTCCATTTTCCCTGGGAAAGAAAACTCAGCAGTCCAGGTTCCTGATGTCAGTTTGTAGGGCTCCCTTGGGTCAATCAGGGCAGCACAAGTTTGAGGTGGGGACAACTTCGGTGTGGGGTCCATCCTTCGATATAAGGATTTTTTGCAGTCAGGGCCAGGGGCCCCTGGGCACATCCTTTTTCCATTTTCCCTGGGAAAGAAAACTCAGCAGTCCAGGTTCTTGATGTCAGTTTGTAGGGCTCCCTTGAGTGTATCAGGGCAGCACAAGTTTGAGGTGGGGACAAATTCGGTGTGGGCTCCATCCTTCGATATAAGGATTTTTTGCAGTCAGGGCCAGGGGCCCCTGGGCACATCCTTTTTCCATTTTCCCTGGGAAAGAAAACTCAGCAGTCCAGGTTCCTGATGTCAGTTTGTAGGGCTCCCTTGGGTCTATCAGGGCAGCACAAGTTTGAGGTGGGGACAACTTCGGTGTGGGGTCCATCCTTCGATATAAGGATTTTTTGCAGTCAGGGCCAGGGGCCCCTGGGCACATCCTTTTTCCATTTTCCCTGGGAAAGAAAACTCAGCAGTCCAGGTCCGTGATGTCAGCTTGTAGGGCTCCCTTGGGTCTATCAGGGCAGCACAAGTTTGAGGTGGGGACAACTTCGGTGTGGGGTTCATCCTTCGATATAAGGATTCTTTGCAGTGAGGCCCCAGCCCAGGTCCAGGGGCCCCTGGGCACATCCTTTTTCCATTTTCCCTGGGAAAGAAAACTCAGCAGTCCAGGTTCCTGATGTCAGTTTGTAGGGCTCCCTTGGGTCTATCAGGGCAGCACAAGTTTGAGGTGGGGACAACTTCGGTGTGAGGTCCATCCTTCGATATAAGGATTTTTTGCAGTCAGGGCCAGGGGCCCCTGGGCACATCCTTTTTCCATTTTCCCTGGGAAAGAAAACTCAGCAGTCCAGGTTCCTGATGTCAGTTTGTAGGGCTCCCTTGGGTCTATCAGGGCAGCACAAGTTTGAGGTGGGGACAACTTCGGTGTGGGGTCCATCCTTCGATATAAGGATTCTTTGCAGTCAGGGCCAGGGGCCCCTGGGCACATCCGTTTTCCATTTTTCCTGGGAAAGAAAACTCAGCAGTCCAGGTTCCTGCTGTCAGTTTGTAGGGCTCCCTTGGGTCTATCAGGGCAGCACAAGTTTGAGGTGGGGACAACTTCGGTGTGGGGTCCATCCTTCGATATAAGGATTTTTTGCAGTCAGGGCCAGGGGCCCCTGGGCACATCCTTTTTCCATTTTCCCTGGGAAAGAAAATTCAGCAGTCCAGGTTCCTGATGTCAGTTTGTAGGGCTCCCTTGGGTCTATCAGGGCAGCACAAGTTTGAGGTGGGGACAACTTCGGTGTGGGGTCCATCCTTCGATATAAGGAGTTTTTGCAGTCAGGGCCAGGGGCCCAGGGCCAGGGGCCCCTGGGCACATCCTTTTTCCATTTTCCCTGGGAAAGAAAACTCAGCAGTCCAGGTTCCTGATGTCAGTTTGTAGGGCTCCCTTGGGTCTATCAGGGCAGCACAAGTTTGAGGTGGGGACAACTTTGGTGTGGGGTCCATCCTTCGATATAAGGATTTTTTGCAGTCAGGGCCAGGGGCCCCTGGGCACATCCTTTTTCCATTTTCCCTGGGAAAGAAAACTCAGCAGTCCAGGTTCCTGATGTCAGTTTGTAGGGCTCCCTTGGGTCTATCAGGGCAGCACAAGTTTGAGGTGGGGACATCTTCGGTGTGGGGTCCATCCTTCGTTATAAGGATTTTTTGCAGTGAGGCCCCAGCCCAGGGCCAGGGGCCCCTGGGCACATCCTTTTTCCATTTTCCCTGGGAAAGAAAACTCAGCAGTCCAGGTTCCTGATGTCAGTTTGTAGGGCTCCCTTGGGTCTATCAGGGCAGCACAAGTTTGAGGTGGGGACAACTTCGGTGTGGTGTCCATCCTTCGATATAAGGATTTTTTGCAGTCAGGGGCAGGGGCCCCTGGGCACATCCTTTTTCCATTTTCCCTGGGAAAGAAAACTCAGCAGTCCAGGTTCCTGATGTCAGTTTGTAGGGCTCCCTTGGGTCTATCAGGGCAGCACAATTTTGAGTTGGGGACAACTTCGGTGTGGGGTCCATCCTTCGATATAAGGATTTTTGGCAGTTAGGGGCCCCAGCCCAGGTCCAGGGGCCCCTGGCACAGCCTTTTTCCATTTTCCCTGGGAAAGAAAACTCAGCAGTCCAGGTTCCTGATGTCAGTTTGTAGGGCTCCCTTGGGTCTATCAGGGCAGCACAAGTTTGAGGTGGGGACAAGTTCGGTGTGGGGTCCATCCTTCGATATAAGGAGTTTTTGCAGTCAGGGCCAAGGGCCCAGGGCCAGGGGCCCCTGGGCACATCCTTTTTCCATTTTCCCTGGGAAAGAAAACTCAGCAGTCCAGGTTCCTGATGTCAGTTTGTAGGGTTCCCTTGGGTCTATCAGGGCAGCACAAGTTTGAGCTGGGGACAACTTCGGTGTGGGGTCCATCCTTCGATATAAGAATTTTTTGCAGTCAGGGCCAGGGGCCCCTGGGCACATCCTTTTTCCATTTTCCCTGGGAAAGAAAACTCAGCAGTCCAGGTTCCTGATGTCAGTTTGTAGGGCTCCCTTGGGTCTATCAGGGCAGCACAAGTTTGAGGAGGGGACAACTTCGGTGTGGGGTCCATCCTTCGATATAAGGATTTTTTGCAGTCAGGGCCAGGGGCCCCTGGGCACATCCTTTTTCCATTTTCCCTGGGAAAGAAAACTCAGCAGTCCAGGTTCCTGCTGTCAGTTTCTAGGGCTCCCTTGGGTCTATCAGGGCAGCACAAGTTTGAGGTGGGGACAACTTCGGTGTGGGGTCCATCCTTCGATATAAGGATTTTTTGCAGTCAGGGCCAGGGGCCCCTGGGCACAACCTTTGGCCATTTTCCCTGGGAAAGAAAACTCAGCAGTCCAGGTTCCTGATGTCAGTTTGTAGGGCTCCCTTGGGTCTATCAGGGCAGCACAAGTTTGAGTTGGGGACAACTTCGGTGTGGGGTCCATCCTTCGATATAAGGAGTTTTTGCAGTCAGGGCCAAGGGCCCAGGGCCAGGGGCCCCTGGGCACATCCTTTTTCCATTTTCCCTGGGAAAGAAAACTCAGCAGTCCAGGTTCCTGATGTCAGTTTGTAGGGCTCCCTTGGGTCTATCAGGGCAGCACAAGTTTGAGGTGGGGACAACTTCGGTGTGGGGTCCATCCTTGGATATAAGGATTTTTTGCAGTGAGGTCCCTGCCCAGGGCCAGGGGCCCCTGGGCACATCCTTTTTCCATTTTCCCTGGGAAAGAAAACTCAGCAGTCCAGGTTCCTGATGTCAGTTTGTAGGGCTCCCTTGCGTGTATCAGGGCAGCACAAGTTTGAGGTGGGGACAACTTCGGTGTGGGGTCCATCCTTCGATATAAGGAGTTTTTGCAGTCAGGGCCAAGGGCCCAGGGCCAGGGGCCCCTGGGCACATCCTTTTTCCATTTTCCCTGGGAAAGAAAACTCAGCAGTCCAGGTTCCTGATGTCAGTTTGTAGGGCTCCCTTGGGTCTATCAGGGTAGCACAAGTTTGAGGTGGGGACAACTACGGTTTGGGGTTCATCCTTCGATATAAGGAATTTTGCAGTCATGGCCAGGGGCCCCTGGGCACATCCTTTTTCCATTTTCCCTGGGAAAGAAAACTCAGCAGTCCAGGTTCCTGATGTCAGTTTGTAGGGCTCCCTTGGGTGTATCAGGGCAGCACAAGTTTCAGGTGGGGACAACTTCGGTGTGGGGTCCATCCTTCGATATAAGGAGTTTTTGCAGTCAGGGCCAGGGGCCCCTGGGCACATCCTTTTTCCATTTTCCCTGGGAAAGAAAACTCAGCAGTCCAGGTTCCTGATGTCAGTTTGTAGGGCTCCCTTGGGTCTATCAGGGCAGCACAAGTTTGAGGTGGGGACAACTTCGGTGTGAGGTCCATCCTTCGATATAAGGATTTTTTGCAGTCAGGGCCAGGGGCCCAGGGCCAGGGGCCCCTGGGCACATCCTTTTTCCATTTTCCCTGGGAAAGAAAACTCAGCAGTCCAGGTTCCTGATGTCAGTTTGTAGGGCTCCCTTGGGTCTATCAGGGCAGCACAAGTTTGAGGTGGGGACAACTTCGGTGTGGGGTCCATCCTTCGATATAAGGATTCTTTGAAGTCACGGCCAGGGGCCCCCGGGCACATCCTTTTTCCATTTTCCCTGGGAAAGAAAACTCAGCAGTCCAGGTTCCTGATGTCAGTTTGTAGGGTTCGCTTGGGTCTATCAGGGCAGCACAAGTTTGAGGTGGGGACAACTTTGGTGTGGGGTCCATCCTTCGATATAAGGATTCTTTGCAGTGAGGCCCCAGCCCAGGGCCAGGGGACCCTGGGCACATCGTTTTTCCAATTTCCCTGGGAAAGAAAACTCAGCAGTCCAGGTTCCTGATGTCAGTTTGTAGGGCTCCCATGGTTCTATCAGGGCAGCACAAGTTTGAGGTGGGGACAACTTCGGTGTGGGGTCCATCCTTCGATATAACGATATTTTTCTGTCAGGGCCAGGGCCCCCCGGGCACATCCTTTTTCCATTTTCCCTGGGAAAGAAAACTCAGCAGTCCAGGTTCCTGATGTCAGTTTGTAGGGCTCCCTTGGGTCTATCAGGGCAGCACAAGTTTGAGGTGGGGACAACTTTGGTGTGGGGTCCATCCTTCGATATAAGGATTCTTTGCAGTCAGGGCCAGGGGCCCCTGGGCACATCCTTTTTCCATTTTCCCTGGGAAAGAAAACGCAGCAGTCCAGGTTCCTGATGTCAGTTTGTCGGGCTCCCTTGGGTCTATCAGGGCAGCACAAGTTTGAGGTGGCGACAACTTCGGTGTGGGGTCCATCCTTCGATATAAGGATTTTTTGCAGTCAGGGCCAGGGGCCCCTGGGCACATCCTTTTTCCATTTTCCCTGGGAAAGAAAACTCAGCAGTCCAGGTTCCTGATGTCAGTTTGTAGGGCTCCCTTGGGTCTATCAGGGCAGCACAAGTTTGAGGTGGCGACAACTTCGGTGTGGGGTCCATCCTTCGATATATGGATTTTTTGCAGTCAGGGCCAGGGGCCCCAGGGCACATCCTTTTTCCATTTTCCCTGGGAAAGAAAACTCAGCAGTCCAGGTTCCTGATGTCAGTTTGTAGGGCTCCCTTGGGTCTATCAGGGCAGCACAAGTTTGAGGTGGGGACAACTTCGGTGTGGGGTCCATCCTTCGATATAAGGATTTTTTTCAGTGAGGCTCCTGCCCAGGGCCAGGGGCCCCTGGGCACATCCTTTTTCCATTTTCCCTGGGAAAGAAAACTCAGCAGTCCAGGTTCCTGATGTCAGTTTGTAGGGTTCCCTTGGGTCTATCAGGGCAGCACAAGTTTGAGCTGGGGACAACTTCGGTGTGGGGTCCATCCTTCGATATAAGAATTTTTTGCAGTCAGGGCCAGGGGCCCCTGGGCACATCCTTTTTCCATTTTCCCTGGGAAAGAAAACTCAGCAGTCCAGGTTCCTGATGTCAGTTTGTAGGGCTCCCTTGGGTCTATCAGGGCAGCACAAGTTTGAGGTGGGGACAACTTCGGTGTGGGGTCCATCCTTCGATATAAGGATTTTTTGCAGTCAGGGCCAGGGGCCCCTGGGCACATCCTTTTTCCATTTTCCCTGGGAAAGAAAACTCAGCAGTCCAGGTTCCTGCTGTCAGTTTGTAGGGCTCCCTTGGGTCTATCAGGGCAGCACAAGTTTGAGGTGGGGACAACTTCGGTGTGGGGTCCATCCTTCGATATAAGGATTTTTTGCAGTCAGGGCCAGGGGCCCCTGGGCACAACCTTTGGCCATTTTCCCTGGGAAAGAAAACTCAGCAGTCCAGGTTCCTGATGTCAGTTTGTAGGGCTCCCTTGGGTCTATCAGGGCAGCACAAGTTTGAGTTGGGGACAACTTCGGTGTGGGGTCCATCCTTCGATATAAGGAGTTTTTGCAGTGAGGCCCCTGCCCAGGGCCAGGGGCCCCTGGGCACATCCTTTTTCCATTTTCCCTGGGAAAGAAAACTCAGCAGTCCAGGTTCCTGATGTCAGTTTGTAGGGCTCCCTTGGGTCTATCAGGGCAGCACAAGTTTGAGGTGGGGACAACTTCGGTGTGGGGTCCATCCTTCGATATAAGGAGTTTTTGCAGTCAGGGCCAAGGGCCCAGGGCCAGGGGCCCCTGGGCACATCCTTTTTCCATTTTCCCTGGGAAAGAAAACTCAGCAGTCCAGGTTCCTGATGTCAGTTTGTAGGGCTCCCTTGGGTCTATCAGGGTAGCACAAGTTTGAGGTGGGGACAACTACGGTTTGGGGTTCATCCTTCGATATAAGGAATTTTGCAGTCATGGCCAGGGGCCCCTGGGCACATCCTTTTTCCATTTTCCCTGGGAAAGAAAACTCAGCAGTCCAGGTTCCTGATGTCAGTTTGTAGGGCTCCCTTGGGTGTATCAGGGCAGCACAAGTTTGAGGTGGGGACAACTTCGGTGTGGGGTCCATCCTTCGATATAAGGAGTTTTTGCAGTCAGGGCCAGGGGCCCCTGGGCACATCCTTTTTCCATTTTCCCTGGGAAAGAAAACTCAGCAGTCCAGGTTCCTGCTGTCAGTTTGTAGGGCTCCCTTGGGTCTATCAGGGCAGCACAAGTTTGAGGTGGGGACAACTTCGGTGTGAGGTCCATCCTTCGATATAAGGATTTTTTGCAGTCAGGGCCAGGGGCCCAGGGCCAGGGGCCCCTGGGCACATCCTTTTTCCATTTTCCCTGGGAAAGAAAACTCAGCAGTCCAGGTTCCTGATGTCAGTTTGTAGGGCTCCCTTGGGTCTATCAGGGCAGCACAAGTTTGAGGTGGGGACAACTTCGGTGTGGGGTCCATCCTTCGATATAAGGATTCTTTGAAGTCACGGCCAGGGGCCCCCGGGCACATCCTTTTTCCATTTTCCCTGGGAAAGAAAACTCAGCAGTCCAGGTTCCTGATGTCAGTTTGTAGGGTTCGCTTGGGTCTATCAGGGCAGCACAAGTTTGAGGTGGGGACAACTTTGGTGTGGGGTCCATCCTTCGATATAAGGATTCTTTGCAGTGAGGGCCCAGCCCAGGGCCAGGGGACCCTGGGCACATCGTTTTTCCATTTTCCCTGGGAAAGAAAACTCAGCAGTCCAGGTTCCTGATGTCAGTTTGTAGGGCTCCCATGGTTCTATCAGGGCAGCACAAGTTTGAGGTGGGGACAACTTCGGTGTGGGGTCCATCCTTCGATATAACGATATTTTTCTGTCAGGGCCAGGGCCCCCCGGGCACATCCTTTTTCCATTTTCCCTGGGAAAGAAAACTCAGCAGTCCAGGTTCCTGATGTCAGTTTGTAGGGCTCCCTTGGGTCTATCAGGGCAGCACAAGTTTGAGGTGGGGACAACTTCGGTGTGGGGTCCATCCTTCGATATAAGGATTCTTTGCAGTCAGGGCCAGGGGCCCCTGGGCACATCCTTTTTCCATTTTCCCTGGGAAAGAAAACGCAGCAGTCCAGGTTCCTGATGTCAGTTTGTCGGGCTCCCTTGGGTCTATCAGGGCAGCACAAGTTTGAGGTGGCGACAACTTCGGTGTGGGGTCCATCCTTCGATATAAGGATTTTTTGCAGTCAGGGCCAGGGGCCCCTGGGCACATCCTTTTTCCATTTTCCCTGGGAAAGAAAACTCAGCAGTCCAGGTTCCTGATGTCAGTTTGTAGGGCTCCCTTGGGTCTATCAGGGTAGCACAAGTTTGAGGTGGGGACAACTACGGTTTGGGGTTCATCCTTCGATATAAGGAATTTTGCAGTCATGGCCAGGGGCCCCTGGGCACATCCTTTTTCCATTTTCCCTGGGAAAGAAAACTCAGCAGTCCAGGTTCCTGATGTCAGTTTGTAGGGCTCCCTTGGGTGTATCAGGGCAGCACAAGTTTTAGGTGGGGACAACTTCGGTGTGGGGTCCATCCTTCGATATAAGGAGTTTTTGCAGTCAGGGCCAGGGGCCCCTGGGCACATCCTTTTTCCATTTTCCCTGGGAAAGAAAACTCAGCAGTCCAGGTTCCTGATGTCAGTTTGTAGGGCTCCCTTGGGTCTATCAGGGCAGCACAAGTTTGAGGTGGGGACAACTTCGGTGTGAGGTCCATCCTTCGATATAAGGATTTTTTGCAGTCAGGGCCAGGGGCCCAGGGCCAGGGGCCCCTGGGCACATCCTTTTTCCATTTTCCCTGGGAAAGAAAACTCAGCAGTCCAGGTTCCTGATGTCAGTTTGTAGGGCTGCCTTGGGTCTATCAGGGCAGCACAAGTTTGAGGTGGGGACAACTTCGGTGTGGGGTCCATCCTTCGATATAAGGATTTTTTGCAGTCAGGGCCAGGGGCCCCTGGGCACATCCTTTTTCCATTTTCCCTGGGAAAGAAAACTCAGCAGTCCAGGTTCCTGATGTCACTTTGTAGGGCTCCCTTGGGTCTATCAGGGCAGCACAAGTTTGAGGTGGCAACAACTTCGGTGTGGGGTCCATCCTTCGATAAAAGGATTTTTTGCAGTCAGGGCCAGGGGCCCCTGGGCACATCCTTTTTCCATTTTCCCTGGGAAAGAAAACTCAGCAGTCCAGGATTGTGATGTCAGCTTGTAGGGCTCCCTTGGGTCTATCAGGGCAGCACAAGTTTGAGGTGGGGACAACTTCGGTGTGGGGTTCATCCTTCGATATAAGGATTCTTTGCAGTGAGGCCCCAGCCCAGGTCCAGGGGCCCCTGGGCACATCCTTTGGCCATTTTCCCTGGGAAAGAAAACTCAGCAGTCCAGGTTCCTGATGTCAGTTTGTAGGGCTCCCTTGGGTCTATCAGGGCAGCACAAGTTTGAGGTGGGGACAACTTCGGTGTGGGGTCCATCCTTCGATATAAGGATTTTTTGCAGTCAGGGCCAGGGGCCCCTGGGCACATCCTTTTTCCATTTTCCCTGGGAAAGAAAACTCAGCAGTCCAGGTTCCTGATGTCAGTTTGTAGGGCTCCCTTGGGTCTATCAGGGCAGCACAAGTTTGAGGTGGGGACAACTTCGGTGTGGGGTCCATCCTTCGATATAAGGATTCTTTGAAGTCAGGGCCAGGGGCCCCCGGGCACATCCTTTTTCCATTTTCCCTGGGTAAGAAAACTCAGCAGTCCAGGTTCCTGATGTCAGTTTGTAGGGTTCGCTTGGGTCTATCAGGGCAGCACAAGTTTGAGGTGGAGCAACTTTGGTGTGGGGTCCATCCTTCGATATAAGGATTCTTTGCAGTGAGGCCCCAGCCCAGGGCCAGGGGCCCCTGGGCACATCCTTTTTCCATTTTCCCTGGGAAAGAAAACTCAGCAGTCCAGGTTCCTGATGTCAGTTTGTAGGGCTCCCATGGTTCTATCAGGGCAGCACAAGTTTGAGGTGGGGACATCTTCGGTGTGGGGTCCATCCTTCGATATAAGGATTCTTTGCAGTCAGGCCCCAGCCCAGGGCCAGGGGCCCCTGGGCACGTCCTTTTTCCATTTTCCCTGGGAAAGAAAACTCAGCAGTCCAGGTTCCTGATGTCAGTTTGTAGGGCTCCCTTGGGTCTATCAGGGCAGCACAAGTTTGAGCTGGGGACAACTTCGGTGTGGGGTCCATCCTTCGATATAAGGATTTTTTGCAGTCAGGGCCAGGGGCCCCTGGGCACATCCTTTTTCCATTTTCCCTGGGAAAGAAAACTCAGCAGTCCAGGTTCCTGCTGTCAGTTTGTAGGGCTCCCTTGGGTCTATCAGGGCAGCACAAGTTTGAGGTGGGGACAACTTCGGTGTGGGGTCCATCCTTCGATATAAGGATTTTTTGCAGTCAGGGCCAGGGGCCCCTGGGCACAACCTTTGGCCATTTTCCCTGGGAAAGAAAACTCAGCAGTCCAGGTTCCTGATGTCAGTTTGTAGGGCTCCCTTGGGTCTATCAGGGCAGCACAAGTTTGAGTTGGGGACAACTTCGGTGTGGGGTCCATCCTTCGATATAAGGAGTTTTTGCAGTGAGGCCCCTGCCCAGGGCCAGGGGCCCCTGGGCACATCCTTTTTCCATTTTCCCTGGGAAAGAAAACTCAGCAGTCCAGGTTCCTGATGTCAGTTTGTAGGGCTCCCTTGGGTCTATCAGGGCAGCACAAGTTTGAGGTGGGGACAACTTCGGTGTGGGGTCCATCCTTCGATATAAGGAGTTTTTGCAGTCAGGGCCAAGGGCCCAGGGCCAGGGGCCCCTGGGCACATCCTTTTTCCATTTTCCCTGGGAAAGAAAACTCAGCAGTCCAGGTTCCTGATGTCAGTTTGTAGGGCTCCCTTGGGTCTATCAGGGTAGCACAAGTTTGAGGTGGGGACAACTACGGTTTGGGGTTCATCCTTCGATATAAGGAATTTTGCAGTCATGGCCAGGGGCCCCTGGGCACATCCTTTTTCCATTTTCCCTGGGAAAGAAAACTCAGCAGTCCAGGTTCCTGATGTCAGTTTGTAGGGCTCCCTTGGGTGTATCAGGGCAGCACAAGTTTGAGGTGGGGACAACTTCGGTGTGGGGTCCATCCTTCGATATAAGGAGTTTTTGCAGTCAGGGCCAGGGGCCCCTGGGCACATCCTTTTTCCATTTTCCCTGGGAAAGAAAACTCAGCAGTCCAGGTTCCTGCTGTCAGTTTGTAGGGCTCCCTTGGGTCTATCAGGGCAGCACAAGTTTGAGGTGGGGACAACTTCGGTGTGAGGTCCATCCTTCGATATAAGGATTTTTTGCAGTCAGGGCCAGGGGCCCAGGGCCAGGGGCCCCTGGGCACATCCTTTTTCCATTTTCCCTGGGAAAGAAAACTCAGCAGTCCAGGTTCCTGATGTCAGTTTGTAGGGCTCCCTTGGGTCTATCAGGGCAGCACAAGTTTGAGGTGGGGACAACTTCGGTGTGGGGTCCATCCTTCGATATAAGGATTCTTTGAAGTCACGGCCAGGGGCCCCCGGGCACATCCTTTTTCCATTTTCCCTGGGAAAGAAAACTCAGCAGTCCAGGTTCCTGATGTCAGTTTGTAGGGTTCGCTTGGGTCTATCAGGGCAGCACAAGTTTGAGGTGGGGACAACTTTGGTGTGGGGTCCATCCTTCGATATAAGGATTCTTTGCAGTGAGGGCCCAGCCCAGGGCCAGGGGACCCTGGGCACATCGTTTTTCCATTTTCCCTGGGAAAGAAAACTCAGCAGTCCAGGTTCCTGATGTCAGTTTGTAGGGCTCCCATGGTTCTATCAGGGCAGCACAAGTTTGAGGTGGGGACAACTTCGGTGTGGGGTCCATCCTTCGATATAACGATATTTTTCTGTCAGGGCCAGGGCCCCCCGGGCACATCCTTTTTCCATTTTCCCTGGGAAAGAAAACTCAGCAGTCCAGGTTCCTGATGTCAGTTTGTAGGGCTCCCTTGGGTCTATCAGGGCAGCACAAGTTTGAGGTGGGGACAACTTCGGTGTGGGGTCCATCCTTCGATATAAGGATTCTTTGCAGTCAGGGCCAGGGGCCCCTGGGCACATCCTTTTTCCATTTTCCCTGGGAAAGAAAACGCAGCAGTCCAGGTTCCTGATGTCAGTTTGTCGGGCTCCCTTGGGTCTATCAGGGCAGCACAAGTTTGAGGTGGCGACAACTTCGGTGTGGGGTCCATCCTTCGATATAAGGATTTTTTGCAGTCAGGGCCAGGGGCCCCTGGGCACATCCTTTTTCCATTTTCCCTGGGAAAGAAAACTCAGCAGTCCAGGTTCCTGATGTCAGTTTGTAGGGCTCCCTTGGGTCTATCAGGGTAGCACAAGTTTGAGGTGGGGACAACTACGGTTTGGGGTTCATCCTTCGATATAAGGAATTTTGCAGTCATGGCCAGGGGCCCCTGGGCACATCCTTTTTCCATTTTCCCTGGGAAAGAAAACTCAGCAGTCCAGGTTCCTGATGTCAGTTTGTAGGGCTCCCTTGGGTGTATCAGGGCAGCACAAGTTTTAGGTGGGGACAACTTCGGTGTGGGGTCCATCCTTCGATATAAGGAGTTTTTGCAGTCAGGGCCAGGGGCCCCTGGGCACATCCTTTTTCCATTTTCCCTGGGAAAGAAAACTCAGCAGTCCAGGTTCCTGATGTCAGTTTGTAGGGCTCCCTTGGGTCTATCAGGGCAGCACAAGTTTGAGGTGGGGACAACTTCGGTGTGAGGTCCATCCTTCGATATAAGGATTTTTTGCAGTCAGGGCCAGGGGCCCAGGGCCAGGGGCCCCTGGGCACATCCTTTTTCCATTTTCCCTGGGAAAGAAAACTCAGCAGTCCAGGTTCCTGATGTCAGTTTGTAGGGCTGCCTTGGGTCTATCAGGGCAGCACAAGTTTGAGGTGGGGACAACTTCGGTGTGGGGTCCATCCTTCGATATAAGGATTTTTTGCAGTCAGGGCCAGGGGCCCCTGGGCACATCCTTTTTCCATTTTCCCTGGGAAAGAAAACTCAGCAGTCCAGGTTCCTGATGTCACTTTGTAGGGCTCCCTTGGGTCTATCAGGGCAGCACAAGTTTGAGGTGGGGACAACTTCGGTGTGAGGTCCATCCTTCGATATAAGGATTTTTTGCAGTCAGGGCCAGGGGCCCAGGGCCAGGGGCCCCTGGGCACATCCTTTTTCCATTTTCCCTGGGAAAGAAAACTCAGCAGTCCAGGTTCCTGATGTCAGTTTGTAGGGCTCCCTTGGGTCTATCAGGGCAGCACAAGTTTGAGGTGGGGACAACTTCGGTGTGGGGTCCATCCTTCGATATAAGGATTCTTTGAAGTCACGGCCAGGGGCCCCCGGGCACATCCTTTTTCCATTTTCCCTGGGAAAGAAAACTCAGCAGTCCAGGTTCCTGATGTCAGTTTGTAGGGTTCGCTTGGGTCTATCAGGGCAGCACAAGTTTGAGGTGGGGACAACTTTGGTGTGGGGTCCATCCTTCGATATAAGGATTCTTTGCAGTGAGGGCCCAGCCCAGGGCCAGGGGACCCTGGGCACATCGTTTTTCCATTTTCCCTGGGAAAGAAAACTCAGCAGTCCAGGTTCCTGATGTCAGTTTGTAGGGCTCCCATGGTTCTATCAGGGCAGCACAAGTTTGAGGTGGGGACAACTTCGGTGTGGGGTCCATCCTTCGATATAACGATATTTTTCTGTCAGGGCCAGGGCCCCCCGGGCACATCCTTTTTCCATTTTCCCTGGGAAAGAAAACTCAGCAGTCCAGGTTCCTGATGTCAGTTTGTAGGGCTCCCTTGGGTCTATCAGGGCAGCACAAGTTTGAGGTGGGGACAACTTCGGTGTGGGGTCCATCCTTCGATATAAGGATTCTTTGCAGTCAGGGCCAGGGGCCCCTGGGCACATCCTTTTTCCATTTTCCCTGGGAAAGAAAACGCAGCAGTCCAGGTTCCTGATGTCAGTTTGTCGGGCTCCCTTGGGTCTATCAGGGCAGCACAAGTTTGAGGTGGCGACAACTTCGGTGTGGGGTCCATCCTTCGATATAAGGATTTTTTGCAGTCAGGGCCAGGGGCCCCTGGGCACATCCTTTTTCCATTTTCCCTGGGAAAGAAAACTCAGCAGTCCAGGTTCCTGATGTCAGTTTGTAGGGCTCCCTTGGGTCTATCAGGGTAGCACAAGTTTGAGGTGGGGACAACTACGGTTTGGGGTTCATCCTTCGATATAAGGAATTTTGCAGTCATGGCCAGGGGCCCCTGGGCACATCCTTTTTCCATTTTCCCTGGGAAAGAAAACTCAGCAGTCCAGGTTCCTGATGTCAGTTTGTAGGGCTCCCTTGGGTGTATCAGGGCAGCACAAGTTTTAGGTGGGGACAACTTCGGTGTGGGGTCCATCCTTCGATATAAGGAGTTTTTGCAGTCAGGGCCAGGGGCCCCTGGGCACATCCTTTTTCCATTTTCCCTGGGAAAGAAAACTCAGCAGTCCAGGTTCCTGATGTCAGTTTGTAGGGCTCCCTTGGGTCTATCAGGGCAGCACAAGTTTGAGGTGGGGACAAGTTCGGTGTGGGGTCCATCCTTCGATATAAGGAGTTTTTGCAGTCAGGGCCAAGGGCCCAGGGCCAGGGGCCCCTGGGCACATCCTTTTTCCATTTTCCCTGGGAAAGAAAACTCAGCAGTCCAGGTTCCTGATGTCAGTTTGTAGGGTTCCCTTGGGTCTATCAGGGCAGCACAAGTTTGAGCTGGGGACAACTTCGGTGTGGGGTCCATCCTTCGATATAAGAATTTTTTGCAGTCAGGGCCAGGGGCCCCTGGGCACATCCTTTTTCCATTTTCCCTGGGAAAGAAAACTCAGCAGTCCAGGTTCCTGATGTCAGTTTGTAGGGCTCCCTTGGGTCTATCAGGGCAGCACAAGTTTGAGGAGGGGACAACTTCGGTGTGGGGTCCATCCTTCGATATAAGGATTTTTTGCAGTCAGGGCCAGGGGCCCCTGGGCACATCCTTTTTCCATTTTCCCTGGGAAAGAAAACTCAGCAGTCCAGGTTCCTGCTGTCAGTTTCTAGGGCTCCCTTGGGTCTATCAGGGCAGCACAAGTTTGAGGTGGGGACAACTTCGGTGTGGGGTCCATCCTTCGATATAAGGATTTTTTGCAGTCAGGGCCAGGGGCCCCTGGGCACAACCTTTGGCCATTTTCCCTGGGAAAGAAAACTCAGCAGTCCAGGTTCCTGATGTCAGTTTGTAGGGCTCCCTTGGGTCTATCAGGGCAGCACAAGTTTGAGTTGGGGACAACTTCGGTGTGGGGTCCATCCTTCGATATAAGGAGTTTTTGCAGTCAGGGCCAAGGGCCAGGGGCCCCTGGGCACATCCTTTTTCCATTTTCCCTGGGAAAGAAAACTCAGCAGTCCAGGTTCCTGATGTCAGTTTGTAGGGCTCCCTTGGGTCTATCAGGGCAGCACAAGTTTGAGGTGGGGACAACTTCGGTGTGGGGTCCATCCTTGGATATAAGGATTTTTTGCAGTGAGGTCCCTGCCCAGGGCCAGGGGCCCCTGGGCACATCCTTTTTCCATTTTCCCTGGGAAAGAAAACTCAGCAGTCCAGGTTCCTGATGTCAGTTTGTAGGGCTCCCTTGCGTGTATCAGGGCAGCACAAGTTTGAGGTGGGGACAACTTCGGTGTGGGGTCCATCCTTCGATATAAGGAGTTTTTGCAGTCAGGGCCAAGGGCCCAGGGCCAGGGGCCCCTGGGCACATCCTTTTTCCATTTTCCCTGGGAAAGAAAACTCAGCAGTCCAGGTTCCTGATGTCAGTTTGTAGGGCTCCCTTGGGTCTATCAGGGTAGCACAAGTTTGAGGTGGGGACAACTACGGTTTGGGGTTCATCCTTCGATATAAGGAATTTTGCAGTCATGGCCAGGGGCCCCTGGGCACATCCTTTTTCCATTTTCCCTGGGAAAGAAAACTCAGCAGTCCAGGTTCCTGATGTCAGTTTGTAGGGCTCCCTTGGGTCTATCAGGGCAGCACAAGTTTCAGGTGGGGACAACTTCGGTGTGGGGTCCATCCTT
Source organism: Lonchura striata (assembly GCF_046129695.1). NCBI lineage: Eukaryota > Metazoa > Chordata > Aves > Passeriformes > Estrildidae > Lonchura > Lonchura striata. The sequence continues at coordinate 205,465 of NC_134626.1, forward strand.
CGATATAAGGAGTTTTTGCAGTCAGGGCCAGGGGCCCCTGGGCACATCCTTTTTCCATTTTCCCTGGGAAAGAAAACTCAGCAGTCCAGGTTCCTGATGTCAGTTTGTAGGGCTCCCTTGGGTCTATCAGGGCAGCACAAGTTTGAGGTGGGGACAACTTCGGTGTGAGGTCCATCCTTCGATATAAGGATTTTTTGCAGTCAGGGCCAGGGGCCCAGGGCCAGGGGCCCCTGGGCACATCCTTTTTCCATTTTCCCTGGGAAAGAAAACTCAGCAGTCCAGGTTCCTGATGTCAGTTTGTAGGGCTCCCTTGGGTCTATCAGGGCAGCACAAGTTTGAGGTGGGGACAACTTCGGTGTGGGGTCCATCCTTCGATATAAGGATTCTTTGAAGTCACGGCCAGGGGCCCCCGGGCACATCCTTTTTCCATTTTCCCTGGGAAAGAAAACTCAGCAGTCCAGGTTCCTGATGTCAGTTTGTAGGGTTCGCTTGGGTCTATCAGGGCAGCACAAGTTTGAGGTGGGGACAACTTTGGTGTGGGGTCCATCCTTCGATATAAGGATTCTTTGCAGTGAGGCCCCAGCCCAGGGCCAGGGGACCCTGGGCACATCGTTTTTCCAATTTCCCTGGGAAAGAAAACTCAGCAGTCCAGGTTCCTGATGTCAGTTTGTAGGGCTCCCATGGTTCTATCAGGGCAGCACAAGTTTGAGGTGGGGACAACTTCGGTGTGGGGTCCATCCTTCGATATAACGATATTTTTCTGTCAGGGCCAGGGCCCCCCGGGCACATCCTTTTTCCATTTTCCCTGGGAAAGAAAACTCAGCAGTCCAGGTTCCTGATGTCAGTTTGTAGGGCTCCCTTGGGTCTATCAGGGCAGCACAAGTTTGAGGTGGGGACAACTTTGGTGTGGGGTCCATCCTTCGATATAAGGATTCTTTGCAGTCAGGGCCAGGGGCCCCTGGGCACATCCTTTTTCCATTTTCCCTGGGAAAGAAAACGCAGCAGTCCAGGTTCCTGATGTCAGTTTGTCGGGCTCCCTTGGGTCTATCAGGGCAGCACAAGTTTGAGGTGGCGACAACTTCGGTGTGGGGTCCATCCTTCGATATAAGGATTTTTTGCAGTCAGGGCCAGGGGCCCCTGGGCACATCCTTTTTCCATTTTCCCTGGGAAAGAAAACTCAGCAGTCCAGGTTCCTGATGTCAGTTTGTAGGGCTCCCTTGGGTCTATCAGGGCAGCACAAGTTTGAGGTGGCGACAACTTCGGTGTGGGGTCCATCCTTCGATATATGGATTTTTTGCAGTCAGGGCCAGGGGCCCCAGGGCACATCCTTTTTCCATTTTCCCTGGGAAAGAAAACTCAGCAGTCCAGGTTCCTGATGTCAGTTTGTAGGGCTCCCTTGGGTCTATCAGGGCAGCACAAGTTTGAGGTGGGGACAACTTCGGTGTGGGGTCCATCCTTCGATATAAGGATTTTTTTCAGTGAGGCTCCTGCCCAGGGCCAGGGGCCCCTGGGCACATCCTTTTTCCATTTTCCCTGGGAAAGAAAACTCAGCAGTCCAGGTTCCTGATGTCAGTTTGTAGGGTTCGCTTGGGTCTATCAGGGCAGCACAAGTTTGAGCTGGGGACAACTACGGTGTGGGGTCCATCCTTCGATATAAGAATTTTTTGCAGTCAGGGCCAGGGGCCCCTGGGCACATCCTTTTTCCATTTTCCCTGGGAAAGAAAACTCAGCAGTCCAGGTTCCTGATGTCAGTTTGTAGGGCTCCCTTGGGTCTATCAGGGCAGCACAAGTTTGAGGTGGGGACAACTTCGGTGTGGGGTCCATCCTTCGATATAAGGATTTTTTGCAGTCAGGGCCAGGGGCCCCTGGGCACATCCTTTTTCCATTTTCCCTGGGAAAGAAAACTCAGCAGTCCAGGTTCCTGCTGTCAGTTTGTAGGGCTCCCTTGGGTCTATCAGGGCAGCACAAGTTTGAGGTGGGGACAACTTCGGTGTGGGGTCCATCCTTCGATATAAGGATTTTTTGCAGTCAGGGCCAGGGGCCCCTGGGCACAACCTTTGGCCATTTTCCCTGGGAAAGAAAACTCAGCAGTCCAGGTTCCTGATGTCAGTTTGTAGGGCTCCCTTGGGTCTATCAGGGCAGCACAAGTTTGAGTTGGGGACAACTTCGGTGTGGGGTCCATCCTTCGATATAAGGAGTTTTTGCAGTGAGGCCCCTGCCCAGGGCCAGGGGCCCCTGGGCACATCCTTTTTCCATTTTCCCTGGGAAAGAAAACTCAGCAGTCCAGGTTCCTGATGTCAGTTTGTAGGGCTCCCTTGGGTGTATCAGGGCAGCACAAGTTTGAGGTGGGGACAACTTCGGTGTGGGGTCCATCCTTCGATATAAGGAGTTTTTGCAGTCAGGGCCAAGGGCCCAGGGCCAGGGGCCCCTGGGCACATCCTTTTTCCATTTTCCCTGGGAAAGAAAACTCAGCAGTCCAGGTTCCTGATGTCAGTTTGTAGGGCTCCCTTGGGTCTATCAGGGTAGCACAAGTTTGAGGTGGGGACAACTACGGTTTGGGGTTCATCCTTCGATATAAGGAATTTTGCAGTCATGGCCAGGGGCCCCTGGGCACATCCTTTTTCCATTTTCCCTGGGAAAGAAAACTCAGCAGTCCAGGTTCCTGATGTCAGTTTGTAGGGCTCCCTTGGGTGTATCAGGGCAGCACAAGTTTGAGGTGGGGACAACTTCGGTGTGGGGTCCATCCTTCGATATAAGGAGTTTTTGCAGTCAGGGCCAGGGGCCCCTGGGCACATCCTTTTTCCATTTTCCCTGGGAAAGAAAACTCAGCAGTCCAGGTTCCTGCTGTCAGTTTGTAGGGCTCCCTTGGGTCTATCAGGGCAGCACAAGTTTGAGGTGGGGACAACTTCGGTGTGAGGTCCATCCTTCGATATAAGGATTTTTTGCAGTCAGGGCCAGGGGCCCAGGGCCAGGGGCCCCTGGGCACATCCTTTTTCCATTTTCCCTGGGAAAGAAAACTCAGCAGTCCAGGTTCCTGATGTCAGTTTGTAGGGCTCCCTTGGGTCTATCAGGGCAGCACAAGTTTGAGGTGGGGACAACTTCGGTGTGGGGTCCATCCTTCGATATAAGGATTCTTTGAAGTCACGGCCAGGGGCCCCCGGGCACATCCTTTTTCCATTTTCCCTGGGAAAGAAAACTCAGCAGTCCAGGTTCCTGATGTCAGTTTGTAGGGTTCGCTTGGGTCTATCAGGGCAGCACAAGTTTGAGGTGGGGACAACTTTGGTGTGGGGTCCATCCTTCGATATAAGGATTCTTTGCAGTGAGGGCCCAGCCCAGGGCCAGGGGACCCTGGGCACATCGTTTTTCCATTTTCCCTGGGAAAGAAAACTCAGCAGTCCAGGTTCCTGATGTCAGTTTGTAGGGCTCCCATGGTTCTATCAGGGCAGCACAAGTTTGAGGTGGGGACAACTTCGGTGTGGGGTCCATCCTTCGATATAACGATATTTTTCTGTCAGGGCCAGGGCCCCCCGGGCACATCCTTTTTCCATTTTCCCTGGGAAAGAAAACTCAGCAGTCCAGGTTCCTGATGTCAGTTTGTAGGGCTCCCTTGGGTCTATCAGGGCAGCACAAGTTTGAGGTGGGGACAACTTCGGTGTGGGGTCCATCCTTCGATATAAGGATTCTTTGCAGTCAGGGCCAGGGGCCCCTGGGCACATCCTTTTTCCATTTTCCCTGGGAAAGAAAACGCAGCAGTCCAGGTTCCTGATGTCAGTTTGTCGGGCTCCCTTGGGTCTATCAGGGCAGCACAAGTTTGAGGTGGCGACAACTTCGGTGTGGGGTCCATCCTTCGATATAAGGATTTTTTGCAGTCAGGGCCAGGGGCCCCTGGGCACATCCTTTTTCCATTTTCCCTGGGAAAGAAAACTCAGCAGTCCAGGTTCCTGATGTCAGTTTGTAGGGCTCCCTTGGGTCTATCAGGGTAGCACAAGTTTGAGGTGGGGACAACTACGGTTTGGGGTTCATCCTTCGATATAAGGAATTTTGCAGTCATGGCCAGGGGCCCCTGGGCACATCCTTTTTCCATTTTCCCTGGGAAAGAAAACTCAGCAGTCCAGGTTCCTGATGTCAGTTTGTAGGGCTCCCTTGGGTGTATCAGGGCAGCACAAGTTTTAGGTGGGGACAACTTCGGTGTGGGGTCCATCCTTCGATATAAGGAGTTTTTGCAGTCAGGGCCAGGGGCCCCTGGGCACATCCTTTTTCCATTTTCCCTGGGAAAGAAAACTCAGCAGTCCAGGTTCCTGATGTCAGTTTGTAGGGCTCCCTTGGGTCTATCAGGGCAGCACAAGTTTGAGGTGGGGACAACTTCGGTGTGAGGTCCATCCTTCGATATAAGGATTTTTTGCAGTCAGGGCCAGGGGCCCAGGGCCAGGGGCCCCTGGGCACATCCTTTTTCCATTTTCCCTGGGAAAGAAAACTCAGCAGTCCAGGTTCCTGATGTCAGTTTGTAGGGCTGCCTTGGGTCTATCAGGGCAGCACAAGTTTGAGGTGGGGACAACTTCGGTGTGGGGTCCATCCTTCGATATAAGGATTTTTTGCAGTCAGGGCCAGGGGCCCCTGGGCACATCCTTTTTCCATTTTCCCTGGGAAAGAAAACTCAGCAGTCCAGGTTCCTGATGTCACTTTGTAGGGCTCCCTTGGGTCTATCAGGGCAGCACAAGTTTGAGGTGGCAACAACTTCGGTGTGGGGTCCATCCTTCGATAAAAGGATTTTTTGCAGTCAGGGCCAGGGGCCCCTGGGCACATCCTTTTTCCATTTTCCCTGGGAAAGAAAACTCAGCAGTCCAGGATTGTGATGTCAGCTTGTAGGGCTCCCTTGGGTCTATCAGGGCAGCACAAGTTTGAGGTGGGGACAACTTCGGTGTGGGGTTCATCCTTCGATATAAGGATTCTTTGCAGTGAGGCCCCAGCCCAGGTCCAGGGGCCCCTGGGCACATCCTTTGGCCATTTTCCCTGGGAAAGAAAACTCAGCAGTCCAGGTTCCTGATGTCAGTTTGTAGGGCTCCCTTGGGTCTATCAGGGCAGCACAAGTTTGAGGTGGGGACAACTTCGGTGTGGGGTCCATCCTTCGATATAAGGATTTTTTGCAGTCAGGGCCAGGGGCCCCTGGGCACATCCTTTTTCCATTTTCCCTGGGAAAGAAAACTCAGCAGTCCAGGTTCCTGATGTCAGTTTGTAGGGCTCCCTTGGGTCTATCAGGGCAGCACAAGTTTGAGGTGGGGACAACTTCGGTGTGGGGTCCATCCTTCGATATAAGGATTCTTTGAAGTCAGGGCCAGGGGCCCCCGGGCACATCCTTTTTCCATTTTCCCTGGGTAAGAAAACTCAGCAGTCCAGGTTCCTGATGTCAGTTTGTAGGGTTCGCTTGGGTCTATCAGGGCAGCACAAGTTTGAGGTGGAGCAACTTTGGTGTGGGGTCCATCCTTCGATATAAGGATTCTTTGCAGTGAGGCCCCAGCCCAGGGCCAGGGGCCCCTGGGCACATCCTTTTTCCATTTTCCCTGGGAAAGAAAACTCAGCAGTCCAGGTTCCTGATGTCAGTTTGTAGGGCTCCCATGGTTCTATCAGGGCAGCACAAGTTTGAGGTGGGGACATCTTCGGTGTGGGGTCCATCCTTCGATATAAGGATTCTTTGCAGTCAGGCCCCAGCCCAGGGCCAGGGGCCCCTGGGCACGTCCTTTTTCCATTTTCCCTGGGAAAGAAAACTCAGCAGTCCAGGTTCCTGATGTCAGTTTGTAGGGCTCCCTTGGGTCTATCAGGGCAGCACAAGTTTGAGCTGGGGACAACTTCGGTGTGGGGTCCATCCTTCGATATAAGGATTTTTTGCAGTCAGGGCCAGGGGCCCCTGGGCACATCCTTTTTCCATTTTCCCTGGGAAAGAAAACTCAGCAGTCCAGGTTCCTGCTGTCAGTTTGTAGGGCTCCCTTGGGTCTATCAGGGCAGCACAAGTTTGAGGTGGGGACAACTTCGGTGTGGGGTCCATCCTTCGATATAAGGATTTTTTGCAGTCAGGGCCAGGGGCCCCTGGGCACAACCTTTGGCCATTTTCCCTGGGAAAGAAAACTCAGCAGTCCAGGTTCCTGATGTCAGTTTGTAGGGCTCCCTTGGGTCTATCAGGGCAGCACAAGTTTGAGTTGGGGACAACTTCGGTGTGGGGTCCATCCTTCGATATAAGGAGTTTTTGCAGTGAGGCCCCTGCCCAGGGCCAGGGGCCCCTGGGCACATCCTTTTTCCATTTTCCCTGGGAAAGAAAACTCAGCAGTCCAGGTTCCTGATGTCAGTTTGTAGGGCTCCCTTGGGTGTATCAGGGCAGCACAAGTTTGAGGTGGGGACAACTTCGGTGTGGGGTCCATCCTTCGATATAAGGAGTTTTTGCAGTCAGGGCCAAGGGCCCAGGGCCAGGGGCCCCTGGGCACATCCTTTTTCCATTTTCCCTGGGAAAGAAAACTCAGCAGTCCAGGTTCCTGATGTCAGTTTGTAGGGCTCCCTTGGGTCTATCAGGGTAGCACAAGTTTGAGGTGGGGACAACTACGGTTTGGGGTTCATCCTTCGATATAAGGAATTTTGCAGTCATGGCCAGGGGCCCCTGGGCACATCCTTTTTCCATTTTCCCTGGGAAAGAAAACTCAGCAGTCCAGGTTCCTGATGTCAGTTTGTAGGGCTCCCTTGGGTGTATCAGGGCAGCACAAGTTTGAGGTGGGGACAACTTCGGTGTGGGGTCCATCCTTCGATATAAGGAGTTTTTGCAGTCAGGGCCAGGGGCCCCTGGGCACATCCTTTTTCCATTTTCCCTGGGAAAGAAAACTCAGCAGTCCAGGTTCCTGCTGTCAGTTTGTAGGGCTCCCTTGGGTCTATCAGGGCAGCACAAGTTTGAGGTGGGGACAACTTCGGTGTGAGGTCCATCCTTCGATATAAGGATTTTTTGCAGTCAGGGCCAGGGGCCCAGGGCCAGGGGCCCCTGGGCACATCCTTTTTCCATTTTCCCTGGGAAAGAAAACTCAGCAGTCCAGGTTCCTGATGTCAGTTTGTAGGGCTCCCTTGGGTCTATCAGGGCAGCACAAGTTTGAGGTGGGGACAACTTCGGTGTGGGGTCCATCCTTCGATATAAGGATTCTTTGAAGTCACGGCCAGGGGCCCCCGGGCACATCCTTTTTCCATTTTCCCTGGGAAAGAAAACTCAGCAGTCCAGGTTCCTGATGTCAGTTTGTAGGGTTCGCTTGGGTCTATCAGGGCAGCACAAGTTTGAGGTGGGGACAACTTTGGTGTGGGGTCCATCCTTCGATATAAGGATTCTTTGCAGTGAGGGCCCAGCCCAGGGCCAGGGGACCCTGGGCACATCGTTTTTCCATTTTCCCTGGGAAAGAAAACTCAGCAGTCCAGGTTCCTGATGTCAGTTTGTAGGGCTCCCATGGTTCTATCAGGGCAGCACAAGTTTGAGGTGGGGACAACTTCGGTGTGGGGTCCATCCTTCGATATAACGATATTTTTCTGTCAGGGCCAGGGCCCCCCGGGCACATCCTTTTTCCATTTTCCCTGGGAAAGAAAACTCAGCAGTCCAGGTTCCTGATGTCAGTTTGTAGGGCTCCCTTGGGTCTATCAGGGCAGCACAAGTTTGAGGTGGGGACAACTTCGGTGTGGGGTCCATCCTTCGATATAAGGATTCTTTGCAGTCAGGGCCAGGGGCCCCTGGGCACATCCTTTTTCCATTTTCCCTGGGAAAGAAAACGCAGCAGTCCAGGTTCCTGATGTCAGTTTGTCGGGCTCCCTTGGGTCTATCAGGGCAGCACAAGTTTGAGGTGGCGACAACTTCGGTGTGGGGTCCATCCTTCGATATAAGGATTTTTTGCAGTCAGGGCCAGGGGCCCCTGGGCACATCCTTTTTCCATTTTCCCTGGGAAAGAAAACTCAGCAGTCCAGGTTCCTGATGTCAGTTTGTAGGGCTCCCTTGGGTCTATCAGGGTAGCACAAGTTTGAGGTGGGGACAACTACGGTTTGGGGTTCATCCTTCGATATAAGGAATTTTGCAGTCATGGCCAGGGGCCCCTGGGCACATCCTTTTTCCATTTTCCCTGGGAAAGAAAACTCAGCAGTCCAGGTTCCTGATGTCAGTTTGTAGGGCTCCCTTGGGTGTATCAGGGCAGCACAAGTTTTAGGTGGGGACAACTTCGGTGTGGGGTCCATCCTTCGATATAAGGAGTTTTTGCAGTCAGGGCCAGGGGCCCCTGGGCACATCCTTTTTCCATTTTCCCTGGGAAAGAAAACTCAGCAGTCCAGGTTCCTGATGTCAGTTTGTAGGGCTCCCTTGGGTCTATCAGGGCAGCACAAGTTTGAGGTGGGGACAACTTCGGTGTGAGGTCCATCCTTCGATATAAGGATTTTTTGCAGTCAGGGCCAGGGGCCCAGGGCCAGGGGCCCCTGGGCACATCCTTTTTCCATTTTCCCTGGGAAAGAAAACTCAGCAGTCCAGGTTCCTGATGTCAGTTTGTAGGGCTGCCTTGGGTCTATCAGGGCAGCACAAGTTTGAGGTGGGGACAACTTCGGTGTGGGGTCCATCCTTCGATATAAGGATTTTTTGCAGTCAGGGCCAGGGGCCCCTGGGCACATCCTTTTTCCATTTTCCCTGGGAAAGAAAACTCAGCAGTCCAGGTTCCTGATGTCAGTTTGTAGGGCTCCCTTGGGTCTATCAGGGCAGCACAAGTTTGAGGTGGCAACAACTTCGGTGTGGGGTCCATCCTTCGATAAAAGGATTTTTTGCAGTCAGGGCCAGGGGCCCCTGGGCACATCCTTTTTCCATTTTCCCTGGGAAAGAAAACTCAGCAGTCCAGGATTGTGATGTCAGCTTGTAGGGCTCCCTTGGGTCTATCAGGGCAGCACAAGTTTGAGGTGGGGACAACTTCGGTGTGGGGTTCATCCTTCGATATAAGGATTCTTTGCAGTGAGGCCCCAGCCCAGGTCCAGGGGCCCCTGGGCACATCCTTTGGCCATTTTCCCTGGGAAAGAAAACTCAGCAGTCCAGGTTCCTGATGTCAGTTTGTAGGGCTCCCTTGGGTCTATCAGGGCAGCACAAGTTTGAGGTGGGGACAACTTCGGTGTGGGGTCCATCCTTCGATATAAGGATTTTTTGCAGTCAGGGCCAGGGGCCCCTGGGCACATCCTTTTTCCATTTTCCCTGGGAAAGAAAACTCAGCAGTCCAGGTTCCTGATGTCAGTTTGTAGGGCTCCCTTGGGTCTATCAGGGCAGCACAAGTTTGAGGTGGGGACAACTTCGGTGTGGGGTCCATCCTTCGATATAAGGATTCTTTGAAGTCAGGGCCAGGGGCCCCCGGGCACATCCTTTTTCCATTTTCCCTGGGTAAGAAAACTCAGCAGTCCAGGTTCCTGATGTCAGTTTGTAGGGTTCGCTTGGGTCTATCAGGGCAGCACAAGTTTGAGGTGGGGACAACTTTGGTGTGGGGTCCATCCTTCGATATAAGGATTCTTTGCAGTGAGGCCCCAGCCCAGGGCCAGGGGCCCCTGGGCACATCCTTTTTCCATTTTCCCTGGGAAAGAAAACTCAGCAGTCCAGGTTCCTGATGTCAGTTTGTAGGGCTCCCATGGTTCTATCAGGGCAGCACAAGTTTGAGGTGGGGACATCTTCGGTGTGGGGTCCATCCTTCGATATAAGGATTCTTTGCAGTCAGGCCCCAGCCCAGGGCCAGGGGCCCCTGGGCACATCCTTTTTCCATTTTCCCTGGGAAAGAAAACTCAGCAGTCCAGGTTCCTGATGTCAGTAGGTAGGGATCCCTTGGGTCTATCAGGGCAGCACAAGTTTGAGGTGGGGACAACTTCGGTGTGGGCTCCATCCTTCGATATAAGGATTTTTTGCACTCAGGGCCAGGGGCCCCTGGGCACATCCTTTCGCCATTTTCCCTGGGAAAGAAAACTCAGCAGTCCAAGTTCCTGATGTCAGTTTGTAGGGCTCCCTTGGGTCTATCAGGGCAGCACAAGTTTGAGGTGGGGACAACTTCGGTGTGGGGTCCATCCTTCGATATAAGGATTCTTTGCAGTCAGGGCCAGGGGCCCCCGGGCACATCCTTTTTCCATTTTCCCTGGGAAAGAAAACTCAGCAGTCCAGGTTCCTGATGTCAGTTTGTAAGGCTCCCTTGGGTCTATAACGGCAGCACAAGTTTGAGGTGGGGACAACTTCGGTGTGGGGTCCATCCTTCGATATAAGTATATTTTTCTGTCAGGGCCAGGGCCCCCGGGCACATCCTCTTTCCATTTTCCCTGGGAAAGAAAACTCAGCAGTCCAGGTTCCTGATGTCAGTTTGTAGGGCTCCCTTGGGTCTATCAGGGCAGCACAAGTTTGAGGTGGCGACAACTTCGGTGTGGGGTCCATCCTTCGATATAAGGATTTTTTGCAGTCAGGGCCAGGGGCCCCTAGGCACATCCTTTTTCCATTTTCCCTGGGAAAGAAAACTCAGCAGTCCAGGTTCCTGATGTCAGTTTGTAGGGCTCCCTTGGGTCTATCAGGGCAGCACAAGTTTGAGGTGGGGACAATTTCGGTGTGGGGTCCATCCTTCGATATATGGATTTTTTGCAGTCAGGGCCAGGGGCCCCTGGGCACATCCTTTTTCCATTTTCCCTGGGAAAGAAAACTCAGCAGTCCAGGTTCCTGATGTCAGTTTGTAGGGCTCCCTTGGGTCTATCAGGGCAGCACAAGTTTGAGGTGGGGACAACTTCGGTGTGGGGTCCATCCTTCGATATAAGGATTCTTTGCAGTGAGGCCCTGAAGCCCAGCGCCAGGGGCCCCTGGGCACATCCTTTTTCCATTTTCCCTGGGAAAGAAAACTCAGCAGTCCAGGTTCCTGATGTCAGTTTGTAGGGTTCGCTTGGGTCTATCAGGGCAGCACAAGTTTGAGGTGGGGTCCACTTCGGTGTGGGGTCCATCCTTCGATATAAGGATTCTTTGCAGTGAGGCCCCAGCCCAGGGCCAGGGGCCCCTGGGCACATCCTTTTTCCATTTTCCCTGGGAAAGAAAACTCAGCAGTCCAGGTTCCTGATGTCAGTTTGTAGGGCTCCCATGGTTCTATCAGGGCAGCACAAGTTTGAGGTGGGGACATCTTCGGTGTGGGGTCCATCCTTCTATATAAGGATTTTTTGCAGTGAGGCCCAAGCCCAGGGCCAGGGGCCCCTGGGCACATCCTTTTTCCATTTTCCCTGGGAAAGAAAACTCAGCAGTCCAAGTTCCTGTTGTCAGTTTGTAGGGCTCCCTTGGGTCTATCAGGGCAGCACAAGTTTGAGGTGGGGACAACTTCGGTGTGGGGTCCATCCTTCGATATAAGGATTCTTTGCAGTCAGGGCCAGGGGCTCCCGGGCACATCCTTTTTCCATTTTCCCTGGGAAAGAAAACTCAGCAGTCCAGGTTCCTGATGTCAGTTTGTAAGGCTCCCTTGGGTCTCTAACGGCAGCACAAGTTTGAGGTGGGGACAACTTCGGTGTGGGGTCCATCCTTCGATATAAGGATATTTTTCTGTCAGGGCCAGGGCCCCCGGGCACATCCTTTTTCCATTTTCCCTGGGAAAGAAAACTCAGCAGTCCAGGTTCCTGATGTCAGTTTGTAGGGCTCCCTTGGGTCTATCAGGGCAGCACAAGTTTGAGGTGGGGACAACTTCGGTGTGGGGTCCATCCTTCGATATAAGGATTTTTTGCAGTCAGGGCCAGGGGCCCCTGGGCACATCCTTTTTCCATTTTCCCTGGGAAAGAAAACTCAGCAGTCCAGGTTCCTGATGTCAGTTTGTAGGGCTCCCTTGGGTCTATCAGGGCAGCACAAGTTTGAGGTGGGGACAACTTCGGTGTGGGGTCCATCCTTCGATATAAGGATTTTTTGCAGTCAGGGCCAGGGGCCCCTGGGCACATCCTTTTTCCATTTTCCCTGGGAAAGAAAACTCAGCAGTCCAGGTTCCTGATGTCAGTTTGTAGGGCTCCCTTGGGTCTATCAGGGCAGCACAAGTTTGAGGTGGGGACAACTTCGGTGTGGGGTCCATCCTTCGATATAAGGATTCTTTGAAGTCAGGGCCAGGGGCCCCCGGGCACATCCTTTTTCCATTTTCCCTGGGAAAGAAAACTCAGCAGTCCAGGTTCCTGATGTCAGTTTGTAGGGCTCCCATGGTTCTATCAGGGCAGCACAAGTTTGAGGTGGGGACAACTTCGGTGTGGGGTCCATCCTTCGATATAAGGATTCTTTGCAGTGAGGCCCCAGCCCAGGGCCAGGGGCCCCTGGGCACATCCTTTTTCCATTTTCCCTGGGAAAGAAAACACAGCAGTCCAGGTTCCTGATGTCAGTTTGTAGGGATCCCTTGGGTCTATCAGGGCAGCACAAGTTTGAGGTGGGGACAACTTCGGTGTGGGGTCCATCCTTCGATATAAGGATTTTTTGTTGTCAGGGCCAGGGCCCCCCGGGCACATCCTTTTTCCATTTTCCCTGGGAAAGAAAACTCAGCAGTCCAGGTTCCTGATGTCAGTTTGTAGGGCTCCCTTGGGTCTATCAGGGCAGCACAAGTTTGAGGTGGGGACAACTTCGGTGTGGGGTCCATCCTTCGATATAAGGATTCTTTGCAGTCAGGGCCAGGGGCCCCTGGGCACATCCTTTTTCCCTTTTCCCTGGGAAAGAAAACTCAGCAGTCCAGGTTCCTGATGTCAGTTTGTAGGGCTCCCTTGGGTCTATCAGGGCAGCACAAGTTTGAGGTGGGGACAACTTCGGTGTGGGGTCCATCCTTCGATATAAGGATTTTTTGTTGTCAGGGCCAGGGCCCCTGGGCACATCCTTTTTCCATTTTCCCTGGGAAAGAAAACTCAGCAGTCCAGGTTCCTGATGTCAGTTTGTAGGGCTCCCTTGGGTCTATCAGGGCAGCACAAGTTTGAGGTGGGGACAACTTCGGTGTGGGGTCCATCCTTCGATATACGGATTCTTTGCAGTCAGGGCCAGGGGCCCCTGGGCACATCCTTTGGCCATTTTCCCTGGGAAAGAAAACTCAGCAGTCCAGGTTCCTGATGTCAGTTTGTAGGGCTCCCTTGGGTCTATCAGGGCAGCACAAGTTTGAGGTGGGGACAACTTCAGTGTGGGGTCCATCCTTCGATATAAGGATTTTTTGCTGTCAGGGCCAGGGGCCCCTGGGCACATCCTTTTTCCATTTTCCCTGGGAAAGAAAACTCAGCAGTCCAGGTTCCTGATGTCAGTTTGTAGGGCTCCCTTGGGTCTATCAGGGCAGCACAAGTTTGAGGTGGGGACAACTTCGGTGTGGGGTCCATCCTTCGTTATAAGGATTCTTTGCAGTGAGGCCCTGGGGCCCAGGGCCAGGGGCCGGTGGGCACATACTTTTTCCATTTTCCCTGGGAAAGAAAACTCAGCAGTCCAGGTTCCTGATGTCAGTTTGTAGGGCTCCCTTGGGTGTATCAGGGCAGCACAAGTTTGAGGTGGGGACAACTTCGGTGTGGGGTCCATCCTTCGATATAAGGATTTTTTGCAGTGAGGCCCCTGCCCAGGGCCAGGGGCCCCTGGGCACATCCTTTTTCCATTTTCCCTGGGAAAGAAAACTCAGCAGTCCAGGTTCCTGATGTCAGTTTGTAGGGCTCCCTTGGGTCTATCAGGGCAGCACAAGTTTGAGGTGGGGACAACTTCGGTGTGGGGTCCATCCTTCGATATAAGGAGTTTTTGCAGTCAGGGCCAAGGGCCCAGGGCCAGGGGCCCCTGGGCACATCCTTTTTCCATTTTCCCTGGGAAAGAAAACTCAGCAGTCCAGGTTCCTGATGTCAGTTTGTAGGGCTCCCTTGGGTCTATCAGGGTAGCACAAGTTTGAGGTGGGGACAACTACGGTTTGGGGTTCATCCTTCGATATAAGGAATTTTGCAGTCATGGCCAGGGGCCCCTGGGCACATCCTTTTTCCATTTTCCCTGGGAAAGAAAACTCAGCAGTCCAGGTTCCTGATGTCAGTTTGTAGGGCTCCCTTGGGTCTATCAGGGCAGCACAAGTTTGAGGTGGGGACAACTTCGGTGTGGGGTCCATCCTTCGATATAAGGAGTTTTTGCAGTCAGGGCCAGGGGCCCCTGGGCACATCCTTTTTCCATTTTCCCTGGGAAAGAAAACTCAGCAGTCCAGGTTCCTGATGTCAGTTTGTAGGGCTCCCTTGGGTCTATCAGGGCAGCACAAGTTTGAGGTGGGGACAACTTCGGTGTGAGGTCCATCCTTCGATATAAGGATTTTTTGCAGTCAGGGCCAGGGGCCCAGGGCCAGGGGCCCCTGGGCACATCCTTTTTCCATTTTCCCTGGGAAAGAAAACTCAGCAGTCCAGGTTCCTGATGTCAGTTTGTAGGGCTCCCTTGGGTCTATCAGGGCAGCACAAGTTTGAGGTGGGGACAACTTCGGTGTGGGGTCCATCCTTCGATATAAGGATTTTTTGCAGTCAGGGCCAGGGGCCCCTGGGCACATCCTTTTTCCATTTTCCCTGGGAAAGAAAACTCAGCAGTCCAGGTTCCTGATGTCAGTTTGTAGGGCTCCCTTGGGTCTATCAGGGCAGCACAAGTTTGAGGTGGCAACAACTTCGGTGTGGGGTCCATCCTTCGATAAAAGGATTTTTTGCAGTCAGGGCCAGGGGCCCCTGGGCACATCCTTTTTCCATTTTCCCTGGGAAAGAAAACTCAGCAGTCCAGGTTTGTGATGTCAGCTTGTAGGGCTCCCTTGGGTCTATCAGGGCAGCACAAGTTTGAGGTGGGGACAACTTCGGTGTGGGGTTCATCCTTCGATATAAGGATTCTTTGCAGTGAGGCCCCAGCCCAGGTCCAGGGGCCCCTGGGCACATCCTTTGGCCATTTTCCCTGGGAAAGAAAACTCAGCAGTCCAGGTTCCTGATGTCAGTTTGTAGGGCTCCCTTGGGTCTATCAGGGCAGCACAAGTTTGAGGTGGGGACAACTTCGGTGTGGGGTCCATCCTTCGATATAAGGATTTTTTGCAGTCAGGGCCAGGGGCCCCTGGGCACATCCTTTTTCCATTTTCCCTGGGAAAGAAAACTCAGCAGTCCAGGTTCCTGATGTCAGTTTGTAGGGCTCCCTTGGGTCTATCAGGGCAGCACAAGTTTGAGGTGGGGACAATTTCGGTGTGGGGTCCATCCTTCGATATATGGATTTTTTGCAGTCAGGGCCAGGGGCCCCTGGGCACATCCTTTTTCCATTTTCCCTGGGAAAGAAAACTCAGCAGTCCAGGTTCCTGATGTCAGTTTGTAGGGCTCCCTTGGGTCTATCAGGGCAGCACAAGTTTGAGGTGGGGACAACTTCGGTGTGGGGTCCATCCTTCGATATAATTATTCTTTGCAGTGAGGCCCTGAAGCCCAGGGCCAGGGGCCCCTGGGCACATCCTTTTTCCATTTTCCCTGGGAAAGAAAACTCAGCAGTCCAGGTTCCTGATGTCAGTTTGTAGGGTTCGCTTGGGTCTATCAGGGCAGCACAAGTTTGAGGTGGGGTCAACTTTGGTGTGGGGTCCATCCTTCGATATAAGGATTCTTTGCAGTGAGGCCCCAGCCCAGGGCCAGGGGCCCCTGGGCACATCCTTTTTCCATTTTCCCTGGGAAAGAAAACTCAGCAGTCCAGGTTCCTGATGTCAGTTTGTAGGGCTCCCATGGTTCTATCAGGGCAGCACAAGTTTGAGGTGGGGATATCTTCGGTGTGGGGTCCATCCTTCGATATAAGGATTCTTTGCAGTCAGGGCCAGGGGCCCCCGGGCACATCCTTTTTCCATTTTCCCTGGGAAAGAAAACTCAGCAGTCCAGGTTCCTGATGTCAGTTTGTAAGGCTCCCTTGGGTCTATAACGGCAGCACAAGTTTGAGGTGGGGACAACTTCGGTGTGGGGTCCATCCTTCGATATAAGGATATTTTTCTGTCAGGGCCAGGGCCCCCGGGCACATCCTTTTTCCATTTTCCCTGGGAAAGAAAACTCAGCAGTCCAGGTTTCTGATGTCAGTTTGTAGGGCTCCCTTGGGTCTATCAGGGCAGCACAAGTTTGAGGTGGGGACAACTTCGGTGTGGGGTCCATCCTTCGATATAAGGATTTTTTGCAGTCAGGGCCAGGGGCCCCTGGGCACATCCTTTTTCCATTTTCCCTGGGAAAGAAAACTCAGCAGTCCAGGTTCCTGATGTCAGTTTGTAGGGCTCCCTTGGGTCTATCAGGGCAGCACAAGTTTGAGGTGGCGACAACTTCGGTGTGGGGTCCATCCTTCGATATAAGGATTTTTTGCAGTCAGGGCCAGGGGCCCCTGGGCACATCCTTTTTCCATTTTCCCTGGGAAAGAAAACTCAGCAGTCCAGGTTCCTGATGTCAGTTTGTAGGGCTCCCTTGGGTCTATCAGGGCAGCACAAGTTTGAGGTGGGGACAACTTCGGTGTGGGGTCCATCCTTCGATATAAGGATTCTTTGCAGTGAGGCCCTGAAGCCCAGGGCCAGGGGCCCCTGGGCACATCCTTTTTCCATTTTCCCTGGGAAAGAAAACTCAGCAGTCCAGGTTCCTGATGTCAGTTTGTAGGGTTCGCTTGGGTCTATCAGGGCAGCACAAGTTTGAGGTGGGGACAACTTTGGTGTGGGGTCCATCCTTCGATATAAGGATTCTTTGCAGTGAGGCCCTGGGGCCCAGGGCCAGGGGCCCCTGGGCACATCCTTTTTCCATTTTCCCTGGGAAAGAAAACTCAGCAGTCCAGGTTCCTGATGTCAGTTTCTAGGGCTCCCTTGGGTCTATCAGGGCAGCACAAGTTTGAGGTGGGGACAACTTCGGTGTGGGGTCCATCCTTCGATACATGGATTCTTTGCAGTCAGGGCCAGGGGCCCCTGGGCACATCCTTTGGCCATTTTCCCTGGGAAAGAAAACTCAGCAGTCCAGGTTCCTGATGTCAGTTTGTAGGGCTCCCTTGGGTCTATCAGGGCAGCACAAGTTTGAGGTGGGGACAACTTCGGTGTGGGGTCCATCCTTCGATATAAGGATTTTTTGCAGTCAGGGCCAGGGGCCCCTGGGCACATCCTTTTTCCATTTTCCCTGGGAAAGAAAACTCAGCAGTCCAGGTTCCTGATGTCAGTTTGTAGGGCTCCCATGGTTCTATCAGGGCAGCACAAGTTTGAGGTGGGGACAACTTCGGTGTGGGGTCCATCCTTCGATATAAGGATTCTTTGCAGTGAGGCCCCAGCCCAGGTCCAGGGGCCCCTGGGCACATCCTTTTTCCATTTTCCCTGGGAAAGAAAACTCACCAGTCCAGGTTCCTGATGTCAGTTTGTAGGGCTCCCTTGGGTGTATCAGGGCAGCACAAGTTTGAGGTGGGGACAACTTCGGTGTGGGGTCCATCCTTCGATATAAGGATTCTTTGCAGTCAGGGCCAGGGGCCCCTGGGCACATCCTTTTTCCCTTTTCCCTGGGAAAGAAAACTCAGCAGTCCAGGTTCCTGATGTCAGTTTGTAGGGCTCCCATGGTTCTATCAGGGCAGCACAAGTTTGAGGTGGGGACATCTTCGGTGTGGGGTCCATCCTTCGATATAAGGATTCTTTGCAGTGAGGCCCCAGCCCAGGGCCAGGGGCCCCTGGGCACATCCTTTTTCCATTTTCCCTGGGAAAGAAAACTCAGCAGTCCAGGTTCCTGATGTCAGTTTGTAGGGCTCCCTTGGGTCTATCAGGGCAGCACAAGTTTGAGGTGGGGACAACTTCGGTGTGGGGTCCATCCTTCGATATAAGGATTTTTTGTTGTCAGGGCCAGGGCCCCCCGGGCACATCCTTTTTCCATTTTCCCTGGGAAAGAAAACTCAGCAGTCCAGGTTCCTGATGTCAGTTTGTAGGGCTCCCTTGGGTCTATCAGGGCAGCACAAGTTTGAGGTGGGGACAACTTCGGTGTGGGGTCTATCGTTCGATATAAGGATTTTTTGCAGTCAGGGCCAGGGGCCCCTGGGCACATCCTTTTTCCATTTTCCCTGGGAAAGAAAACTCAGCAGTCCAGGTTCCTGATGTCAGTTTGTAGGGCTCCCTTGGGTCTATCAGGGCAGCACAAGTTTGAGGTGGGGACAATTTCGGTGTGGGGTGCATCTTTCGATATAAGGATTTTTTGCAGTCAGGGCCAGGGGCCCCTGGGCACATCCTTTTTCCATTTTCCCTGGAAAAGAAAACTCAGCAGTCCAGCTTCCTGATGTCAGTTTGTAGGGCTCCCTTGGGTCTATCAGGGCAGCACAAGTTTGAGGTGGGGACAACTTCGGTGTGGGGTCCATCCTTCGATATAAGGATTCTTTGCAGTGAGGCCCTGGGGCCCAGGGCCAGGGGCCGGTGGGCACATCCTTTTTCCATTTTCCCTGGGAAAGAAAACTCAGCAGTCCAGGTTCCTGATGTCAGTTTGTAGGGTTCGCTTGGGTCTATCAGGGCAGCACAAGTTTGAGGTGGGGACAACTTTGGTGTGGAGTCCATCCTTCGATATAAGGATTCTTTGCAGTCAGGGCCAGGGGCCCAGGGCCAGGGGCCCCTGGGCACATCCTTTTCCCATTTTCCCTGGGAAAGAAAACTCAGCAGTCCAGGTTCCTGATGTCAGTTTGTAGGGCTCCCTTGGGTCTATCAGGGCAGCACAAGTTTGAGGTGGGGACAACTTCGGTGTGGGGTCCATCCTTCGATATAAGGAGTTTTTGCTGTCAGGGCCAGGGGCCCCTGGGCACACCCTTTTTCCATTTTCCCTGAGAAAGAAAACTCAGCAGTCCAGGTTCCTGATGTCAGTTTGTAGGGCTCCCTTGGGTCTATCAGGGTAGCACAAGTTTGAGGTGGGGACAACTTCGGTGTGGGCTCCATCCTTCGATATAAGGATTCTTTGCAGTCAGGGCCAGGGGCCCCCGGGCACATCCTTTGGCCATTTTCCCTGGGAAAGAAAACTCAGCAGTCCAGGTTCCTGATGTCAGTTTGTAGGGCTCCCTTGGGTCTATCAGGGCAGCACAAGTTTGAGGTGGGGACAACTTCGGTGTGGGGTCCATCCTTCGATATAAGGATTCTTTGCAGTGAGGCCCTGGGGCCCAGGGCCAGGGGCCCCTGGGACCATCCTTTTTCCATTTTCCCTGGGAAAGAAAACTCAGCAGTCCAGGTTCCTGATGTCAGTTTGTAGGGCTCCCATGGTTCTATCAGGGCAGCACAAGTTTGAGGTGGGGACAACTTCGGTGTGGGGTCCATCCTTCGATATAAGGATTCTTTGCAGTGAGGCCCTGGGGCCCAGGGCCAGGGGCCCCTGGGCACATCCTTTTTCCATTTTCCCTGGGAAAGAAAACTCAGCAGTCCAGGTTCCTGATGTCAGTTTGTAGGGCTCCCTTGGGTCTATCAGGGCAGCACAAGTTTGAGGTGGGGACAACTTCGGTGTGGGCTCCATCCTTCGATATAAGGATTCTTTGCAGTGAGGCCCCAGCCCAGGGCCAGGGGCCCCCGGGCACATCCTTTTTCCATTTTCCCTGGGAAAGAAAACTCAGCAGTCCAGGTTCCTGATGTCAGTTTGTAGGGCTCCCTTGGGTCTATCAGGGCAGCACAAGTTTGAGGTGGGGACAACTTCGGTGTGGGGTCTATCGTTCGATATAAGGATTTTTTGCAGTCAGGGCCAGGGGCCCCTTGGCACATCCTTTTTCCATTTTCTCTGGGAAAGAAAACTCAGCAGTCCAGGTTCCTGATGTCAGTTTGTAGGGCTCCCTTGGGTCTATCAGGGCAGCACAAGTTTGAGGTGGGGACAATTTCGGTGTGGGGTGCATCCTTCGTTATAAGGATTCTTTGCAGTCAGGGCCAGAGGCCCCTGGGCACATCCTTTGGCCATTTTCCCTGGGAAAGAAAACTCAGCAGTCCAGCTTCCTGATGTCAGTTTGTAGGGCTCCCTTGGGTCTATCAGGGCAGCACAAGTTTGAGGTGGGGACAACTTCGGTGTGGGGTCCATCCTTCGATATAAGGATTTTTTGCTGTCAGGGCCAGGGGCCCCTGGGCACATCCTTTTTCCATTTTCCCTGGGAAAGAAAACTCAGCAGTCCAGGTTCCTGATGTCAGTTTGTAGGGCTCCCTTGGGTGTATCAGGACAGCACAAGTTTGAGGTGGGGACAATTTCTGTGTTGGGTCCATCCTTCGATATAAGGATTCTTTGCAGTCAGGGCCAGGGGCCCCCGGGCACAACCTTTTTCCATTTTCCCTGGAAAAGAAAACTCAGCAGTCCAGGTTCCTGATGTCAGTTTGTAGGGCTCCCTTGGGTCTATCAGGGCAGCACAAGTTTGAGGTGGGGACAACTTCGGTGTGGGGTCCATCCTTCGATATAAGGATTTTTTGCTGTCAGGGCCCGGGCCCCCTGGGCACATCCTTTTTCCATTTTCCCTGGGAAAGAAAACTCAGCAGTCCAGGTTCCTGATGTCAGTTTGTAGGGCTCCCTTGGGTCTATCAGGGCAGCACAAGTTTGAGGTGGGGACAACTTCGGTGTGGGGTCCATCCTTCGATATAAGGAATTTTTGCAGTCAGGGCCAGGGGCCCCTGGGCACATCCTTTTTCCCTTTTCCCTGGGAAAGAAAACTCAGCAGTCCAGGTTCCTGATGTCAGTTTGTAGGGCTCCCTTGGGTGTATCAAGGCAGCACAAGTTTGAGGTGGGGACAACTTTGGTGTGGGGTCCATCCTTCGATATAAGGATTCTTTGCAGTGAGGCCCCAGCCCAGGGCCAGGTGACCCGGGGCACATCCTTTTTCCATTTTCCCTGGGAAAGAAAACTCAGCAGTCCAGGTTCCTGATGTCAGTTTGTAGGGCTCCCTTGGGTCTATCAGGGCAGCACAAGTTTGAGGTGGGGACAACTTCGGTGTGGGGTCCATCCTTCGATATAAGTATTCTTTGCAGTCAGGGCCAGGGGCCCCCGGGCACATCCTTTTTCCATTTTCCCTGGAAAAGGAAACTCAGCAGTCCAGGTTCCTGATGTCAGTTTGTAGGGCTCCCTTGGGTCTATCAGGGCAGCACAAGTTTGAGGTGGGGACAACTTCGGTGTGGGGTCCATCCTTCGATATAAGGATTTTTTGCTGTCAGGGCCCGGGCCCCCCGGGCACATCCTTTTTCCATTTTCCCTGGGAAAGAAAACTCAGCAGTCCAGGTTCCTGATGTCAGTTTGTAGGGCTCCCTTGGGTCTATCAGGGCAGCACAAGTTTGAGGTGGGGACAATTTCGGTGTGGGGTGCATCCTTCGTTATAAGGATTCTTTGCAGTCAGGGCCAGAGGCCCCTGGGCACATCCTTTGGCCATTTTCCCTGGGAAAGAAAACTCAGCAGTCCAGGTTCCTGATGTCAGTTTGTAGGGCTCCCTTGGGTCTATCAGGGCAGCACAAGTTTGAGGTGGGGACAACTTCGGTGTGGGGTCCATCCTTCGATATAAGGATTTTTTGCAGTCAGGGCCAGGGGCCCCTGGGCACATCCTTTTTCCATTTTCCCTGGGAAAGAAAACTCAGCAGTCCAGGTTCCTGATGTCAGTTTGTAGGGCTCCCTTGGGTGTATCAGGGCAGCACAAGTTTGAGGTGGGGACAATTTCTGTGTTGGGTCCATCCTTCGATATAAGGATTCTTTGCAGTCAGGGCCAGGGGCCCCCGGGCACAACCTTTTTCCATTTTCCCTGGAAAAGAAAACTCAGCAGTCCAGGTTCCTGATGTCAGTTTGTAGGGCTCCCTTGGGTCTATCAGGGCAGCACAAGTTTGAGGTGGGGACAACTTCGGTGTGGGGTCCATCCTTCGATATAAGGATTTTTTGCTGTCAGGGCCCGGGCCCCCCGGGCACATCCTTTTTCCATTTTCCCTGGGAAAGAAAACTCAGCAGTCCAGGTTCCTGATGTCAGTTTGTAGGGCTCCCTTGGGTCTATCAGGGCAGCACAAGTTTGAGGTGGGGACAACTTCGGTGTGGGGTCCATCCTTCGATATAAGGAATTTTTGCAGTCAGGGCCAGGGGCCCCTGGGCACATCCTTTTTCCCTTTTCCCTGGGAAAGAAAACTCAGCAGTCCAGGTTCCTGATGTCAGTTTGTAGGGCTCCCTTGGGTGTATCAAGGCAGCACAAGTTTGAGGTGGGGACAACTTTGGTGTGGGGTCCATCCTTCGATATAAGGATTCTTTGCAGTGAGGCCCCAGCCCAGGGCCAGGTGACCCGGGGCACATCCTTTTTCCATTTTCCCTGGGAAAGAAAACTCAGCAGTCCAGGTTCCTGATGTCAGTTTGTAGGGCTCCCTTGGGTCTATCAGGGCAGCACAAGTTTGAGGTGGGGACAACTTCGGTGTGGGGTCCATCCTTCGATATAAGGATTTTTTGCAGTCAGGGCCAGGGGCCCCTGGGCACATCCTTTTTCCATTTTCCCTGGGAAAGAAACTCAGCAGTCCAGGTTCCTGATGTCAGTTTGTAGGGCTCCCTTGGGTCTATCAGGGCAACACAAGTTTGAGGTGGGGACAATTTCGGTGTTGAGTCCATCCTTCGATATAAGTATTCTTTGCAGTCAGGGCCAGGGGCCCCCGGGCACATCCTTTTTCCATTTTCCCTGGAAAAGGAAACTCAGCAGTCCAGGTTCCTGATGTCAGTTTGTAGGGCTCCCTTGGGTCTATCAGGGCAGCACAAGTTTGAGGTGGGGACAACTTCGGTGTGGGGTCCATCCTTCGATATAAGGATTTTTTGCTGTCAGGGCCCGGGCCCCCCGGGCACATCCTTTTTCCATTTTCCCTGGGAAAGAAAACTCAGCAGTCCAGGTTCCTGATGTCAGTTTGTAGGGCTCCCTTGGGTCTATCAGGGCAGCACAAGTTTGAGGTGGGGACAACTTCGGTGTGGGGTCCATCCTTCGATATAAGGATTCTTTGCAGTGAGGCCCTGGGGCCCAGGGCCAGGGGCCCCTGGGCACATCCTTTTTCCATTTTCCCTGGGAAAGAAAACTCAGCAGTCCAGGTTCCTGATGTCAGTTTGTAGGGTTCGCTTGGGTCTATCAGGGCAGCACAAGTTTGAGGTGGGGACAATTTTGGTGTGGGGTCCATCCTTCGATATAAGGATTCTTTGCAGTCAGGCCCCAGCCCAGGTCCAGGGGCCCCTGGGCACATCCTTTTTCCATTTTCCCTGGGAAAGAAAACTCAGCAGTCCAGGTTCCTGATGTCAGTTTGTAGGGCTCCCTTGGGTCTATCAGGGCAGCACAAGTTTGAGGTGGGGACAACTTCGGTGTGGGGTCCATCCTTCGATATAAGGATTCTTTGCGGTGAGGCCCTGGGGCCCAGGGCCAGGGGCCCCTGGGCACATCCTTTTTCCATTTTCCCTGGGAAAGAAAACTCAGCAGTCCAGGTTCCTGATGTCAGTTTGTAGGGCTCCCTTGGGTCTATCAGGGCAGCACAAGTTTGAGGTGGGGACAACTTCGGTGTGGGGTCCATCCTTCGATATAAGGATTCTTTGAAGTCACGGCCAGGGTCCCCCGGGCACATCCTTTTTCCATTTTCCCTGGGAAAGAAAACTCAGCAGTCCAGGTTCCTGATGTCAGTTTGTAGGGTTCGCTTGGGTCTATCAGGGCAGCACAAGTTTGAGGTGGGGACAACTTTGGTGTGGGGTCCATCCTTCGATATAAGGATTCTTTGCAGTGAGGCCCCAGCCCAGGGCCAGGGGCCCCTGGGCACATCCTTTTTCCATTTTCCCTGGGAAAGAAAACTCAGCAGTCCAGGTTCCTGATGTCAGTTTGTAGGGCTCCCATGGTTCTATCAGGGCAGCACAAGTTTGAGGTGGGGACATCTTCGGTGTGGGGTCCATCCTTCGATATAAGGATTCTTTGCAGTGAGGCCCCAGCCCAGGGCCAGGGGCCCCTGGGCACATCCTTTTTCCATTTTCCCTGGGAAAGAAAACTCAGCAGTCCAGGTTCCTGATGTCAGTTTGTAGGGATCCCTTGGGTCTATCAGGGCAGCACAAGTTTGAGGTGGGGACAACTTCGGTGTGGGGTCCATCCTTCGATATAAGGATTTTTTGCAGTCAGGGCCAGGGGCCCCCGGGCACATCCTTTTTCCATTTTCCCTGGGAAAGAAAACTCAGCAGTCCAGGTTCCTGATGTCAGTTTGTAAGGCTCCCTTGGGTCTATCAGGGCAGCACAAGTTTGAGGTGGGGACAACTGCGGTGTGGGGTCCATCCTTCGATATAAGGATATTTTTCTGTCAGGGCCAGGGCCCCCGGGCACATCCTTTTTCCATTTTCCCTGGGAAAGAAAACTCAGCAGTCCAGGTTCCTGATGTCAATTTGTAGGGCTCCCTTGGGTCTATCAGGGCAGCACAAGTTTGAGGTGGGGACAACTTCGGTGTGGGGTCCATCCTTCGATATAAGGATTTTTTGCAGTCAGGGCCAGGGGCCCCTGGGCACATCCTTTTTCCATTTTCCCTGGGAAAGAAAACTCAGCAGTCTGAGTTCCTGATGTCAGTTTGTAGGGCTCCCTTGGGTCTATCAGGGCAGCACAAGTTTGAGGTGGCGACAACTTCGGTGTGGGGTCCATCCTTCGATATAAGGATTTTTTGCGGTCAGGGCCAGGGGCCCCTGGGCACATCCTTTTTCCATTTTCCCTGGGAAAGAAAACTCAGCAGTCCAGGTTCCTGATGTCAGTTTGTAGGGCTCCCTTGGGTCTATCAGGGCAGCACAAGTTTGAGGTGGGGACAACTTCGGTGTGGGGTCCATCCTTCGATATATGGATTTTTTGCAGTCAGGGCCAGGGGCCCCAGGGCACATCCTTTTTCCATTTTCCCTGGGAAAGAAAACTCAGCAGTCCAGGTTCCTGATGTCAGTTTGTAGGGCTCCCTTGGGTCTATCAGGGCAGCACAAGTTTGAGGTGGGGACAACTTCGGTGTGGGGTCCATCCTTCGATATAAGGATTCTTTGCAGTGAGGCCCTGAAGCCCAGGGCCAGGGGCCCCTGGGCACATCCTTTTTCCATTTTCCCTGGGAAAGAAAACTCAGCAGTCCAGGTTCCTGATGTCAGTTTGTAGGGTTCGCTTGGGTCTATCAGGGCAGCACAAGTTTGAGGTGGGGACAACTTTGGTGTGGGGTCCATCCTTCGATATAAGGATTCTTTGCAGTCAGGCCCCAGCCCAGGGCCAGGGGCCCCTGGGCACATCCTTTTTCCATTTTCCCTGGGAAAGAAAACTCAGCAGTCCAGGTTCCTGATGTCAGTTTGTAGGGCTCCCTTGGGTCTATCAGGGCAGCACAAGTTTGAGGTGGGGACAACTTCGGTGTGGGGTCCATCCTTCGATATAAGGATTCTTTGCAGTGAGGCCCTGGGGCCCAGGGCCAGGGGCCCCTGGGCACATCCTTTTTCCATTTTCCCTGGGAAAGAAAACTCAGCAGTCCAGGTTCCTGATGTCAGTTTGTAGGGCTCCCTTGGGTCTATCAGGGCAGCACAAGTTTGAGGTGGGGACAACTTCGGTGTGGGGTCCATCCTTCGATATAAGGATTTTTTGCTGTCAGGGCCAGGGGCCCCCGGGCACATCATTTTTCCATTTTCCCTGGGAAAGAAAACTCAGCAGTCCAGGTTCCTGATGTCAGTTTGTAGGGCTCCCTTGGGTCTATCAGGGCAGCACAAGTTTGAGGTGGGGACAACTTTGGTGTGGGGTCCATCCTTCGATATAAGGATTCTTTGCGGTGAGGCCCTGGGGCCCATGGCCAGGGGCCCCTGGGCACATCCTTTTTCCATTTTCCCTGGGAAAGAAAACTCAGCAGTCCAGGTTCCTGATGTCAGTTTGTAGGGCTCCCTTGGGTCTATCAGGGCAGCACAAGTTTGAGGTGGGGACAACTTCGGTGTGGGGTCCATCCTTCGATATAAGGATTCTTTGAAGTCACGGCCAGGGTCCCCCGGGCACATCCTTTTTCCATTTTCCCTGGGAAAGAAAACTCAGCAGTCCAGGTTCCTGATGTCAGTTTGTAGGGTTCGCTTGGGTCTATCAGGGCAGCACAAGTTTGAGGTGGGGACAACTTTGGTGTGGGGTCCATCCTTCGATATAAGGATTCTTTGCAGTGAGGCCCCAGCCCAGGGCCAGGGGCCCCTGGGCACATCCTTTTTCCATTTTCCCTGGGAAAGAAAACTCAGCAGTCCAGGTTCCTGATGTCAGTTTGTAGGGCTCCCATGGTTCTATCAGGGCAGCACAAGTTTGAGGTGGGGACATCTTCGGTGTGGGGTCCATCCTTCGATATAAGGATTCTTTGCAGTGAGGCCCCAGCCCAGGGCCAGGGGCCCCTGGGCACATCCTTTTTCCATTTTCCCTGGGAAAGAAAACTCAGCAGTCCAGGTTCCTGATGTCAGTTTGTAGGGCTCCCTTGGGTCTATCAGGGCAGCACAAGTTTGAGGTGGGGACAATTTCGGTGTGGGGTCCATCCTTCGATATATGGATTTTTTGCAGTCAGGGCCAGGGGCCCCTGGGCACATCCTTTTTCCATTTTCCCTGGGAAAGAAAACTCAGCAGTCCAGGTTCCTGATGTCAGTTTGTAGGGCTCCCTTGGGTCTATCAGGGCAGCACAAGTTTGAGGTGGGGACAACTTCGGTGTGGGGTCCATCCTTCAATATAAGGATTCTTTGCAGTGAGGCCCTGAAGCCCAGGGCCAGGGGCCCCTGGGCACATCCTTTTTCCATTTTCCCTGGGAAAGAAAACTCAGCAGTCCAGGTTCCTGATGTCAGTTTGTAGGGTTCGCTTGGGTCTATCAGGGCAGCACAAGTTTGAGGTGGGGACAACTTTGGTGTGGGGTCCATCCTTCGATATAAGGATTCTTTGCAGTGAGGCCCTGGGGCCCAGGGCAAGGGGCCCCTGGGCACATCCTTTTTCCATTTTCCCTGGGAAAGAAAACTCAGCAGTCCAGGTTCCTGATGTCAGTTTCTAGGGCTCCCTTGGGTCTATCAGGGCAGCACAAGTTTGAGGTGGGGACAACTTCGGTGTGGGGTCCATCCTTCGATATATGGATTCTTTGCAGTCAGGGCCAGGGGCCCCTGAGCACATCCTTTGGCCATTTTCCCTGGGAAAGAAAACTCAGCAGTCCAGGTTCCTGATGTCAGTTTGTAGGGCTCCCTTGGGTCTATCAGGGCAGCACAAGTTTGAGCTGGGGACAACTTCGGTGTGGGGTCCATCCTTCGATATAAGGATTTTTTGCAGTCAGGGCCAGGGGCCCCTGGGCACATCCTTTTTCCATTTTCCCTGGGAAAGAAAACTCAGCAGTCCAGGTTCCTGATGTCAGTTTGTAGGGCTCCCTTGGGTCTATCAGGGCAGCACAAGTTTGAGGTGGGGACAACTTCGGTGTGGGGTCCATCCTTCGATATAAGGATTCTTTGAAGTCAGGGCCAGGGGCCCCCGGGCACATCCTTTTTCCATTTTCCCTGGGAAAGAAAACTCAGCAGTCCAGGTTCCTGATGTCAGTTTGTAGGGCTCCCTTGGGTCTATCAGGGCAGCACAAGTTTGAGGTGGGGACAACTTCGGTGTGGGGTCCATCCTTCGATATAAGGATTCTTTGCAGTCAGGGCCAGGGGCCCCTGGGCACATACTTTTTCCCTTTTTCCTGGGAAAGAAAACTCAGCAGTCCAGGTTCCTGATGTCAGTTTGTAGGGCTCCCATGGTTCTATCAGGGCAGCACAAGTTTGAGGTGGGGACATCTTCGGTGTGGGGTCCATCCTTCGATATAAGGATTCTTTGCAGTGAGGCCCCAGCCCAGGTCCAGGGGCCCCTGGGCACATCCTTTTTCCATTTTCCCTGGGAAAGAAAACTCAGCAGTCCAGGTTCCTGATGTCAGTTTGTAGGGCTCCCTTGGGTCTATCAGGGCAGCACAAGTTTGAGGTGGGGACAACTTCGGTGTGGGGTCCATCCTTCGATATAAGGATTTTTTGTTGTCAGGGCCAGGGCCCCCCGGGCACATCCTTTTTCCATTTTCCCTGGGAAAGAAAACTCAGCAGTCCAGGTTCCTGATGTCAGTTTGTAGGGCTCCCTTGGGTCTATCAGGGCAGCACAAGTTTGAGGTGGGGACAACTTCGGTGTGGGGTCCATCCTTCGATATACGGATTCTTTGCAGTCAGGGCCAGGGGCCCCTGGGCACATCCTTTGGCCATTTTCCCTGGGAAAGAAAACTCAGCAGTCCAGGTTCCTGATGTCAGTTTGTAGGGCTCCCTTGGGTCTATCAGGGCAGCACAAGTTTGAGGTGGGGACAACTTCGGTGTGGGGTCCATCCTTCGATAAGATGATTTTTTGCAGTGAGGCCCCAGCCCAGGGCCAGGGGCCCCTGGGCACATCCTTTTTCCATTTTCCCTGGGAAAGAAAACTCAGCAGTCCAGGTTCCTGATGTCAGTTTCTAGGGCTCCCTTGGGTCTATCAGGGCAGCACAAGTTTGAGGTGGGGACATCTTTGGTGTGGGGTCCATCCTTCGATATAAGGATTCTTTGCAGTGAGGCCCCAGCCCAGGGCCAGGGGCCCCTGGGCACATCCTTTTTCCATTTTCCCTGGGAAAGAAAACTCAGCAGTCCAGGTTCCTGATGTCAGTTTGTAGGGCTCCCTTGGGTCTATCAGGGCAGCACAAGTTTGAGGTGGGGACAACTTCGGTGTGGGGTCTATCGCTCGATATAAGGATTTTTTGCAGTCAGGGCTAGGGGCCCCTGGGCACATCCTTTTTCCATTTTCCCTGGGAAAGAAAACTCAGCAGTCCAGGTTCCTGATGTCAGTTTGTAGGGCTCCCTTGGGTCTATCAGGGCAGCACAAGTTTGAGGTGGGGACAATTTCGGTGTGGGGTGCATCTTTCGATATAAAGATTTTTTGCAGTCAGGGCCAGGGGCCCCTGGGCACATCCTTTTTCCATTTTCCCTGGAAAAGAAAACTCAGCAGTCCAGCTTCCTGATGTCAGTTTGTAGGGCTCCCTTGGGTCTATCAGGGCAGCACAAGTTTGAGGTGGGGACAACTTCGGTGTGGGGTCCATCCTTCGATATAAGGATTCTTTGCAGTGAGGCCAGGGGCCCAGGGCCAGGGGCCGGTGGGCACATCCTTTTTCCATTTTCCCTGGGAAAGAAAACTCAGCAGTCCAGGTTCCTGATGTCAGTTTGTAGGGTTCGCTTGGGTCTATCAGGGCAGCACAAGTTTGAGGTGGGGACAACTTTGGTGTGGAGTCCATCCTTCGATATAAGGATTCTTTGCAGTCAGGGCCAGGGGCCCAGGGCCAGGGGCCCCTGGGCACATCCTTTTCCCATTTTCCCTGGGAAAGAAAACTCAGCAGTCCAGGTTCCTGATGTCAGTTTGTAGGGCTCCCTTGGGTCTATCAGGGCAGCACAAGTTTGAGGTGGGGACAACTTCGGTGTGGGGTCCATCCTTCGATATAAGGAGTTTTTGCTGTCAGGGCCAGGGGCCCCTGGGCACACCCTTTTTCCATTTTCCCTGGGAAAGAAAACTCAGCAGTCCAGGTTCCTGATGTCAGTTTGTAGGGCTCCCTTGGGTCTATCAGGGCAGCACAAGTTTGAGGTGGGGACAACTTCGGTGTGGGGTCCATCCTTCGATATAAGGATTCTTTGCAGTCAGGGCCAGGGGCCCCCGGGCACATCCTTTGGCCATTTTCCCTGGGAAAGAAAACTCAGCAGTCCAGGTTCCTGATGTCAGTTTGTAGGGCTCCCTTGGGTCTATCAGGGCAGCACAAGTTTGAGGTGGGGACAACTTCGGTGTGGGGTCCATCCTTCGATATAAGGATTCTTTGCAGTGAGGCCCTGGGGCCCGGGGCCAGGGGCCCCTGGGACCATCCTTTTTCCATTTTCCCTGGGAAAGAAAACTCAGCAGTCCAGGTTCCTGATGTCAGTTTGTAGGGCTCCCATGGTTCTATCAGGGCAGCACAAGTTTGAGGTGGGGACAACTTCGGTGTGGAGTCCATCCTTCGATATAAGGATTCTTTGCAGTGAGGCCCCAGCCCAGGGCCAGGGGCCCCCGGGCACATCCTTTTTCCATTTTCCCTGGGAAAGAAAACTCAGCAGTCCAGGTTCCTGATGTCAGTTTGTAGGGCTCCCTTGGGTCTATCAGGGCAGCACAAGTTTGAGGTGGGGACAACTTCGGTGTGGAGTCTATCGTTCGATATAAGGATTTTTTGCAGTCAGGGCCAGGGCCCCTTGGCACATCCTTTTTCCATTTTCTCTGGGAAAGAAAACTCAGCAGTCCAGGTTCCTGATGTCAGTTTGTAGGGCTCCCTTGGGTCTATCAGGGCAGCACAAGTTTGAGCTGGGGACAACTTCGGTGTGGGGTCCATCCTTCGATATAAGGATTTTTTGCTGTCAGGGCCAGGGGCCCCTGGGCACATCCTTTTTCCATTTTCCCTGGGAAAGAAAACTCAGCAGTCCAGGTTCCTGATGTCAGTTTGTAGGGCTCCCTTGGGTGTATCAGGACAGCACAAGTTTGAGGTGGGGACAATTTCGGTGTTGGGTCCATCCTTCGATATAAGGATTCTTTGCAGTCAGGGCCCGGGCCCCCCGGGCACATCCTTTTTCCATTTTCCCTGGGAATGAAAACTCAGCAGTCCAGGTTCCTGATGTCAGTTTGTAGGGCTCCCTTGGGTCTATCAGGGCAGCACAAGTTTGAGGTGGGGACAACTTCGGTGTGGGGTCCATCCTTCGATATAAGGATTCTTTGCAGTCAGGGCCAGGGGCCCCTGGGCACATCCTTTTTCCATTTTCCCTGGGAAAGAAAACTCAGCAGTCCAGGTTCCTGATGTCAGTTTGTAGGGCTCCCTTGGGTCTATCAGGGCAGCACAAGTTTGAGGTGGGGACAACTTCGGTGTGGGGTCCATCCTTCGATAAAAGGATTTTTTGCAGTCAGGGCCAGGGGCCCCTGGGCACATCCTTTTTCCATTTTCCCTGGGAAAGAAACTCAGCAGTCCAGGTTCCTGATGTCAGTTTGTAGGGCTCCCTTGGGTCTATCAGGGCAACACAAGTTTGAGGTGGGGACAATTTCGGTGTTGAGTCCATCCTTCGATATAAGGATTCTTTGCAGTCAGGGCCAGGGGCCCCCGGGCACATCCTTTTTCCATTTTCCCTGGAAAAGAAAACTCAGCAGTCCAGGTTCCTGATGTCAGTTTGTAGGGCTCCCTTGGGTCTATCAGGGCAGCACAAGTTTGAGGTGGGGACAACTTCGGTGTGGGGTCCATCCTTCGATATAAGGATTTTTTGCTGTCAGGGCCCGGGCCCCCCGGGCACATCCTTTTTCCATTTTCCCTGGGAAAGAAAACTCAGCAGTCCAGGTTCCTGATGTCAGTTTGTAGGGCTCCCTTGGGTCTATCAGGGCAGCACAAGTTTGAGGTGGGGACAACTTCGGTGTGGGGTCCATCCTTCGATATAAGGATTCTTTGCAGTGAGGCCCTGGGGCCCAGGGCCAGGGGCCCCTGGGCACATCCTTTTTCCATTTTCCCTGGGAAAGAAAACTCAGCAGTCCAGGTTCCTGATGTCAGTTTGTAGGGTTCGCTTGGGTCTATCAGGGCAGCACAAGTTTGAGGTGGGGACAATTTTGGTGTGGGGTCCATCCTTTGATATAAGGATTCTTTGCAGTCAGGCCCCAGCCCAGGTCCAGGGGCCCCTGGGCACATCCTTTTTCCATTTTCCCTGGGAAAGAAAACTCAGCAGTCCAGGTTCCTGATGTCAGTTTGTAGGGCTCCCTTGGGTCTATCAGGGCAGCACAAGTTTGAGGTGGGGACAACTTCGGTGTGGGGTCCATCCTTCGATATAAGGATTCTTTGCGGTGAGGCCCTGGGGCCCAAAGCCAGGGGCCCCTGGGCACATCCTTTTTCCATTTTCCCTGGGAAAGAAAACTCAGCAGTCCAGGTTCCTGATGTCAGTTTGTAGGGCTCCCTTGGGTCTATCAGGGCAGCACAAGTTTGAGGTGGGGACAACTTCGGTGTGGGGTCCATCCTTCGATATAAGGATTCTTTGAAGTCACGGCCAGGGTCCCCCGGGCACATCCTTTTTCCATTTTACCTGGGAAAGAAAACTCAGTAGTCCAGGTTCCTGATGTCAGTTTGTAGGGTTCGCTTGGGTCTATCAGGGCAGCACAAGTTTGAGGTGGGGACAACTTTGGTGTGGGGTCCATCCTTCGATATAAGGATTCTTTGCAGTGAGGCCCCAGCCCAGGTCCAGGGGCCCCTGGGCACATCCTTTTTCCATTTTCCCTGGGAAAGAAAACTCAGCAGTCCAGGTTCCTGATGTCAGTTTGTAGGGCTCCCATGGTTCTATCAGGGCAGCACAAGTTTGAGGTGGGGACATCTTCGGTGTGGGGTCCATCCTTCGATATAAGGATTCTTTGCAGTGAGGCCCCAGCCCAGGGCCAGGGGCCCCTGGGCACATCCTTTTTCCATTTTCCCTGGGAAAGAAAACTCAGCAGTCTGAGTTGTGATGTCAGTTTGTAGGGCTCCCTTGGGTCTATCAGGGCAGCACAAGTTTGAGGTGGCGACAACTTCGGTGTGGGGTCCATCCTTCGATATAAGGATTTTTTGCAGTCAGGGCCAGGGGCCCCTGGGCACATCCTTTTTCCATTTTCCCTGGGAAAGAAAACTCAGCAGTCCAGGTTCCTGATGTCAGTTTGTAGGGCTCCCTTGGGTCTATCAGGGCAGCACAAGTTTGAGGTGGGGACAACTTCGGTGTGGGGTCCATCCTTCGATATAAGGATTGTTTGCAGTGAGGCCCTGAAGCCCAGGGCCAGGGGCCCCTGGGCACATCCTTTTTCCATTTTCCCTGGGAAAGAAAACTCAGCAGTCCAGGTTCCTGATGTCAGTTTGTAGGGCTCCCTTGGGTCTATCAGGGCAGCACAAGTTTGAGGTGGGGACAACTTTGGTGTGGGGTCCATCCTTCGATATAAGGATTCTTTGCAGTCAGGCCCCAGCCCAGGGCCAGGGGCCCCTGGGCACATCCTTTTTCCATTTTCCCTGGGAAAGAAAACTCAGCAGTCCAGGTTCCTGATGTCAGTTTGTAGGGCTCCCTTGGGTCTATCAGGGCAGCACAAGTTTGAGGTGGGGACAACTTCGGTGTGGGGTCCATCCTTCGATATAAGGATTCTTTGCAGTGAGGCTCTGGGGCCCAGGGCCAGGGGCCCCTGGGCACATCCTTTTTCCATTTTCCCTGGGAAAGAAAACTCAGCAGTCCAGGTTCCTGATGTCAGTTTGTAGGGCTCCCTTGGGTCTATCAGGGCAGCACAAGTTTGAGGTGGGGACAACTTTGTTGTGGGGTCCATCCTTCGATATAAGGATTCTTTGCGGTGAGGCCCTGGGGCCCAGGGCCAGGGGCCCCTGGGCACATCCTTTTTCCATTTTCCCTGGGAAAGAAAACTCAGCAGTCCAGGTTCCTGATGTCAGTTTGTAGGGCTCCCTTGGGTCTATCAGGGCAGCACAAGTTTGAGGTGGGGACAACTTCGGTGTGGGGTCCATCCTTCGATATAAGGATTCTTTGAAGTCACGGCCAGGGTCCCCCGGGCACATCCTTTTTCCATTTTCCCTGGGAAAGAAAACTCAGCAGTCCAGGTTCCTGATGTCAGTTTGTAGGGTTCGCTTGGGTCTATCAGGGCAGCACAAGTTTGAGGTGGGGACAACTTTGGTGTGGGGTCCATCCTTCGATATAAGGATTCTTTGCAGTGAGGCCCCAGCCCAGGGCCAGGGGCCCCTGGGCACATCCTTTTTCCATTTTCCCTGGGAAAGAAAACTCAGCAGTCCAGGTTCCTGATGTCAGTTTGTAGGGCTCCCATGGTTCTATCAGGGCAGCACAAGTTTGAGGTGGGGACATCTTCGGTGTGGGGTCCATCCTTCGATATAAGGATTCTTTGCAGTGAGGCCCCAGCCCAGGGCCAGGGGCCCCTGGGCACATCCTTTTTCCATTTTCCCTGGGAAAGAAAACTCAGCAGTCCAGGTTCCTGATGTCAGTTTGTAGGGATCCCTTGGGTCTATCAGGGCAGCACAAGTTTGAGGTGGGGACAACTTCGGTGTGGGGTCCATCCTTCGATATAAAGATTTTTTGCAGTCAGGGCCAGGGGCCCCCGGGCACATCCTTTTTCCATTTTCCCTGGGAAAGAAAACTCAGCAGTCCAGGTTCCTGATGTCAGTTTGTAAGGCTCCCTTGGGTCTATCAGGGCAGCACAAGTTTGAGGTGGGGACAACTTCGGTGTG
Source organism: Lonchura striata (assembly GCF_046129695.1). Lineage (NCBI taxonomy): Eukaryota > Metazoa > Chordata > Aves > Passeriformes > Estrildidae > Lonchura > Lonchura striata. Next base: position 239,661 of record NC_134626.1, read on the forward strand.
GGGTCCATCCTTCGATATAAGGATTTTTTGCAGTCAGGGCCAGGGGCCCCTGGGCACATCCTTTTTCCATTTTCCCTGGGAAAGAAAACTCAGCAGTCCAGGTTCCTGATGTCAGTTTGTAGGGCTCCCTTGGGTCTATCAGGGCAGCACAAGTTTGAGGTGGGGACAACTTCGGTGTGGGGTCCATCCTTCGATATATGGATTTTTTGCAGTCAGGGCCAGGGGCCCCTGGGCACATCCTTTTTCCATTTTCCCTGGGAAAGAAAACTCAGCAGTCCAGGTTCCTGATGTCAGTTTGTAGGGCTCCCTTGGGTCTATCAGGGCAGCACAAGTTTGAGGTGGGGACAACTTCGGTGTGGGGTCCATCCTTCGATATAAGGATTCTTTGCAGTGAGGCCCTGAAGCCCAGGGCCAGGGGCCCCTGGGCACATCCTTTTTCCATTTTCCCTGGGAAAGAAAACTCAGCAGTCCAGGTTCCTGATGTCAGTTTGTAGGGTTCGCTTGGGTCTATCAGGGCAGCACAATTTTGAGGTGGGGACAACTTTGGTGTGGGGTCCATCCTTCGATATAAGGATTCTTTGCAGTCAGGCCCCAGCCCAGGGCCAGGGGCCCCTGGGCACATCCTTTTTCCATTTTCCCTGGGAAAGAAAACTCAGCAGTCCAGGTTCCTGATGTCAGTTTGTAGGGCTCCCTTGGGTCTATCAGGGCAGCACAAGTTTGAGGTGGGGACAACTTCGGTGTGGGGTCCATCCTTCGATATAAGGATTTTTTGCTGTCAGGGCCCTGGGGCCCAGGGCCAGGGGCCGGTGGGCACATCCTTTTTCCATTTTCCCTGGGAAAGAAAACTCAGCAGTCCAGGTTCCTGATGTCAGTTTGTAGGGCTCCGTTGGGTCTATCAGGGCAGCACAAGTTTGAGGTGGGGACAACTTCGGTGTGGGGTCCATCCTTCGATATAAGGATTTTTTGCTGTCAGGGCCAGGGGCCCCCGGGCACATCCTTTTTCCATTTTCCCTGGGAAAGAAAACTCAGCAGTCCAGGTTCCTGATGTCAGTTTGTAGGGCTCCCTTGGGTCTATCAGGGCAGCACAAGTTTGAGGTGGGGACAACTTTGGTGTGGGGTCCATCCTTCGATATATGGATTCTTTGCAGTCAGGGCCAGGGGCCCCTGGGCACATCCTTTGGCCATTTTCCCTGGGAAAGAAAACTCAGCAGTCCAGGTTCCTGATGTCAGTTTGTAGGGCTCCCTTGGGTCTATCAGGGCAGCACAAGTTTGAGGTGGGGACAACTTCGGTGTGGGGTCCATCCTTCGATATAAGGATTTTTTGCAGTCAGGGCCAGGGGCCCCCGGGCACATCCTTTTTCCATTTTCCCTGGGAAAGAAAACTCAGCAGTCCAGGTTCCTGATGTCAGTTTGTAGGGCTGCCTTGGGTCTATCAGGGCAGCACAAGTTTGAGGTGGGGACATCTTCGGTGTGGGGTCCATCCTTCGATATAAGGATTCTTTGCAGTGAGGTCCCAGCCCAGGGCCAGGGGCCCCTGGGCACATCCTTTTTCCATTTTCCCTGGGAAAGAAAACTCAGCAGTCCAGGTTCCTGATGTCAGTTTGTAGGGATCCCTTGGGTCTATCAGGGCAGCACAATTTTGAGGTGGGGAAAACTTCGGTGTGGGGTCCATCCTTCGATATAAGGATTTTTTGTTGTCAGGGCCAGGGCCCCCCGGGCACATCCTTTTTCCATTTTCCCTGGGAAAGAAAACTCAGCAGTCCAGGTTCCTGATGTCAGTTTGTAGGGCTCCCTTGGGTCTATCAGGGCAGCACAAGTTTGAGGTGGGGACAACTTCGGTGTGGGGTCCATCCTTCGATATAAGGATTCTTTGCAGTCAGGGCCAGGGGCCCCTGGGCACATCCTTTGGCCATTTTCCCTGGGAAAGAAAACTCAGCAGTCCAGGTTCCTGATGTCAGTTTGTAGGGCTCCCTTGGGTCTATCAGGGCAGCACAAGTTTGAGGTGGGGACAACTTCGGTGTGGGGTCCATCCTTCGATATACGGATTCTTTGCAGTCAGGGCCAGGGGCCCCTGGGCACATCCTTTTTCCATTTTCCCTGGGAAAGAAAACTCAGCAGTCCAGGTTCCTGATGTCAGTTTCTAGGGCTCCCTTGGGTCTATCAGGGCAGCACAAGTTTGAGGTGGGGACAACTTCGGTGTGGGGTCTATCGATCGATATAAGGATTTTTTGCAGTCAGGGCCAGGGGCCCCTGGGCACATCCTTTTTCCATTTTCCCTGGGAAAGAAAACTCAGCAGTCCAGGTTCCTGATGTCAGTTTGTAGGGCTCCCTTGGGTCTATCAGGGCAGCACAAGTTTGAGGTGGGGACAACTTCGGTGTGGGGTCCATCCTTCGATATAAGGATTGTTTGCAGTGAGGCCCTGGGGCCCAGGGCCAGGGGCCGGTGGGCACATCCTTTTTCCATTTTCCCTGGGAAAGAAAACTCAGCAGTCCAGGTTCCTGATGTCAGTTTGTAGGGTTCGCTTGGGTCTATCAGGGCAGCACAAGTTTGAGATGGGGACAACTTTGGTGTGGAGTCCATCCTTCGATATAAGGATTCTTTGCAGTCAGGCCCCAGCCCAGGGCCAGGGGCCCCTGGGCACATCCTTTTTCCATTTGCCCTGGGAAGGAAAACTCAGCAGTCCAGGTTCCTGATGTCAGTTTGTAGGGCTCCCTTGGGTCTATCAGGGCAGCACAAGTTTGAGGTGGGGACAACTTCGGTGTGGAGTCTATCGTTCGATATAAGGATTTTTTGCAGTCAGGGCCAGGGCCCCTTGGCACATCCTTTTTCCATTTTCTCTGGGAAAGAAAACTCAGCAGTCCAGGTTCCTGATGTCAGTTTGTAGGGCTCCCTTGGGTCTATCAGGGCAGCACAAGTTTGAGCTGGGGACAACTTCGGTGTGGGGTCCATCCTTCGATATAAGGATTTTTTGCTGTCAGGGCCAGGGGCCCCTGGGCACATCCTTTTTCCATTTTCCCTGGGAAAGAAAACTCAGCAGTCCAGGTTCCTGATGTCAGTTTGTAGGGCTCCCTTGGGTGTATCAGGACAGCACAAGTTTGAGGTGGGGACAATTTCGGTGTTGGGTCCATCCTTCGATATAAGGATTCTTTGCAGTCAGGGCCCGGGCCCCCCGGGCACATCCTTTTTCCATTTTCCCTGGGAATGAAAACTCAGCAGTCCAGGTTCCTGATGTCAGTTTGTAGGGCTCCCTTGGGTCTATCAGGGCAGCACAAGTTTGAGGTGGGGACAACTTCGGTGTGGGGTCCATCCTTCGATATAAGGATTCTTTGCAGTCAGGGCCAGGGGCCCCTGGGCACATCCTTTTTCCATTTTCCCTGGGAAAGAAAACTCAGCAGTCCAGGTTCCTGATGTCAGTTTGTAGGGCTCCCTTGGGTCTATCAGGGCAGCACAAGTTTGAGGTGGGGACAACTTCGGTGTGGGGTCCATCCTTCGATAAAAGGATTTTTTGCAGTCAGGGCCAGGGGCCCCTGGGCACATCCTTTTTCCATTTTCCCTGGGAAAGAAACTCAGCAGTCCAGGTTCCTGATGTCAGTTTGTAGGGCTCCCTTGGGTCTATCAGGGCAACACAAGTTTGAGGTGGGGACAATTTCGGTGTTGAGTCCATCCTTCGATATAAGGATTCTTTGCAGTCAGGGCCAGGGGCCCCCGGGCACATCCTTTTTCCATTTTCCCTGGAAAAGAAAACTCAGCAGTCCAGGTTCCTGATGTCAGTTTGTAGGGCTCCCTTGGGTCTATCAGGGCAGCACAAGTTTGAGGTGGGGACAACTTCGGTGTGGGGTCCATCCTTCGATATAAGGATTTTTTGCTGTCAGGGCCCGGGCCCCCCGGGCACATCCTTTTTCCATTTTCCCTGGGAAAGAAAACTCAGCAGTCCAGGTTCCTGATGTCAGTTTGTAGGGCTCCCTTGGGTCTATCAGGGCAGCACAAGTTTGAGGTGGGGACAACTTCGGTGTGGGGTCCATCCTTCGATATAAGGATTCTTTGCAGTGAGGCCCTGGGGCCCAGGGCCAGGGGCCCCTGGGCACATCCTTTTTCCATTTTCCCTGGGAAAGAAAACTCAGCAGTCCAGGTTCCTGATGTCAGTTTGTAGGGTTCGCTTGGGTCTATCAGGGCAGCACAAGTTTGAGGTGGGGACAATTTTGGTGTGGGGTCCATCCTTTGATATAAGGATTCTTTGCAGTCAGGCCCCAGCCCAGGTCCAGGGGCCCCTGGGCACATCCTTTTTCCATTTTCCCTGGGAAAGAAAACTCAGCAGTCCAGGTTCCTGATGTCAGTTTGTAGGGCTCCCTTGGGTCTATCAGGGCAGCACAAGTTTGAGGTGGGGACAACTTCGGTGTGGGGTCCATCCTTCGATATAAGGATTCTTTGCGGTGAGGCCCTGGGGCCCAAAGCCAGGGGCCCCTGGGCACATCCTTTTTCCATTTTCCCTGGGAAAGAAAACTCAGCAGTCCAGGTTCCTGATGTCAGTTTGTAGGGCTCCCTTGGGTCTATCAGGGCAGCACAAGTTTGAGGTGGGGACAACTTCGGTGTGGGGTCCATCCTTCGATATAAGGATTCTTTGAAGTCACGGCCAGGGTCCCCCGGGCACATCCTTTTTCCATTTTACCTGGGAAAGAAAACTCAGTAGTCCAGGTTCCTGATGTCAGTTTGTAGGGTTCGCTTGGGTCTATCAGGGCAGCACAAGTTTGAGGTGGGGACAACTTTGGTGTGGGGTCCATCCTTCGATATAAGGATTCTTTGCAGTGAGGCCCCAGCCCAGGTCCAGGGGCCCCTGGGCACATCCTTTTTCCATTTTCCCTGGGAAAGAAAACTCAGCAGTCCAGGTTCCTGATGTCAGTTTGTAGGGCTCCCATGGTTCTATCAGGGCAGCACAAGTTTGAGGTGGGGACATCTTCGGTGTGGGGTCCATCCTTCGATATAAGGATTCTTTGCAGTGAGGCCCCAGCCCAGGGCCAGGGGCCCCTGGGCACATCCTTTTTCCATTTTCCCTGGGAAAGAAAACTCAGCAGTCTGAGTTGTGATGTCAGTTTGTAGGGCTCCCTTGGGTCTATCAGGGCAGCACAAGTTTGAGGTGGCGACAACTTCGGTGTGGGGTCCATCCTTCGATATAAGGATTTTTTGCAGTCAGGGCCAGGGGCCCCTGGGCACATCCTTTTTCCATTTTCCCTGGGAAAGAAAACTCAGCAGTCCAGGTTCCTGATGTCAGTTTGTAGGGCTCCCTTGGGTCTATCAGGGCAGCACAAGTTTGAGGTGGGGACAACTTCGGTGTGGGGTCCATCCTTCGATATAAGGATTGTTTGCAGTGAGGCCCTGAAGCCCAGGGCCAGGGGCCCCTGGGCACATCCTTTTTCCATTTTCCCTGGGAAAGAAAACTCAGCAGTCCAGGTTCCTGATGTCAGTTTGTAGGGCTCCCTTGGGTCTATCAGGGCAGCACAAGTTTGAGGTGGGGACAACTTTGGTGTGGGGTCCATCCTTCGATATAAGGATTCTTTGCAGTCAGGCCCCAGCCCAGGGCCAGGGGCCCCTGGGCACATCCTTTTTCCATTTTCCCTGGGAAAGAAAACTCAGCAGTCCAGGTTCCTGATGTCAGTTTGTAGGGCTCCCTTGGGTCTATCAGGGCAGCACAAGTTTGAGGTGGGGACAACTTCGGTGTGGGGTCCATCCTTCGATATAAGGATTCTTTGCAGTGAGGCTCTGGGGCCCAGGGCCAGGGGCCCCTGGGCACATCCTTTTTCCATTTTCCCTGGGAAAGAAAACTCAGCAGTCCAGGTTCCTGATGTCAGTTTGTAGGGCTCCCTTGGGTCTATCAGGGCAGCACAAGTTTGAGGTGGGGACAACTTTGTTGTGGGGTCCATCCTTCGATATAAGGATTCTTTGCGGTGAGGCCCTGGGGCCCAGGGCCAGGGGCCCCTGGGCACATCCTTTTTCCATTTTCCCTGGGAAAGAAAACTCAGCAGTCCAGGTTCCTGATGTCAGTTTGTAGGGCTCCCTTGGGTCTATCAGGGCAGCACAAGTTTGAGGTGGGGACAACTTCGGTGTGGGGTCCATCCTTCGATATAAGGATTCTTTGAAGTCACGGCCAGGGTCCCCCGGGCACATCCTTTTTCCATTTTCCCTGGGAAAGAAAACTCAGCAGTCCAGGTTCCTGATGTCAGTTTGTAGGGTTCGCTTGGGTCTATCAGGGCAGCACAAGTTTGAGGTGGGGACAACTTTGGTGTGGGGTCCATCCTTCGATATAAGGATTCTTTGCAGTGAGGCCCCAGCCCAGGGCCAGGGGCCCCTGGGCACATCCTTTTTCCATTTTCCCTGGGAAAGAAAACTCAGCAGTCCAGGTTCCTGATGTCAGTTTGTAGGGCTCCCATGGTTCTATCAGGGCAGCACAAGTTTGAGGTGGGGACATCTTCGGTGTGGGGTCCATCCTTCGATATAAGGATTCTTTGCAGTGAGGCCCCAGCCCAGGGCCAGGGGCCCCTGGGCACATCCTTTTTCCATTTTCCCTGGGAAAGAAAACTCAGCAGTCCAGGTTCCTGATGTCAGTTTGTAGGGATCCCTTGGGTCTATCAGGGCAGCACAAGTTTGAGGTGGGGACAACTTCGGTGTGGGGTCCATCCTTCGATATAAAGATTTTTTGCAGTCAGGGCCAGGGGCCCCCGGGCACATCCTTTTTCCATTTTCCCTGGGAAAGAAAACTCAGCAGTCCAGGTTCCTGATGTCAGTTTGTAAGGCTCCCTTGGGTCTATCAGGGCAGCACAAGTTTGAGGTGGGGACAACTTCGGTGTGGGGTCCATCCTTCGATATAAGGATTTTTTGCAGTCAGGGCCAGGGGCCCCTGGGCACATCCTTTTTCCATTTTCCCTGGGAAAGAAAACTCAGCAGTCCAGGTTCCTGATGTCAGTTTGTAGGGCTCCCTTGGGTCTATCAGGGCAGCACAAGTTTGAGGTGGGGACAACTTCGGTGTGGGGTCCATCCTTCGATATATGGATTTTTTGCAGTCAGGGCCAGGGGCCCCTGGGCACATCCTTTTTCCATTTTCCCTGGGAAAGAAAACTCAGCAGTCCAGGTTCCTGATGTCAGTTTGTAGGGCTCCCTTGGGTCTATCAGGGCAGCACAAGTTTGAGGTGGGGACAACTTCGGTGTGGGGTCCATCCTTCGATATAAGGATTCTTTGCAGTGAGGCCCTGAAGCCCAGGGCCAGGGGCCCCTGGGCACATCCTTTTTCCATTTTCCCTGGGAAAGAAAACTCAGCAGTCCAGGTTCCTGATGTCAGTTTGTAGGGTTCGCTTGGGTCTATCAGGGCAGCACAATTTTGAGGTGGGGACAACTTTGGTGTGGGGTCCATCCTTCGATATAAGGATTCTTTGCAGTCAGGCCCCAGCCCAGGGCCAGGGGCCCCTGGGCACATCCTTTTTCCATTTTCCCTGGGAAAGAAAACTCAGCAGTCCAGGTTCCTGATGTCAGTTTGTAGGGCTCCCTTGGGTCTATCAGGGCAGCACAAGTTTGAGGTGGGGACAACTTCGGTGTGGGGTCCATCCTTCGATATAAGGATTTTTTGCTGTCAGGGCCCTGGGGCCCAGGGCCAGGGGCCGGTGGGCACATCCTTTTTCCATTTTCCCTGGGAAAGAAAACTCAGCAGTCCAGGTTCCTGATGTCAGTTTGTAGGGCTCCGTTGGGTCTATCAGGGCAGCACAAGTTTGAGGTGGGGACAACTTCGGTGTGGGGTCCATCCTTCGATATAAGGATTTTTTGCTGTCAGGGCCAGGGGCCCCCGGGCACATCCTTTTTCCATTTTCCCTGGGAAAGAAAACTCAGCAGTCCAGGTTCCTGATGTCAGTTTGTAGGGCTCCCTTGGGTCTATCAGGGCAGCACAAGTTTGAGGTGGGGACAACTTTGGTGTGGGGTCCATCCTTCGATATATGGATTCTTTGCAGTCAGGGCCAGGGGCCCCTGGGCACATCCTTTGGCCATTTTCCCTGGGAAAGAAAACTCAGCAGTCCAGGTTCCTGATGTCAGTTTGTAGGGCTCCCTTGGGTCTATCAGGGCAGCACAAGTTTGAGGTGGGGACAACTTCGGTGTGGGGTCCATCCTTCGATATAAGGATTTTTTGCAGTCAGGGCCAGGGGCCCCCGGGCACATCCTTTTTCCATTTTCCCTGGGAAAGAAAACTCAGCAGTCCAGGTTCCTGATGTCAGTTTGTAGGGCTGCCTTGGGTCTATCAGGGCAGCACAAGTTTGAGGTGGGGACATCTTCGGTGTGGGGTCCATCCTTCGATATAAGGATTCTTTGCAGTGAGGTCCCAGCCCAGGGCCAGGGGCCCCTGGGCACATCCTTTTTCCATTTTCCCTGGGAAAGAAAACTCAGCAGTCCAGGTTCCTGATGTCAGTTTGTAGGGATCCCTTGGGTCTATCAGGGCAGCACAATTTTGAGGTGGGGAAAACTTCGGTGTGGGGTCCATCCTTCGATATAAGGATTTTTTGTTGTCAGGGCCAGGGCCCCCCGGGCACATCCTTTTTCCATTTTCCCTGGGAAAGAAAACTCAGCAGTCCAGGTTCCTGATGTCAGTTTGTAGGGCTCCCTTGGGTCTATCAGGGCAGCACAAGTTTGAGGTGGGGACAACTTCGGTGTGGGGTCCATCCTTCGATATAAGGATTCTTTGCAGTCAGGGCCAGGGGCCCCTGGGCACATCCTTTGGCCATTTTCCCTGGGAAAGAAAACTCAGCAGTCCAGGTTCCTGATGTCAGTTTGTAGGGCTCCCTTGGGTCTATCAGGGCAGCACAAGTTTGAGGTGGGGACAACTTCGGTGTGGGGTCCATCCTTCGATATACGGATTCTTTGCAGTCAGGGCCAGGGGCCCCTGGGCACATCCTTTTTCCATTTTCCCTGGGAAAGAAAACTCAGCAGTCCAGGTTCCTGATGTCAGTTTCTAGGGCTCCCTTGGGTCTATCAGGGCAGCACAAGTTTGAGGTGGGGACAACTTCGGTGTGGGGTCTATCGATCGATATAAGGATTTTTTGCAGTCAGGGCCAGGGGCCCCTGGGCACATCCTTTTTCCATTTTCCCTGGGAAAGAAAACTCAGCAGTCCAGGTTCCTGATGTCAGTTTGTAGGGCTCCCTTGGGTCTATCAGGGCAGCACAAGTTTGAGGTGGGGACAACTTCGGTGTGGGGTCCATCCTTCGATATAAGGATTGTTTGCAGTGAGGCCCTGGGGCCCAGGGCCAGGGGCCGGTGGGCACATCCTTTTTCCATTTTCCCTGGGAAAGAAAACTCAGCAGTCCAGGTTCCTGATGTCAGTTTGTAGGGTTCGCTTGGGTCTATCAGGGCAGCACAAGTTTGAGATGGGGACAACTTTGGTGTGGAGTCCATCCTTCGATATAAGGATTCTTTGCAGTCAGGCCCCAGCCCAGGGCCAGGGGCCCCTGGGCACATCCTTTTTCCATTTGCCCTGGGAAGGAAAACTCAGCAGTCCAGGTTCCTGATGTCAGTTTGTAGGGCTCCCTTGGGTCTATCAGGGCAGCACAAGTTTGAGGTGGGGACAATTTCGGTGTGGGGTGCATCCTTCGATATAAGGATTTTTTGCAGTCAGGGCCAGGGGCCCCTGGGCACATCCTTTTTCCATTTTCCCTGGGAAAGAAAACTCAGCAGTCCAGGTTCCTGATGTCAGTTTGTAGGGCTCCCTTGGGTGTATCAAGGCAGCACAAGTTTGAGGTGGGGACAACTTCGGTGTGGGGTCCATCCTTCGTTATAAGGATTCTTTGCAGTCAGGGCCAGGGGCCCCTGGGCACATCCTTTGGCCATTTTCCCTGGGAAAGAAAACTCAGCAGTCCAGGTTCCTGATGTCAGTTTGTAGGGCTCCCTTGGTTCTATCAGGGCAGCAAAAGTTTGAGGTGGGGACAACTTCGGTGTGGGGTCCATCCTTCGATATAAGGATTTTTTGCAGTGAGGCCCCAGCCCAGGGCCAGGGGCCCCTGGGCACATCCTTTTTCCATTTTCCCTGGGAAAGAAAACTCAGCAGTCCAGGTTCCTGATGTCAGTTTCTAGGGCTCCCTTGGGTCTATCAGGGCAGCACAAGTTTGAGGTGGGGACATCTTTGGTGTGGGGTCCATCCTTCGATATAAGGATTCTTTGCAGTGAGGCCCCAGCCCAGGGCCAGGGGCCCCTGGGCACATCCTTTTTCCATTTTCCCTGGGAAAGAAAACTCAGCAGTCCAGGTTCCTGATGTCAGTTTGTAGGGCTCCCTTGGGTCTATCAGGGCAGCACAAGTTTGAGGTGGGGACAACTTCGGTGTGGGGTCTATCGTTCGATATAAGGATTTTTTGCAGTCAGGGCTAGGGGCCCCTGGGCACATCCTTTTTCCATTTTCCCTGGGAAAGAAAACTCAGCAGTCCAGGTTCCTGATGTCAGTTTGTAGGGCTCCCTTGGGTCTATCAGGGCAGCACAAGTTTGAGGTGGGGACAATTTCGGTGTGGGGTGCATCTTTCGATATAAGGATTTTTTGCAGTCAGGGCCAGGGGCCCCTGGGCACATCCTTTTTCCATTTTCCCTGGAAAAGAAAACTCAGCAGTCCAGCTTCCTGATGTCAGTTTGTAGGGCTCCCTTGGGTCTATCAGGGCAGCACAAGTTTGAGGTGGGGACAACTTCGGTGTGGGGTCCATCCTTCGATATAAGGATTCTTTGCAGTGAGGCCCTGGGGCCCAGGGCCAGGGGCCGGTGGGCACATCCTTTTTCCATTTTCCCTGGGAAAGAAAACTCAGCAGTCCAGGTTCCTGATGTCAGTTTGTAGGGTTCGCTTGGGTCTATCAGGGCAGCACAAGTTTGAGGTGGGGACAACTTTGGTGTGGAGTCCATCCTTCGATATAAGGATTCTTTGCCGTCAGGGCCAGGGGCCCAGGGCCAGGGGCCCCTGGGCACATCCTTTTCCCATTTTCCCTGGGAAAGAAAACTCAGCAGTCCAGGTTCCTGATGTCAGTTTGTAGGGCTCCCTTGGGTCTATCAGGGCAGCACAAGTTTGAGGTGGGGACAACTTCGGTGTGGGGTCCATCCTTCGATATAAGGAGTTTTTGCTGTCAGGGCCAGGGGCCCCTGGGCACACCCTTTTTCCATTTTCCCTGGGAAAGAAAACTCAGCAGTCCAGGTTCCTGATGTCAGTTTGTAGGGCTCCCTTGGGTCTATCAGGGCAGCACAAGTTTGAGGTGGGGACAACTTCGGTGTGGGGTCCATCCTTCGATATAAGGATTCTTTGCAGTGAGGCCCTGGGGCCCGGGGCCAGGGGCCCCTGGGACCATCCTTTTTCCATTTTCCCTGGGAAAGAAAACTCAGCAGTCCAGGTTCCTGATGTCAGTTTGTAGGGCTCCCATGGTTCTATCAGGGCAGCACAAGTTTGAGGTGGGGACAACTTCGGTGTGGAGTCCATCCTTCGATATAAGGATTCTTTGCAGTGAGGCCCCAGCCCAGGGCCAGGGGCCCCCGGGCACATCCTTTTTCCATTTTCCCTGGGAAAGAAAACTCAGCATTCCAGGTTGCTGATGTCAGTTTGTAGGGCTCCCTTGGGTCTATCAGGGCAGCACAAGTTTGAGGTGGGGACAACTTCGGTGTGGAGTCTATCGTTCGATATAAGGATTTTTTGCAGTCAGGGCCAGGGGCCCCTGGGCACATCCTTTTTCCATTTTCTCTGGGAAAGAAAACTCAGCAGTCCAGGTTCCTGATGTCAGTTTGTAGGGCTCCCTTGGGTCTATCAGGGCAGCACAAGTTTGAGGTGGGGACAACTTCGGTGTGGGGTCCATCCTTCGATATAAGGATTTTTTGCTGTCAGGGCCAGGGGCCCCTGGGCACATCCTTTTTCCATTTTCCCTGGGAAAGAAAACTCAGCAGTCCAGGTTCCTGATGTCAGTTTGTAGGGCTCCCTTGGGTGTATCAGGACAGCACAAGTTTGAGGTGGGGACAATTTCGGTGTTGGGTCCATCCTTCGATATAAGGATTCTTTGCAGTCAGGGCCAGGGGCCCCCGGGCACATCCTTTTTCCATTTTCCCTGGAAAAGAAAACTCAGCAGTCCAGGTTCCTGATGTCAGTTTGTAGGGCTCCCTTGGGTCTATCAGGGCAGCACAAGTTTGAGGTGGGGACAACTTTGGTGTGGGGTCCATCCTTCGATATAAGGATTTTTTGCTGTCAGGGCCCGGGCCCCCCGGGCACATCCTTTTTCCATTTTCCCTGGGAATGAAAACTCAGCAGTCCAGGTTCCTGATGTCAGTTTGTAGGGCTCCCTTGGGTCTATCAGGGCAGCACAAGTTTGAGGTGGGGACAACTTCGGTGTGGGGTCCATCCTTCGATATAAGGATTCTTTGCAGTCAGGGCCAGGGGCCCCTGGGCACATCCTTTTTCCATTTTCCCTGGGAAAGAAAACTCAGCAGTCCAGGTTCCTGATGTCAGTTTGTAGGGCTCCCTTGGGTCTATCAGGGCAGCACAAGTTTGAGGTGGGGACAACTTCGGTGTGGGGTCCATCCTTCGATAAAAGGATTTTTTGCAGTCAGGGCCAGGGGCCCCTGGGCACATCCTTTTTCCATTTTCCCTGGGAAAGAAACTCAGCAGTCCAGGTTCCTGATGTCAGTTTGTAGGGCTCCCTTGGGTCTATCAGGGCAACACAAGTTTGAGGTGGGGACAATTTCGGTGTTGAGTCCATCCTTCGATATAAGGATTCTTTGCAGTCAGGGCCAGGGGCCCCCGGGCACATCCTTTTTCCATTTTCCCTGGAAAAGAAAACTCAGCAGTCCAGGTTCCTGATGTCAGTTTGTAGGGCTCCCTTGGGTCTATCAGGGCAGCACAAGTTTGAGGTGGGGACAACTTCGGTGTGGGGTCCATCCTTCGATATAAGGATTTTTTGCTGTCAGGGCCCGGGCCCCCCGGGCACATCCTTTTTCCATTTTCCCTGGGAAAGAAAACTCAGCAGTCCAGGTTCCTGATGTCAGTTTGTAGGGCTCCCTTGGGTCTATCAGGGCAGCACAAGTTTGAGGTGGGGACAACTTCGGTGTGGGGTCCATCCTTCGATATAAGGATTCTTTGCAGTGAGGCCCTGGGGCCCAGGGCCAGGGGCCCCTGGGCACATCCTTTTTCCATTTTCCCTGGGAAAGAAAACTCAGCAGTCCAGGTTCCTGATGTCAGTTTGTAGGGTTCGCTTGGGTCTATCAGGGCAGCACAAGTTTGAGGTGGGGACAATTTTGGTGTGGGGTCCATCCTTCGATATAAGGATTCTTTGCAGTCAGGCCCCAGCCCAGGTCCAGGGGCCCCTGGGCACATCCTTTTTCCATTTTCCCTGGGAAAGAAAACTCAGCAGTCCAGGTTCCTGATGTCAGTTTGTAGGGCTCCCTTGGGTCTATCAGGGCAGCACAAGTTTGAGGTGGGGACAACTTCGGTGTGGGGTCCATCCTTCGATATAAGGATTCTTTGCAGTGAGGCCCTGGGGCCCAGGGCCAGGGGCCCCTGGGCACATCCTTTTTCCATTTTCCCTGGGAAAGAAAACTCAGCAGTCCAGGTTCCTGATGTCAGTTTGTAGGGCTCCCTTGGGTCTATCAGGGCAGCACAAGTTTGAGGTGGGGACAACTTCGGTGTGGGGTCCATCCTTCGATATAAGGATTCTTTGAAGTCACGGCCAGGGTCCCCCGGGCACATCCTTTTTCCATTTTCCCTGGGAAAGAAAACTCAGTAGTCCAGGTTCCTGATGTCAGTTTGTAGGGTTCGCTTGGGTCTATCAGGGCAGCACAAGTTTGAGGTGGGGACAACTTTGGTGTGGGGTCCATCCTTCGATATAAGGATTCTTTGCAGTGAGGCCCCAGCCCAGGTCCAGGGGCCCCTGGGCACATCCTTTTTCCATTTTCCCTGGGAAAGAAAACTCAGCAGTCCAGGTTCCTGATGTCAGTTTGTAGGGCTCCCATGGTTCTATCAGGGCAGCACAAGTTTGAGGTGGGGACATCTTCGGTGTGGGGTCCATCCTTCGATATAAGGATTCTTTGCAGTGAGGCCCCAGCCCAGGGCCAGGGGCCCCTGGGCACATCCTTTTTCCATTTTCCCTGGGAAAGAAAACTCAGCAGTCCAGGTTCCTGATGTCAGTTTGTAGGGATCCCTTGGGTCTATCAGGGCAGCACAAGTTTGAGGTGGGGACAACTTCGGTGTGGGGTCCATCCTTCGATATAAGGATTTTTTGCAGTCAGGGCCAGGGGCCCCCGGGCACATCCTTTTTCCATTTTCCCTGGGAAAGAAAACTCAGCAGTCCAGGTTCCTGATGTCAGTTTGTAGGGCTCCCTTGGGTCTATCAGGGCAGCACAAGTTTGAGGTGGGGACAACTGCGGTGTGGGGTCCATCCTTCGATATAAGGATATTTTTCTGTCAGGGCCAGGGCCCCCGGGCACATCCTTTTTCCATTTTCCCTGGGAAAGAAAACTCAGCAGTCCAGGTTCCTGATGTCAATTTGTAGGGCTCCCTTGGGTCTATCAGGGCAGCACAAGTTTGAGGTGGGGACAACTTCGGTGTGGGGTCCATCCTTCGATATAAGGATTTTTTGCAGTCAGGGCCAGGGGCCCCTGGGCACATCCTTTTTCCATTTTCCCTGGGAAAGAAAACTCAGCAGTCTGAGTTCCTGATGTCAGTTTGTAGGGCTCCCTTGGGTCTATCAGGGCAGCACAAGTTTGAGGTGGCGACAACTTCGGTGTGGGGTCCATCCTTCGATATAAGGATTTTTTGCAGTCAGGGCCAGGGGCCCCTGGGCACATCCTTTTTCCATTTTCCCTGGGAAAGAAAACTCAGCAGTCCAGGTTCCTGATGTCAGTTTGTAGGGCTCCCTTGGGTCTATCAGGGCAGCACAAGTTTGAGGTGGGGACAACTTCGGTGTGGGGTCCATCCTTCGATATAAGGATTGTTTGCAGTGAGGCCCTGAAGCCCAGGGCCAGGGGCCCCTGGGCACATCCTTTTTCCATTTTCCCTGGGAAAGAAAACTCAGCAGTCCAGGTTCCTGATGTCAGTTTGTAGGGTTCGCTTGGGTCTATCAGGGCAGCACAAGTTTGAGGTGGGGACAACTTTGGTGTGGGGTCCATCCTTCGATATAAGGATTCTTTGCAGTCAGGCCCCAGCCCAGGGCCAGGGGCCCCTGGGCACATCCTTTTTCCATTTTCCCTGGGAAAGAAAACTCAGCAGTCCAGGTTCCTGATGTCAGTTTGTAGGGCTCCCTTGGGTCTATCAGGGCAGCACAAGTTTGAGGTGGGGACAACTTCGGTGTGGGGTCCATCCTTCGATATAAGGATTCTTTGCAGTGAGGCCCTGGGGCCCAGGGCCAGGGGCCCCTGGGCACATCCTTTTTCCATTTTCCCTGGGAAAGAAAACTCAGCAGTCCAGGTTCCTGATGTCAGTTTGTAGGGCTCCCTTGGGTCTATCAGGGCAGCACAAGTTTGAGGTGGGGACAACTTTGTTGTGGGGTCCATCCTTCGATATAAGGATTCTTTGCGGTGAGGCCCTGGGGCCCAGGGCCAGGGGCCCCTGGGCACATCCTTTTTCCATTTTCCCTGGGAAAGAAAACTCAGCAGTCCAGGTTCCTGATGTCAGTTTGTAGGGCTCCCTTGGGTCTATCAGGGCAGCACAAGTTTGAGGTGGGGACAACTTCGGTGTGGGGTCCATCCTTCGATATAAGGATTCTTTGAAGTCACGGCCAGGGTCCCCCGGGCACATCCTTTTTCCATTTTCCCTGGGAAAGAAAACTCAGCAGTCCAGGTTCCTGATGTCAGTTTGTAGGGTTCGCTTGGGTCTATCAGGGCAGCACAAGTTTGAGGTGGGGACAACTTTGGTGTGGGGTCCATCCTTCGATATAAGGATTCTTTGCAGTGAGGCCCCAGCCCAGGGCCAGGGGCCCCTGGGCACATCCTTTTTCCATTTTCCCTGGGAAAGAAAACTCAGCAGTCCAGGTTCCTGATGTCAGTTTGTAGGGCTCCCATGGTTCTATCAGGGCAGCACAAGTTTGAGGTGGGGACATCTTCGGTGTGGGGTCCATCCTTCGATATAAGGATTCTTTGCAGTGAGGCCCCAGCCCAGGGCCAGGGGCCCCTGGGCACATCCTTTTTCCATTTTCCCTGGGAAAGAAAACTCAGCAGTCCAGGTTCCTGATGTCAGTTTGTAGGGATCCCTTGGGTCTATCAGGGCAGCACAAGTTTGAGGTGGGGACAACTTCGGTGTGGGGTCCATCCTTCGATATAAAGATTTTTTGCAGTCAGGGCCAGGGGCCCCCGGGCACATCCTTTTTCCATTTTCCCTGGGAAAGAAAACTCAGCAGTCCAGGTTCCTGATGTCAGTTTCTAGGGCTCCCTTGGGTCTATCAGGGCAGCACAAGTTTGAGGTGGGGACAACTTCGGTGTGGGGTCCATCCTTCGATATAAGGATTTTTTGCAGTCAGGGCCAGGGGCCCCTGGGCACATCCTTTTTCCATTTTCCCTGGGAAAGAAAACTCAGCAGTCCAGGTTCCTGATGTCAGTTTGTAGGGCTCCCTTGGGTCTATCAGGGCAGCACAAGTTTGAGGTGGGGACAACTTCGGTGTGGGGTCCATCCTTCGATATATGGATTTTTTGCAGTCAGGGCCAGGGGCCCCAGGGCACATCCTTTTTCCATTTTCCCTGGGAAAGAAAACTCAGCAGTCCAGGTTCCTGATGTCAGTTTGTAGGGCTCCCTTGGGTCTATCAGGGCAGCACAAGTTTGAGGTGGGGACAACTTCGGTGTGGGGTCCATCCTTCGATATAAGGATTCTTTGCAGTGAGGCCCTGAAGCCCAGGGCCAGGGGCCCCTGGGCACATCCTTTTTCCATTTTCCCTGGGAAAGAAAACTCAGCAGTCCAGGTTCCTGATGTCAGTTTGTAGGGCTCCCTTGGGTCTATCAGGGCAGCACAAGTTTGAGGTGGGGACAACTTTGGTGTGGGGTCCATCCTTCGATATAAGGATTCTTTGCAGTCAGGCCCCAGCCCAGGGCCAGGGGCCCCTGGGCACATCCTTTTTCCATTTTCCCTGGGAAAGAAAACTCAGCAGTCCAGGTTCCTGATGTCAGTTTGTAGGGCTCCCTTGGGTCTATCAGGGCAGCACAAGTTTGAGGTGGGGACAACTTCGGTGTGGGGTCCATCCTTCGATATAAGGATTGTTTGCAGTGAGGCCCTGGGGCCCAGGGCCAGGGGCCGGTGGGCACATCCTTTTTCCATTTTCCCTGGGAAAGAAAACTCAGCAGTCCAGGTTCCTGATGTCAGTTTGTAGGGCTCCGTTGGGTCTATCAGGGCAGCACAAGTTTGAGGTGGGGACAACTTCGGTGTGGGGTCCATCCTTCGATATAAGGATTTTTTGCTGTCAGGGCCAGGGGCCCCCGGGCACATCCTTTTTCCATTTTCCCTGGGAAAGAAAACTCAGCAGTCCAGGTTCCTGATGTCAGTTTGTAGGGCTCCCTTGGGTCTATCAGGGCAGCACAAGTTTGAGGTGGGGACAACTTTGGTGTGGGGTCCATCCTTCGATATATGGATTCTTTGCAGTCAGGGCCAGGGGCCCCTGGGCATATCCTTTGGCCATTTTCCCTGGGAAAGAAAACTCAGCAGTCCAGGTTCCTGATGTCAGTTTGTAGGGCTCCCTTGGGTCTATCAGGGCAGCACAAGTTTGAGGTGGGGACAACTTCGGTGTGGGGTCCATCCTTCGATATAAGGATTTTTTGCAGTCAGGGCCAGGGGCCCCCGGGCACATCCTTTTTCCATTTTCCCTGGGAAAGAAAACTCAGCAGTCCAGGTTCCTGATGTCAGTTTGTAGGGCTCCCATGGTTCTATCAGGGCAGCACAAGTTTGAGGTGGGGACATCTTCGGTGTGGGGTCCATCCTTCGATATAAGGATTCTTTGCAGTGAGGCCCTGGGGCCCAGGGCCAGGGGCCCCTGGGCACATCCTTTTTCCATTTTCCCTGGGAAAGAAAACTCAGCAGTCCAGGTTCCTGATGTCAGTTTGTAGGGATCCCTTGGGTCTATCAGGGCAGCACAAGTTTGAGGTGGGGAAAACTTCGGTGTGGGGTCCATCCTTCGATATAAGGATTTTTTGTTGTCAGGGCCAGGGCCCCCCGGGCACATCCTTTTTCCATTTTCCCTCGGAAAGAAAACTCAGCAGTCCAGGTTCCTGATGTCAGTTTGTAGGGCTCCCTTGGGTCTATCAGGGCAGCACAAGTTTGAGGTGGGGACAACTTCGGTGTGGGCTCCATCCTTCGATATAAGGATTCTTTGCAGTCAGGGCCAGGGGCCCCTGGGCACATCCTTTGGCCATTTACCCTGGGAAAGAAAACTCAGCAGTCCAGGTTCCTGATGTCAGTTTGTAGGGCTCCCATGGTTCTATCAGGGCAGCACAAGTTTGAGGTGGGGACATCTTCGGTGTGGGGTCCATCCTTCGATATAAGGATTCTTTGCAGTGAGGCCCCAGTCCAGGGCCAGGGGCCCCTGGGCACATCCTTTTTCCATTTTCCCTGGGAAAGAAAACTCAGCAGTCCAGGTTCCTGATGTCAGTTTGTAGGGCTCCCTTGGGTCTATCAGGGCAGCACAAGTTTGAGGTGGGGACAACTTGGGTGTGGGGTCCATCCTTCGATATACGGATTCTTTGCAGTCAGGGCCAGGGGCCCCTGGGCACATCCTTTTTCCATTTTCCCTGGGAAAGAAAACTCAGCAGTCCAGGTTCCTGATGTCAGTTTCTAGGGCTCCCTTGGGTCTATCAGGGCAGCACAAGTTTGAGGTGGGGACAACTTCGGTGTGGGGTCTATCGATCGATATAAGGATTTTTTGCAGTCAGGGCCAGGGGCCCCTGGGCACATCCTTTTTCCATTTTCCCTGGGAAAGAAAACTCAGCAGTCCAGGTTCCTGATGTCAGTTTGTAGGGCTCCCTTGGGTCTATCAGGGCAGCACAAGTTTGAGGTGGGGACAACTTCGGTGTGGGGTCCATCCTTCGATATAAGGATTCTTTGCAGTGAGGCCCTGGGGCCCAGGGCCAGGGGCCGGTGGGCACATCCTTTTTCCATTTTCCCTGGGAAAGAAAACTCAGCAGTCCAGGTTCCTGATGTCAGTTTGTAGGGTTCGCTTGGGTCTATCAGGGCAGCACAAGTTTGAGATGGGGACAACTTTGGTGTGGAGTCCATCCTTCGATATAAGGATTCTTTGCAGTCAGGCCCCAGCCCAGGGCCAGGGGCCCCTGGGCACATCCTTTTTCCATTTTCCCTGGGAAAGAAAACTCAGCAGTCCAGGTTCCTGATGTCAGTTTGTAGGGCTCCCTTGGGTCTATCAGGGCAGCACAAGTTTGAGGTGGGGACAATTTCGGTGTGGGGTGCATCCTTCGATATAAGGATTTTTTGCAGTCAGGGCCAGGGGCCCCTGGGCACATCCTTTTTCCATTTTCCCTGGGAAAGAAAACTCAGCAGTCCAGGTTCCTGATGTCAGTTTGTAGGGCTCCCTTGGGTGTATCAAGGCAGCACAAGTTTGAGGTGGGGACAACTTCGGTGTGGGGTCCATCCTTCGTTATAAGGATTCTTTGCAGTCAGGGCCAGGGGCCCCTGGGCACATCCTTTGGCCATTTTCCCTGGGAAAGAAAACTCAGCAGTCCAGGTTCCTGATATCAGTTTGTAGGGCTCCCTTGGTTCTATCAGGGCAGCACAAGTTTGAGGTGGGGACAACTTCGGTGTGGGGTCCATCCTTCGATATAAGGATTTTTTGCAGTGAGGCCCCAGCCCAGGGCCAGGGGCCCCTGGGCACATCCTTTTTCCATTTTCCCTGGGAAAGAAAACTCAGCAGTCCAGGTTCCTGATGTCAGTTTCTAGGGCTCCCTTGGGTCTATCAGGGCAGCACAAGTTTGAGGTGGGGACAACTTCGGTGTGGGGTCTATCGTTCGATATAAGGATTTTTTGCAGTCAGGGCCAGGGGCCCCTGGGCACATCCTTTGGCCATTTTCCCTGGGAAAGAAAACTCAGCAGTCCAGGTTCCTGATGTCAGTTTGTAGGGCTCCCTTGGGTCTATCAGGGCAGCACAAGTTTGAGGTGGGGACAACTTCGGTGTGGGGTCCATCCTTCGATATAAGGATTTTTTGCTGTCAGGGCCAGGGGCCCCTTGGCACATCCTTTTTCCATTTTCCCTGGGAAAGAAAACTCAGCAGTCCAGGTTCCTGATGTCAGTTTGTAGGGCTCCCTTGGGTCTATCAGGGCAACACAAGTTTGAGGTGGGGACAATTTCGGTGTTGAGTCCATCCTTCGATATAAGGATTCTTTGCAGTCAGGGCCAGGGGCCCCCGGGGATATCCTTTTTCCATTTTCCCTGGGAAAGAAAACTCAGCAGTCCAGGTTCCTGATGTCAGTTTGTAGGGCTCCCTTGGGTCTATCAGGGCAGCACAAGTTTGAGGTGGGGACAACTTCGGTGTGGGGTCCATCCTTCGATATAAGGATTTTTTGCTGTCAGGGCCCGGGCCCCCCGGGCACATCCTTTTTCCATTTTCCCTGGGAAAGAAAACTCAGCAGTCCAGGTTCCTGATGTCAGTTTGTAGGGCTCCCTTGGGTCTATCAGGGCAGCACAAGTTTGAGGTGGGGACAACTTCGGTGTGGGGTCCATCCTTCGATATAAGGATTCTTTGCAGTGAGGCCCTTGGGCCCAGGGCCAGGGGCCCCTGGGCACATCCTTTTTCCATTTTCCCTGGGAAAGAAAACTCAGCAGTCCAGGTTCCTGATGTCAGTTTGTAGGGCTCCCTTGGGTCTATCAGGGCAGCACAAGTTTGAGGTGGGGACAACTTCGGTGTGGGGTCCATCCTTCGATATATGGATTCTTTGCAGTCAGGGCCAGGGGCCCCTGGGCACATCCTTTTTCCATTTTCCCTGGGAAAGAAAACTCAGCAGTCCAGGTTCCTGATGTCAGTTTGTAGGGCTCCCTTGGGTCTATCAGGGCAGCACAAGTTTGAGGTGGGGACAACTTCGGTGTGGGGTCCATCCTTCGATATAAGGATTCTTTGCAGTCAGGGCCAGTGGCCCCCGGGCACATCCTTTGGCCATTTACCCTGGGAAAGAAAACTCAGCAGTCCAGGTTCCTGATGTCAGTTTGTAGGGCTCCCATGGGTGTATCAAGGCAGCACAAGTTTGAGGTGGGGACAACTTCGGTGTGGGGTCCATCCTTCGATATAAGGATTCTTTGCAGTCAGGGCCAGAAGCCCCTGGGCACATCCTTTGGCCATTTTCCCTGGGAAAGAAAACTCAGCAGTCCAGGTTCCTGATGTCAGTTTGTAGGGCTCCCTTGGGTCTATCAGGGCAGCACAAGTTTGAGGTGGGGACAACTTCGGTGTGGGGTCCATCCTTCGATATAAGGATTTTTTGCAGTCAGGGCCAGGGGCCCCTGGGCACATCCTTTTTCCATTTTCCCTGGGAAAGAAAACTCAGCAGTCCAGGTTCCTGATGTCAGTTTGTAGGGCTCCCTTGGGTCTATCAGGGCAGCACAAGTTTGAGGTGGGGACAACTTCGGTGTGGGGTCCATCCTTCGATATAAGGATTCTTTGCAGTCAGGGCCAGGGGCCCCTGGGCACATCCTTTGGCCATTTTCCCTGGGAAAGAAAACTCAGCAGTCCAGGTTCCTGATGTCAGTTTGTAGGGCTCCCTTGGGTCTATCAGGGCAGCACAAGTTTGAGGTGGGGACAACTTCGGTGTGGGGTCCATCCTTCGATATAAGGATTTTTTGCAGTGAGGCCCCAGCCCAGGGCCAGGGGCCCCTGGGCACATCCTTTTTCCATTTTCCCTGGGAAAGAAAACTCAGCAGTCCAGGTTCCTGATGTCAGTTTGTAGGGCTCCCTTGGGTCTATCAGGGCAGCACAAGTTTGAGGTGGGGACAACTTTGGTGTGGGGTCCATCCTTCGATATAAGGATTCTTTGCAGTCAGGCCCCAGCCCAGGGCCAGGGCCCCCCGGGCACATCCTTTTTCCATTTTCCCTGGGAAAGAAAACTCAGCAGTCCAGGTTCCTGATGTCAGTTTGTAGGGCTCCCTTGGGTCTATTAGGGCAGCACAAGTTTGAGGTGGGGACAACTTCGGTGTGGGGTCCATCCTTCGTTATAAGGATTCTTTGCAGTCAGGGCCAGGGGCCCCTGGGCACATCCTTTGGCCATTTTCCCTGGGAAAGAAAACTCAGCAGTCCAGGTTCCTGATGTCAGTTTGTAGGGCTCCCTTGGGTCTATCAGGGCAGCACAAGTTTGAGGTGGGAACATCTTCGGTGTGGGGTCCATCCTTCGATATAAGGATTCTTTGCAGTCAGGCCCCAGCCCATGGCCAGGGGCCCCTGGGCACATCCTTTTTCCATTTTCCCTGGGAAGGAAAACTCAGCAGTCCAGGTTCCTGATGTCAGTTTGTAGGGCTCCCTTGGGTCTATCAGGGCAGCACAAGTTTGAGGTGGGGACAACTTCGGTGTGGGGTCCATCCTTCGATATAAGGATTTTTTGCAGTCAGGGCCAGGGGCCCCTGGGCACATCCTTTTTCCATTTTCCCTGGGAAAGAAAACTCAGCAGTCCAGGTTCCTGATGTCAGTTTGTAGGGCTCCCTTGGGTCTATCAGGGCAGCACAAGTTTGAGGTGGGGACAACTTCGGTGTGGGGTCCATCCTTCGATATAAGGATCCTTTGAAGTCAGGGCCAGGGGCCCCCGGGCACATCCTTTTTCCATTTTCCCTGGAAAAGAAAACTCAGCAGTCCAGGTTCCTGATGTCAGTTTGTAGGGCTCCCTTGGGTCTATCAGGGCAGCACAAGTTTGAGGTGGGGACAACTTCGGTGTGGGGTCCATCCTTCGATATAAGGATTCTTTGCAGTGAGGCCCTGGGGCCCAGGGCCAGGGGCCCCTGGGCACATCCTTTTTCCATTTTCCCTGGGAAAGAAAACTCAGCAGTCCAGGTTCCTGATGTCAGTTTGTAGGGCTCCCATGGTTCTATCAGGGCAGCACAAGTTTGAGGTGGGGACATCTTCGGTGTGGGGTCCATCCTTCGATATAAGGATTCTTTGCAGTGAGGCCCCAGCCCAGGGCCAGGGGACCCGGGGCACATCCTTTTTCCATTTTCCCTGGGAAAGAAAACTCAGCAGTCCAGGTTCCTGATGTCAGTTTGTAGGGCTCCCTTGGGTCTATCAGGGCAGCACAAGTTTGAGGTGGGGACAACTTCGGTGTGGGGTCCATCCTTCGATATAAGGATTCTTTGCAGTCAGGGCCAGGGGCCCCTGGGCACATCCTTTGGCCATTTTCCCTGGGAAAGAAAACTCACCAGTCCAGGTTCCTGATGTCAGTTTGTAGGGCTCCCTTGGGTCTATCAGGGCAGCACAAGTTTGAGGTGGGGACAACTTCGGTGTGGGGTCCATCCTTCGATATAAGGATTCTTTGCAGTGAGGCCCCAGCCCAGGGCCAGGGGCCCCTGGGCACATCCTTTTTCCATTTTCCCTGGGAAAGAAAACTCAGCAGTCCAGGTTCCTGATGTCAGTTTGTAGGGTTCGCTTGGGTCTATCAGGGCAGCACAAGTTTGAGGTGGGGACAACTTTGGTGTGGGGTCCATCCTTCGATATAAGGATTCTTTGCAGTCAGGCCCCAGCCCAGGGCCAGGGCCCCCCGGGCACAACCTTTTTCCATTTTCTCTGGGAAAGAAAACTCAGCAGTCCAGGTTCCTGATGTCAGTTTGTAGGGCTCCCTTGGGTCTATCAGGGCAGCACAAGTTTGAGGTGGGGACAACTTCGGTGTGGGGTCCATCCTTCGTTATAAGGATTCTTTGCAGTCAGGGCCAGGGGCCCCTGGGCACATCCTTTGGCCATTTTCCCTGGGAAAGAAAACTCAGCAGTCCAGGTTCCTGATGTCAGTTTGTAGGGCTCCCTTGGGTCTATCAGGGCAGCACAAGTTTGAGGTGGGGACAACTTCGGTGTGGGGTCCATCCTTCGATATAAGGATTTTTTGCTGTCAGGGCCAGGGGCCCCTTGGCACATCCTTTTTCCATTTTCCCTGGGAAAGAAAACTCAGCAGTCCAGGTTCCTGATGTCAGTTTGTAGGGCTCCCTTGGGTCTATCAGGGCAGCACAAGTTTTAGGTGGGGACAACTTCGGTGTGGGGTCCATCCTTCGATATAAGGATTTTTTGCAGTGAGGCCCCAGCCCAGGGCCAGGGGCCCCTGGGCACATCCTTTTTCCATTTTCCCTGGGAAGGAAAACTCAGCAGTCCAGGTTCCTGATGTCAGTTTGTAGGGCTCCCTTGGGTCTATCAGGGCAGCACAAGTTTGAGGTGGGGACAACTTCGGTGTGGGGTCTATTGTTCGATGTAAGGATTTTTTGCAGTCAGGGCCAGAGGCCCCTGGGCACATCCTTTTTCCATTTTCCCTGGGAAAGAAAACTCAGCAGTCCAGGTTCCTGATGTCAGTTTGTAGGGCTCCCTTGGGTCTATCAGGGCAGCACAAGTTTGAGGTGGGGACAATTTCGGTGTGGGGTGCATCCTTCGATATAAGGATTTTTTGCAGTCAGGGCCAGGGGCCCCTGGGCACATCCTTTTTTCATTTTCCCTGGAAAAGAAAACTCAGCAGTCCAGCTTCCTGATGTCAGTTTGTAGGGCTCCCTTGGGTCTATCAGGGCAGCACAAGTTTGAGGTGGGGACAACTTCGGTGTGGGGTCCATCCTTTGATATAAGGATTTTTTGCAGTCAGGGCCAGGGGCCCCTGGGCACATCCTTTTTCCATTTTCCCTGGGAAAGAAAACTCAGCAGTCCAGGTTCCTGATGTCAGTTTGTAGGGCTCCATTGGGTCTATCAGGGCAGCACAAGTTTGAGGTGGGGACAACTTCGGTGTGGGGTCTATCGTTCGATATAAGGATTTTTTGAAGTCAGGGCCAGGGGCCCCTTGGCACATCCTTTTTCCATTTTCCCTGGGAAAGAAAACTCAGCAGTCCAGGTTCATGATGTCAGTTTGTAGGGCTCACTTCGGTCTATCAAGGCAGCACAAGTTTGAGGTGGGGACAACTTCGGTGTGGGGTCCATCCTTCGATATAAGGATTTTTTGCAGTGAGGCCCCAGCCCAGGGCCAGGGGACCCGGGGCACATCCTTTTTCCATTTTCCCTGGGAAAGAAAACTCAGCAGTCCAGGTTCCTGATGTCAGTTTGTAGGGCTCCCTTGGGTCTATCAGGGCAGCACAAGTTTGAGGTGGGGACAACTTCGGTGTGGGGTCCATCCTTCGATATAAGGATTTTTTGCTGTCAGGGCCAGGGGCCCCCGGGCACATCCTTTTTCCATTTTCCCTGGGAAAGAAAACTCAGCAGTCCAGGTTCCTGATGTCAGTTTGTAGGGCTCCCTTGGGTCTATCAGGGCAGCACAAGTTTGAGGTGGGGACAACTTCGGTGTGGGGTCCATCCTTCGATATAAGGATTCTTTGCAGTCAGGGCCAGTGGCCCCCGGGCACATCCTTTGGCCATTTTCCCTGGGAAAGAAAACTCAGCAGTCCAGGTTCCTGATGTCAGTTTGTAGGGCTCCCTTGGGTCTATCAGGGCAGCACAAGTTTGAGGTGGGGACAACTTCGGTGTGGGGTCCATCCTTCGATATAAGGATTATTTGCAGTGAGGCCCTGGGGCCCAGGGCCAGTGGCCCCTGGGCACATCCTTTTTCCATTTTCCCTGGGAAAGAAAACTCAGCAGTCCAGGTTCCTGATGTCAGTTTGTAGGGTTCGCTTGGGTCTATCAGGGCAGCACAAGTTTGAGGTGGGGACAACTTTGGTGTGGGGTCCATCCTTCGATATAAGGATTCTTTGCAGTGAGGCCCCAGCCCAGGGCCAGGGGCCCCTGGGCACATCATTTTTCCATTTTCCCTGGGAAAGAAAACTCAGCAGTCCAGGTTCCTGATGTCAGTTTGTAGGGCTCCCATGGTTCTATCAGGGCAGCACAAGTTTGAGGTGGGGACATCTTCGGTGTGGGGTCCATCCTTCGATATAAGGATTTTTTGCAGTGAGGCCCCAGCCCAGGGCCAGGGGCCCCTGGGCACATCCTTTTTCCATTTTCCCTGGGAAGGAAAACTCAGCAGTCCAGGTTCCTGATGTCAGTTTGTAGGGCTCCCTTGGGTCTATCAGGGCAGCACAAGTTTGAGGTGGGGACAACTTCGGTGTGGGGTCTATTGTTCGATGTAAGGATTTTTTGCAGTCAGGGCCAGAGGCCCCTGGGCACATCCTTTTTCCATTTTCCCTGGGAAAGAAAACTCAGCAGTCCAGGTTCCTGATGTCAGTTTGTAGGGCTCCCTTGGGTCTATCAGGGCAGCACAAGTTTGAGGTGGGGACAATTTCGGTGTGGGGTGCATCCTTCGATATAAGGATTTTTTGCAGTCAGGGCCAGGGGCCCCTGGGCACATCCTTTTTCCATTTTCCCTGGAAAAGAAAACTCAGCAGTCCAGCTTCCTGATGTCAGTTTGTAGGGCTCCCTTGGGTCTATCAGGGC
Organism: Lonchura striata; assembly: GCF_046129695.1. Lineage (NCBI taxonomy): Eukaryota > Metazoa > Chordata > Aves > Passeriformes > Estrildidae > Lonchura > Lonchura striata. Next base: position 266,184 of record NC_134626.1, read on the forward strand.
AGCACAAGTTTGAGGTGGGGACAACTTCGGTGTGGGGTCCATCCTTCGATATAAGGATTTTTTGCAGTCAGGGCCAGGGGCCCCTGGGCACATCCTTTTTCCATTTTCCCTGGGAAAGAAAACTCAGCAGTCCAGGTTCCTGATGTCAGTTTGTAGGGCTCCATTGGGTCTATCAGGGCAGCACAAGTTTGAGGTGGGGACAACTTCGGTGTGGGGTCTATCGTTCGATATAAGGATTTTTTGAAGTCAGGGCCAGGGGCCCCTTGGCACATCCTTTTTCCATTTTCCCTGGGAAAGAAAACTCAGCAGTCCAGGTTCATGATGTCAGTTTGTAGGGCTCACTTCGGTCTATCAAGGCAGCACAAGTTTGAGGTGGGGACAACTTCGGTGTGGGGTCCATCCTTCGATATAAGGATTTTTTGCAGTGAGGCCACAGCCCAGGGCCAGGGGACCCGGGGCACATCCTTTTTCCATTTTCCCTGGGAAAGAAAACTCAGCAGTCCAGGTTCCTGATGTCAGTTTGTAGGGCTCCGTTGGGTCTATCAGGGCAGCACAAGTTTGAGGTGGGGACAACTTCGGTGTGGGGTCCATCCTTCGATATAAGGATTTTTTGCTGTCAGGGCCAGGGGCCCCCGGGCACATCCTTTTTCCATTTTCCCTGGGAAAGAAAACTCAGCAGTCCAGGTTCCTGATGTCAGTTTGTAGGGCTCCCTTGGGTCTATCAGGGCAGCACAAGTTTGAGGTGGGGACAACTTCGGTGTGGGGTCCATCCTTCGATATAAGGATTCTTTGCAGTCAGGGCCAGTGGCCCCCGGGCACATCCTTTGGCCATTTTCCCTGGGAAAGAAAACTCAGCAGTCCAGGTTCCTGATGTCAGTTTGTAGGGCTCCCTTGGGTCTATCAGGGCAGCACAAGTTTGAGGTGGGGACAACTTCGGTGTGGGGTCCATCCTTCAATATATGGATTTTTTGCAGTCAGGGCCAGGGGCCCCTGGGCACATCCTTTTTCCATTTTCCCTGGGAAAGAAAACTCAGCAGTCCAGGTTCCTGATGTCAGTTTGTAGGGCTCCCTTGGGTCTATCAGGGCAGCACAAGTCTGAGGTGGGGACAACTTCGGTGTGGGGTCCATCCTTCGATATAAGGATTCTTTGCAGTGAGGCCCTGGGGCCCAGGACCAGGGGCCCCTGGGCACACCCTTTTTCCATTTTCCCTGGGAAAGAAAACTCAGCAGTCCAGGTTCCTGATGTCAGTTTGTAGGGCTCCCTTGGGTCTATCAGGGCAGCACAAGTTTGAGGTGGGGACAACTTCGGTGTGGGGTCCATCCTTCGATATAAGGATTCTTTGCAGTGAGGCCCCAGCCCAGGGCCAGGGGCCCCCGGGCACATCCTTTTTCCATTTGCCCTGGGAAGGAAAACTCAGCAGTCCAGGTTCCTGATGTCAGTTTGTAGGGCTCCCTTGGGTCTATCAGGGCAGCACAAGTTTGAGGTGGGGACAACTTCGGTGTGGGGTCTATCGTTCGATATAAGGATTTTTTGCAGTCAGGGCCAGGGGCCCCTTGGCACAACCTTTTTCCATTTTCTCTGGGAAAGAAAACTCAGCAGTCCAGGTTCCTGATGTCAGTTTGTAGGGCTCCCTTGGGTCTATCAGGGCAGCACAAGTTTGAGGTGGGGACAATTTCGGTGTGGGGTGCATCCTTCGATATAAGGATTTTTTGCAGTCAGGGCCAGGGGCCCCTGGGCACATCCTTTTTCCATTTTCCCTGGGAAAGAAAACTCAGCAGTCCAGGTTCCTGATGTCAGTTTGTAGGGCTCCCTTGGGTCTATCAGGGCAGCACAAGTTTGAGGTGGGGACAACTTCGGTGTGGGGTCCATCCTTCGATATAAGGATTTTTTGCTGTCAGGGCCAGGGCCCCCCGGGCACATCCTTTTTCCATTTTCTCTGGGAAAGAAAACTCAGCAGTCCAGGTTCCTGATGTCAGTTTGTAGGGCTCCCTTGGGTCTATCAGGGCAGCACAAGTTTGAGGTGGGGACAATTTCGGTGTGGGGTGCATCCTTCGATATAAGGATTCTTTGCAGTCAGGGCCAGGGGCCCCTGGGCACATCCTTTGGCCATTTTCCCTGGGAAAGAAAACTCACCAGTCCAGGTTCCTGATGTCAGTTTGTAGGGCTCCCTTGGGTCTATCAGGGCAGCACAAGTTTGAGGTGGGGACAACTTCGGTGTGGGGTCCATCCTTCGATATAAGGATTTTTTGCTGTCAGGGCCAGGGCCCCCCGGGCACATCCTTTTTCCATTTTCCCTGGGAAAGAAAACTCAGCAGTCCAGGTTCCTGATGTCAGTTTGTAGGGCTCCCTTGGGTCTATCAGGGCAGCACAAGTTTGAGGTGGGGACAACTTCGGTGTGGGGTCCATCCTTCGATATAAGGATTCTTTGCAGTGAGGCCCTGGGGCCCAGGACCAGGGGCCCCTGGGCACACCCTTTTTCCATTTTCCCTGGGAAAGAAAACTCAGCAGTCCAGGTTCCTGATGTCAGTTTGTAGGGCTCCCTTGGGTCTATCAGGGCAGCACAAGTCTGAGGTGGGGACAACTTCGGTGTGGGGTCCATCCTTCGATATAAGGATTCTTTGCAGTGAGGCCCTGGGGCCCAGGACCAGGGGCCCCTGGGCACACCCTTTTTCCATTTTCCCTGGGAAAGAAAACTCAGCAGTCCAGGTTCCTGATGTCAGTTTGTAGGGCTCCCTTGGGTCTATCAGGGCAGCACAAGTTTGAGGTGGGGACAACTTCGGTGTGGGGTCCATCCTTCGATATAAGGATTCTTTGCAGTGAGGCCCCAGCCCAGGGCCAGGGGCCCCCGGGCACATCCTTTTTCCATTTGCCCTGGGAAGGAAAACTCAGCAGTCCAGGTTCCTGATGTCAGTTTGTAGGGCTCCCTTGGGTCTATCAGGGCAGCACAAGTTTGAGGTGGGGACAACTTCGGTGTGGGGTCTATCGTTCGATATAAGGATTTTTTGCAGTCAGGGCCAGGGGCCCCTTGGCACAACCTTTTTCCATTTTCTCTGGGAAAGAAAACTCAGCAGTCCAGGTTCCTGATGTCAGTTTGTAGGGCTCCCTTGGGTCTATCAGGGCAGCACAAGTTTGAGGTGGGGAAAATTTCGGTGTGGGGTGCATCCTTCGATATAAGGATTTTTTGCAGTCAGGGCCAGGGGCCCCTGGGCACATCCTTTTTCCATTTTCCCTGGGAAAGAAAACTCAGCAGTCCAGGTTCCTGATGTCAGTTTGTAGGGCTCCCTTGGGTCTATCAGGGCAGCACAAGTTTGAGGTGGGGACAACTTCGGTGTGGGGTCCATCCTTCGATATAAGGATTTTTTGCTGTCAGGGCCAGGGCCCCCCGGGCACATCCTTTTTCCATTTTCTCTGGGAAAGAAAACTCAGCAGTCCAGGTTCCTGATGTCAGTTTGTAGGGCTCCCTTGGGTCTATCAGGGCAGCACAAGTTTGAGGTGGGGACAATTTCGGTGTGGGGTGCATCCTTCGATATAAGGATTCTTTGCAGTCAGGGCCAGGGGCCCCTGGGCACATCCTTTGGCCATTTTCCCTGGGAAAGAAAACTCACCAGTCCAGGTTCCTGATGTCAGTTTGTAGGGCTCCCTTGGGTCTATCAGGGCAGCACAAGTTTGAGGTGGGGACAACTTCGGTGTGGGGTCCATCCTTCGATATAAGGATTTTTTGCTGTCAGGGCCAGGGCCCCCCGGGCACATCCTTTTTCCATTTTCCCTGGGAAAGAAAACTCAGCAGTCCAGGTTCCTGATGTCAGTTTGTAGGGCTCCCTTGGGTCTATCAGGGCAGCACAAGTTTGAGGTGGGGACAACTTCGGTGTGGGGTCCATCCTTCGATATAAGGATTTTTTGCAGTCAGGGCCAGGGGCCCCTTGGCACATCCTTTTTCCATTTTCTCTGGGAAAGAAAACTCAGCAGTCCAGGTTCCTGATGTCAGTTTGTAGGGCTCCCTTGGGTCTATCAGGGCAGCACAAGTTTGAGGTGGGGACAATTTCGGTGTGGGGTCCATCCTTCGATATAAGGATTTTTTGCAGTCAGGGCCAGGGGCCCCCGGGCACATCCTTTTTCCATTTTCCCTGGAAAAGAAAACTCAGCAGTCCAGGTTCCTGATGTCAGTTTGTAGGGCTCCCTTGGGTCTATCAGGGCAGCACAAGTTTGAGGTGGGGACATCTTCGGTGTGGGGTCCATCCTTCGATATAAGGATTCTTTGCAGTGAGGCCCCAGCCCAGGGCCAGGGGCCCCTGGGCACATCCTTTTTACATTTTCCCTGGGAAAGAAAACTCAGCAGTCCAGGTTCCTGATGTCAGTTTGTAGGGCTCCCTTGGGTCTATCAGGGCAGCACAAGTTTGAGGTGGGGACAACTTCGGTGTGGGGTCCATCCTTCGATATAAGGATTTTTTGTTGTCAGGGCCAGGGCCCCCCGGGCACATCCTTTTTCCATTTTCCCTGGGAAAGAAAACTCAGCAGTCCAGGTTCCTGATGTCAGTTTGTAGGGCTCCATTGGGTCTATCAGGGCAGCACAAGTTTGAGGTGGGGACAACTTCGGTGTGGGGTCCATCCTTCGATATAAGGATTCTTTGCAGTCAGGGCCAGGGGCCCCTGGGCACATCCTTTGGCCATTTTCCCTGGGAAAGAAAACTCAGCAGTCCAGGTTCCTGATGTCAGTTTGTAGGGCTCCCATGGTTCTATCAGGGCAGCACAAGTTTGAGGTGGGTACATCTTCGGTGTGGGGTCCATCCTTCGATATAAGGATTCTTTGCAGTGAGGCCCCAGCCCAGGGCCAGGGGCCCCTGGGCACATCCTTTTTCCATTTTCCCTGGGAAAGAAAACTCAGCAGTCCAGGTTCCTGATGTCAGTTTGTAGGGCTCCCTTGGGTCTATCAGGGCAGCACAAGTTTGAGGTGGGGACAACTTCGGTGTGGGGTCCATCCTTCGATATACGGATTCTTTGCAGTCAGGGCCAGGGGCCCCCGGGCACATCCTTTGGCCATTTTCCCTGGGAAAGAAAACTCAGCAGTCCAGGTTCCTGATGTCAGTTTGTAGGGCTCCCTTGGGTCTATCAGGGCAGCACAAGTTTGAGGTGGGGACAACTTCGGTGTGGGGTCCATCCTTCGATATAAGGATTTTTTGCTGTCAGGGCCAGGGGCCCCTTGGCACATCCTTTTTCCATTTTCCCTGGGAAAGAAAACTCAGCAGTCCAGGTTCCTGATGTCAGTTTGTAGGGCTCCCTTGGTTCTATCAGGGCAGCACAAGTTTGAGGTGGGGACAACTTCGGTGTGGGGTCCATCCTTCGATATAAGGATTTTTTGCAGTGAGGCCCCAGCCCAGGGCCAGGGGCCCCTGGGCACATCCTTTTTCCATTTTCCCTGGGAAAGAAAACTCAGCAGTCCAGGTTCCTGATGTCAGTTTCTAGGGCTCCCTTGGGTCTATCAGGGCAGCACAAGTTTGAGGTGGGGACAACTTCGGTGTGGGGTCCATCCTTCGATATAATGATTCTTTGCAGTGAGGGCCAGGGGCCCCTGGGCACATCCTTTTTCCATTTTCCCTGGGAAAGAAAACTCAGCAGTCCAGGTTCCTGATGTCAGTTTGTAGGGCTCCCTTGGGTCTATCAGGGCAGCACAAGTTTGAGGTGGGGACAACTTCGGTGTGGGGTCCATCCTTCGATATAAGGATTCTTTGCAGTGAGGCCCTGGGGCCCAGGGCCAGGGGCCGGTGGGCACATCCTTTTTCCATTTTCCCTGGGAAAGAAAACTCAGCAGTCCAGGTTCCTGATGTCAATTTGTAGGGTTCGCTTGGGTCTATCAGGGCAGCACAAGTTTGAGATGGGGACAACTTCGGTGTGGGGTCCATCCTTCGATATAAGGATTCTTTGCAGTGAGGCCCCAGCCCAGGGCCAGGGGCCCCTGGGCACATCCTTTTCCCATTTTCCCTGGGAAAGAAAACTCAGCAGTCCAGGTTCCTGATGTCAGTTTGTAGGGCTCCCTTGGGTCTATCGGGGCAGCACAAGTTTGAGGTGGGGACAACTTCGGTGTGGGGTCCATCCTTCGATATAAGGATTTTTTGCTGTCAGGGCCAGGGGCCCCTGGGCACACCCTTTTTCCATTTTCCCTGGGAAAGAAAACTCAGCAGTCCAGGTTCCTGATGTCAGTTTGTAGGGCTCCCTTGGGTCTATCAGGGCAGCACAAGTTTGAGGTGGGGACAACTTCGGTGTGGGGTCCATCCTTCGATATAAGGATTTTTTGCAGTCAGGGCCAGGGGCCCCCGGGCACATCCTTTTTCCATTTTCCCTGGGAAAGAAAACTCAGCAGTCCAGGTTCCTGATGTCAGTTTGTAGGGCTCCCATGGTTCTATCAGGGCAGCACAAGTTTGAGGTGGGGACATCTTTGGTGTGGGGTCCATCCTTCGATATAAGGATTCTTTGCAGTCAGGCCCCAGCCCAGGGCCAGGGGCCCCTGGGCACATCCTTTTTCCATTTGCCCTGGGAAGGAAAACTCAGCAGTCCAGGTTCCTGATGTCAGTTTGTAGGGCTCCCTTGGGTCTATCAGGGCAGCACAAGTTTGAGGTGGGGACAACTTCGGTGTGGGGTCTATCGTTCGATATAAGGATTTTTTGCAGTCAGGGCCAGGGGCCCCTTGGCACATCCTTTTTCCATTTTCTCTGGGAAAGAAAACTCAGCAGTCCAGGTTCCTGATGTCAGTTTGTAGGGCTCCCTTGGGTCTATCAGGGCAGCACAAGTTTGAGGTGGGGACAATTTCGGTGTGGGGTGCATCCTTCGATATAAGGATTTTTTGCAGTCAGGGCCAGGGGCCCCTGGGCACATCCTTTTTCCATTTTCCCTGGAAAAGAAAACTCAGCAGTCCAGCTTCCTGATGTCAGTTTGTAGGGCTCCCTTGGGTCTATCAGGGCAGCACAAGTTTGAGGTGGGGACAACTTCGGTGTGGGGTCCATCCTTCGATATAAGGATTTTTTGCTGTCAGGGCCAGGGGCCCCTGGGCACATCCTTTTTCCATTTTCCCTGGGAAAGAAAACTCAGCAGTCCAGGTTCCTGATGTCAGTTTGTAGGGCTCCCTTGCGTGTATCAAGGCAGCACAAGTTTGAGGTGGGGACAACTTCGGTGTGGGGTCCATCCTTCGTTATAAGGATTCTTTGAAGTCAGGGCCAGGCGCCCCTGGGCACATCCTTTGGCCATTTTCCCTGGGAAAGAAAACTCAGCAGTCCAGGTTCCTGATGTCAGTTTGTAGGGCTCCCGTAGGTCTATCGGGGCAGCACAAGTTTGAGGTGGGGACAACTTCGGTGTGGGGTCCATCCTTCGATATAAGGATTTTTTGCTGTCAGGGCCAGGGCCCCCTGGGCACACCCTTTTTCCATTTTCTCTGGGAAAGAAAACTCAGCAGTCCAGGTTCCTGATGTCAGTTTCTAGGGCTCCCTTGGGTCTATCAGGGCAGCACAAGTTTGAGGTGGGGACAACTTCGGTGTGGGGTCTATCGTTCGATATAAGGATTTTTTGCAGTCAGGGCCAGGGGCCCCTTGGCACATCCTTTTTCCATTTTCTCTGGGAAAGAAAACTCAGCAGTCCAGGTTCCTGATGTCAGTTTGTAGGGCTCCCTTGGGTCTATCAGGGCAGCACAAGTTTGAGGTGGCAACAACTTCGGTGTGGGGTCCATCCTTCAATAAAAGGATTTTTTGCAGTCAGGGCCAGGGGCCCCCGGGCACATCCTTTTTCCATTTTCCCTGGAAAAGAAAACTCAGCAGTCCAGGTTCCTGATGTCAGTTTGTAGGGCTCCCTTGGGTCTATCAGGGCAGCACAAGTTTGAGGTGGGGACATCTTCGGTGTGGGGTCCATCCTTCGATATAAGGATTCTTTGCAGTGAGGCCCCAGCCCAGGGCCAGGGGCCCCTGGGCACATCCTTTTTACATTTTCCCTGGGAAAGAAAACTCAGCAGTCCAGGTTCCTGATGTCAGTTTGTAGGGATCCCTTGGGTCTATCAGGGCAGCACAAGTTTGAGGTGGGGACAACTTCGGTGTGGGGTCCATCCTTCGATATAAGGATTTTTTGTTGTCAGGGCCAGGGCCCCCCGGGCACATCCTTTTTCCATTTTCCCTGGGAAAGAAAACTCAGCAGTCCAGGTTCCTGATGTCAGTTTGTAGGGCTCCCTTGGGTCTATCAGGGCAGCACAAGTTTGAGGTGGGGACAACTTCGGTGTGGGGTCCATCCTTCGATATAAGGATTCTTTGCAGTCAGGGCCAGGGGCCCCTGGGCACATCCTTTGGCCATTTTCCCTGGGAAAGAAAACTCAGCAGTCCAGGTTCCTGATGTCAGTTTGTAGGGCTCCCATGGTTCTATCAGGGCAGCACAAGTTTGAGGTGGGGACATCTTCGGTGTGGGGTCCATCCTTCGATATAAGGATTCTTTGCAGTGAGGCCCCAGCCCAGGGCCAGGGGCCCCTGGGCACATCCTTTTTCCATTTTCCCTGGGAAAGAAAACTCAGCAGTCCAGGTTCCTGATGTCAGTTTGTAGGGCTCCCTTGGGTCTATCAGGGCAGCACAAGTTTGAGGTGGGGACAACTTCGGTGTGGGGTCCATCCTTCGATATAAGGATTTTTTGTTGTCAGGGCCAGGGCCCCCCGGGCACATCCTTTTTCCATTTTCCCTGGGAAAGAAAACTCAGCAGTCCAGGTTCCTGATGTCAGTTTGTAGGGCTCCCTTGGGTCTATCAGGGCAGCACAAGTTTGAGGTGGGTACAGCTTCGGTGTGGGGTCCATCCTTCGATATAAGGATTCTTTGCAGTCAGGGCCAGGGGCCCCCGGGCACATCCTTTTTCCATTTTCCCTGGGAAAGAAAACTCAGCAGTCCAGGTTCCTGATGTCAGTTTGTAGGGCTCCCTTGGGTCTATCAGGGCAGCACAAGTTTGAGGTGGGGACAACTTCGGTGTGGGGTCCATCCTTCGATATAAGGATTTTTTGCTGTCAGGGCCAGGGGCCCCTTGGCACATCCTTTTTCCATTTTCCCTGGGAAAGAAAACTCAGCAGTCCAGGTTCCTGATGTCAGTTTGTAGGGCTCCCTTGGTTCTATCAGGGCAGCACAAGTTTGAGGTGGGGACAACTTCGGTGTGGGGTCCATCCTTCGATATAAGGATTTTTTCCAGTGAAGCCCCAGCCCAGGGCCAGGGGCCCCTGGGCACATCCTTTTTCCATTTTCCCTGGGAAAGAAAACTCAGCAGTCCAGGTTCCTGATGTCAGTTTCTAGGGCTCCCTTGGGTCTATCAGGGCAGCACAAGTTTGAGGTGGGGACAACTTCGGTGTGGGGTCTATCGTTCGATATAAGGATTTTTTGCAGTCAGGGCCAGGGGCCCCTGGGCACATCCTTTTTCCATTTTCCCTGGGAAAGAAAACTCAGCAGTCCAGGTTCCTGATGTCAGTTTGTAGGGCTCCCTTGGGTCTATCAGGGCAGCACAAGTTTGAGGTGGGGACAACTTCGGTGTGGGCTCCATCCTTCGATATAAGGATTCTTTGCAGTGAGGCCCTGGGGCCCAGGGCCAGGGGCCGGTGGGCACATCCTTTTTCCATTTTCCCTGGGAAAGAAAACTCAGCAGTCCAGGTTCCTGATGTCAATTTGTAGGGTTCGCTTGGGTCTATCAGGGCAGCACAAGTTTGAGATGGGGACAACTTCGGTGTGGGGTCCATCCTTCGATATAAGGATTCTTTGCAGTGAGGCCCCAGCCCAGGGCCAGGGGCCCCTGGGCACATCCTTTTCCCATTTTCCCTGGGAAAGAAAACTCAGCAGTCCAGGTTCCTGATGTCAGTTTGTAGGGCTCCCTTGGGTCTATCGGGGCAGCACAAGTTTGAGGTGGGGACAACTTCGGTGTGGGGTCCATCCTTCGATATAAGGATTTTTTGCTGTCAGGGCCAGGGGCCCCTGGGCACACCCTTTTTCCATTTTCCCTGGGAAAGAAAACTCAGCAGTCCAGGTTCCTGATGTCAGTTTGTAGGGCTCCCTTGGGTCTATCAGGGCAGCACAAGTTTGAGGTGGGGACAACTTCGGTGTGGGGTCCATCCTTCGATATAAGGATTTTTTGCAGTCAGGGCCAGGGGCCCCCGGGCACATCCTTTTTCCATTTTCCCTGGGAAAGAAAACTCAGCAGTCCAGGTTCCTGATGTCAGTTTGTAGGGCTCCCATGGTTCTATCAGGGCAGCACAAGTTTGAGGTGGGGACATCTTCGGTGTGGGGTCCATCCTTCGATATAAGGATTCTTTGCAGTCAGGCCCCAGCCCAGGGCCAGGGGCCCCTGGGCACATCCTTTTTCCATTTGCCCTGGGAAGGAAAACTCAGCAGTCCAGGTTCCTGATGTCAGTTTGTAGGGCTCCCTTGGGTCTATCAGGGCAGCACAAGTTTGAGGTGGGGACAACTTCGGTGTGGGGTCTATCGTTCGATATAAGGATTTTTTGCAGTCAGGGCCAGGGGCCCCTTGGCACATCCTTTTTCCATTTTCTCTGGGAAAGAAAACTCAGCAGTCCAGGTTCCTGATGTCAGTTTGTAGGGCTCCCTTGGGTCTATCAGGGCAGCACAAGTTTGAGGTGGGGACAATTTCGGTGTGGGGTGCATCCTTCGATATAAGGATTTTTTGCAGTCAGGGCCAGGGACCCCTGGGCACATCCTTTTTCCATTTTCCCTGGAAAAGAAAACTCAGCAGTCCAGGTTCCTGATGTCAGTTTGTAGGGCTCCCTTGGGTCTATCAGGGCAGCACAAGTTTGAGGTGGGGAGAACTTCGGTGTGGGGTCCATCCTTCGATATAAGGATTTTTTGCTGTCAGGGCCAGGGCCCCCCGGGCACATCCTTTTTCCATTTTCCCTGGGAAAGAAAACTCAGCAGTCCAGGTTCCTGATGTCAGTTTGTAGGGCTCCCTTGGGTCTATCAGGGCAGCACAAGTTTGAGGTGGGGACAACTTCGGTGTGGGGTCCATCCTTCGATATAAGGATTTTTTGCAGTCAGGGCCAGGGGCCCCTGGGCACATCCTTTTTCCATTTTCCCTGGGAAAGAAAACTCAGCAGTCCAGGTTCCTGATGTCAGTTTGTAGGGCTCCCTTGGGTCTATCAGGGCAGCACAAGTTTGAGGTGGGGACAACTTCGGTGTGGGGTCCATCCTTCAATATAAGGATTCTTTGCAGTGAGGCCCCAGCCCAGGGCCAGGGGCCCCTGGGCACATCCTTTTTCCATTTTCCCTGGGAAAGAAAACTCAGCAGTCCAGGTTCCTGATGTCAGTTTGTAGGGCTCCCTTGGGTCTATCAGGGCAGCACAAGTTTGAGGTGGGGACAACTTCGGTGTGGGGTCCATCCTTCGATATAAGGATTTTTTGTTGTCAGGGCCAGGGCCCCCTGGGCACATCCTTTTTCCATTTTCCCTGGGAAAGAAAACTCAGCAGTCCAGGTTCCTGATGTCAGTTTGTAGGGCTCCCTTGGGTCTATCAGGGCAGCACAAGTTTGAGGTGGGGACAACTTCGGTGTGGGGTCCATCCTTCGATATACGGATTCTTTGCAGTAAGGGCCAGGGGCCCCTGGGCACATCCTTTGGCCATTTTCCCTGGGAAAGAAAACTCAGCAGTCCAGGTTCCTGCTGTCAGTTTGTAGGGCTCCCTTGGGTCTATCAGGGCAGCACAAGTTTGAGGTGGGGACAACTTCGGTGTGGGGTCCATCCTTCGATATAACGATATTTTGCTGTCAGGGCCAGGGGCCCCTTGGCACATCCTTTTTCCATTTTCCCTGGGAAAGAAAACTCAGCAGTCCAGGTTCCTGATGTCAGTTTGTAGGGCTCCCTTGGTTCTATCAGGGCAGCACAAGTTTGAGGTGGGGACAACTTCGGTGTGGGGTCCATCCTTCGATATAAGGATTTTTTGCAGTGAGGCCCCAGCCCAGGGCCAGGGGCCCCTGGGCACATCCTTTTTCCATTTTCCCTGGGAAAGAAAACTCAGCAGTCCAGGTTCCTGATGTCAGTTTGTAGGGCTCCCATGGTTCTATCAGGGCAGCACAAGTTTGAGGTGGGGACAACTTCGGTGTGGGGTCCATCCTTCGATATAAGGATTCTTTGCAGTGAGGCCCTGGGGCCCAGGGCCAGGGGCCCCTGGGCACATCCTTTTTCCATTTTCCCTGGGAAAGAAAATTCAGCAGTCCAGGTTCCTGATGTCAGTTTGTAGGGCTCCCTTGGGTCTATCAGGGCAGCACAAGTTTGAGGTGGGGACAACTTCGGTGTGGAGTCCATCCTTCGATATAAGGATTCTTTGCAGTGAGGCCCCAGCCCAGGGCCAGGGGCCCCCGGGCACATCCTTTTTCCATTTTCCCTGGGAAAGAAAACTCAGCAGTCCAGGTTCCTGATGTCAGTTTGTAGGGCTCCCATGGTTCTATCAGGGCAGCACAAGTTTGAGGTGGGGACATCTTCGGTGTGGGGTCCATCCTTCGATATAAGGATTCTTTGCAGTCAGGCCCCAGCCCAGGGCCAGGGGCCCCTGGGCACATCCTTTTTCCATTTGCCCTGGGAAGGAAAATTCAGCAGTCCAGGTTCCTGATGTCAGTTTGTAGGGCTCCCTTGGGTCTATCAGGGCAGCACAAGTTTGAGGTGGGGACAACTTCGGTGTGGGGTCTATCGTTCGATATAAGGATTTTTTGCAGTCAGGGCCAGGGGCCCCTTGGCACATCCTTTTTCCATTTTCCCTGGGAAAGAAAACTCAGCAGTCCAGGTTCCTGATGTCAGTTTGTAGGGCTCCCTTGGGTCTATCAGGGCAGCACAAGTTTGAGGTGGGGACAATTTCGGTGTGGGGTGCATCCTTCGATATAAGGATTTTTTGCAGTCAGGGCCAGGGGCCCCTGGGCACATCCTTTTTCCATTTTCCCTGGGAAAGAAACTCAGCAGTCCAGCTTCCTGATGTCAGTTTGTAGGGCTCCCTTGGGTCTATCAGGGCAGCACAAGTTTGCGGTGGGGACAACTTCGGTGTGGGTTCCATCCTTCGATATAAGGATTTTTTGCAGTCAGGGCCAGGGGCCCCTGGGCACATCCTTTTTCCATTTTCCCTGGGAAAGAAAACTCAGCAGTCCAGGTTCCTGATGTCAGTTTGTAGGGCTCCCTTGGGTCTATCAGGGCAGCACAAGTTTGAGGTGGGGACAACTTCGGTGTGGGGTCTATCGTTCGATATAAGGATTTTTTGCAGTCAGGGCCAGGGGCCCATTGGCACATCCTTTTTCCATTTTCTCTGGGAAAGAAAACTCAGCAGTCCAGGTTCCTGATGTCAGTTTGTAGGGCTCCCTTGGGTCTATCAGGGCAGCACAAGTTTGAGGTGGGGACAATTTCGGTGTGGGGTGCAACCTTCGATATAAGTATTTTTTGCAGTCAGGGCCAGGAGCCCCTGGGCACATCCTTTTTCCATTTTCCCTGGAAAAGAAAACTCAGCAGTCCAGCTTCCTGATGTCAGTTTGTAGGGCTCCCTTGGGTCTATCAGGGCAGCACAAGTTTGAGGTGGGGACAACTTCGGTGTGGGTTCCATCCTTCGATATAAGGATTTTTTGCAGTCAGGGCCAGGGGCCCCTGGGCACATCCTTTTTCCATTTTCCCTGGGAAAGAAAACTCAGCAGTCCAGGTTCCTGATGTCAGTTTGTAGGGCTCCCTTGGGTCTATCAGGGCAGCACAAGTTTGAGGTGGGGACAACTTCGGTGTGGGGTCCATCCTTCGATATAAGGATTCTTTGCAGTGAGGCCCTGGGGCCCAGGGCCAGGGGCCCCTGGGCACATCCTTTTTCCATTTTCCCTGGGAAAGAAAACTCAGCAGTCCAGGTTCCTGATGTCAGTTTGTAGGGTTCGCTTGGGTCTATCAGGGCAGCACAAGTTTGAGGTGGGGACAATTTTGGTGTGGGGTCCATCCTTCGATATAAGGATTCTTTGCAGTGAGGCCCTGCGGCCCAGGGCCAGGGGCCCCTGGGCACATCCTTTTTCCATTTTCCCTGGGAAAGAAAACTCAGCAGTCCAGGTTCCTGATGTCAGTTTGTAGGGCTCCCTTGGGTCTATCAGGGCAGCACAAGTTTGAGGTGGGGACAACTTTGGTGTGGGGTCCATCCTTCGATATATGGATTCTTTGCAGTCAGGGCCAGGGGCCCCTGGGCACATCCTTTTTCCATTTTCCCTGGGAAAGAAAACTCAGCAGTCCAGGTTCCTGATGTCAGTTTGTAGGGCTCCCTTGGGTCTATCAGGGCAGCACAAGTTTGAGGTGGGGACAACTTCGGTGTGGGGTCCATCCTTCGATATAAGGATTCTTTGCAGTCAGGGCCAGTGGCCCCCGGGCACATCCTTTGGCCATTTTCCCTGGGAAAGAAAACTCAGCAGTCCAGGTTCCTGATGTCAGTTTGTAGGGCTCCCATGGTTCTATCAGGGCAGCACAAGTTTGAGGTGGGGACAACTTCGGTGTGGGGTCCATCCTTCGATATAAGGATTCTTTGCAGTCAGGGCCAGGGGCCCCTGGGCACATCCTTTGGCCATTTTCCCTGGAAAAGAAAACTCAGCAGTCCAGGTTCCTGATGTCAGTTTGTAGGGCTCCCTTGGGTCTATCAGGGCAGCACAAGTTTGAGGTGGGGACAACTTTGGTGTGGGGTCCATCCTTCGATATAAGGATTCTTTGCAGTGAGGCCCCAGCCCAGGGCCAGGGGACCCTGGGCACATCCTTTTTCCATTTTCCCTGGGAAAGAAAACTCAGCAGTCCAGGTTCCTGATGTCAGTTTGTAGGGCTCCCTTGGGTCTATCAGGGCAGCACAAGTTTGAGGTGGGGACAACTTCGGTGTGGGGTCCATCCTTCGATATAAGGATTTTTTGCAGTCAGGGCCAGGGGCCCCTGGGCACATCCTTTTTCCATTTTCCCTGGAAAAGAAAACTCAGCAGTCCAGGTTCCTGATGTCAGTTTGTAGGGCTCCCTTGGGTCTATCAGGGCAGCACAAGTTTGAGGTGGGGAGAACTTCGGTGTGGGGTCCATCCTTCGATATAAGGATTTTTTGCTGTCAGGGCCAGGGCCCCCCGGGCACATCCTTTTTCCATTTTCCCTGGGAAAGAAAACTCAGCAGTCCAGGTTCCTGATGTCAGTTTGTAGGGCTCCCTTGGGTCTATCAGGGCAGCACAAGTTTGAGGTGGGGACAACTTCGGTGTGGGGTCCATCCTTCGATATAAGGATTTTTTGCAGTCAGGGCCAGGGGCCCCTGGGCACAACCTTTTTCCATTTTCCCTGGGAAAGAAAACTCAGCAGTCCAGGTTCCTGATGTCAGTTTGTAGGGCTCCCTTGGGTCTATCAGGGCAGCACAAGTTTGAGGTGGGGACAACTTCGGTGTGGGGTCCATCCTTCGATATAAGGATTCTTTGCAGTGAGGCCCCAGCCCAGGTCCAGGGGCCCCTGGGCACATCCTTTTTCCATTTTCCCTGGGAAAGAAAACTCAGCAGTCCAGGTTCCTGATGTCAGTTTGTAGGGCTCCCATGGTTCTATCAGGGCAGCACAAGTTTGAGGTGGGGACATCTTCGGTGTGGGGTCCATCCTTCGATATAAGGATTCTTTGCAGTGAGGCCCCAGCCCAGGGCCAGGGCCCCCCGGGCACATCCTTTTTCCATTTTCCCTGGGAAAGAAAACTCAGCAGTCCAGGTTCCTGATGTCAGTTTGTAGGGCTCCCTTGGGTCTATCAGGGCAGCACAAGTTTGAGGTGGGGACAACTTCGGTGTGGGGTCCATCCTTCGATATAAGGATTTTTTGCAGTCAGGGCCAGGGCCCCCCGGGCACATCCTTTTTCCATTTTCCCTGGGAAAGAAAACTCAGCAGTCCAGGTTCCTGATGTCAGTTTGTAGGGCTCCCTTGGGTCTATCAGGGCAGCACAAGTTTGAGGTGGGGACAACTTCGGTGTGGGGTCCATCCTTCGATATAAGGATTCTTTGCAATCAGGGCCAGGGGCCCCTGGGCACATCCTTTGGCCATTTTCCCTGGGAAAGAAAACTCAGCAGTCCAGGTTCCTGATGTCAGTTTGTAGGGCTCCCATGGTTCTATCAGGGCAGCACAAGTTTGAGGTGGGGACATCTTCGGTGTGGGGTCCATCTTTCGATATAAGGATTCTTTGCAGTGAGGCCCCAGCCCAGGTCCAGGGGCCCCTGGGCACATCCTTTTTCCATTTTCCCTGGGAAAGAAAACTCAGCAGTCCAGGTTCCTGATGTCAGTTTGTAGGGCTCCCTTGGGTCTATCAGGGCAGCACAAGTTTGAGGTGGGGACAACTTCGGTGTGGGGTCCATCCTTCGATATAAGGATTTTTTGCTGTCAGGGCCAGGGGCCCCTTGGCACGTCCTTTTTCCATTTTCCCTGGGAAAGAAAACTCAACAGTCCAGGTTCCTGATGTCAGTTTGTAGGGCTCCCTTGGGTCTATCAGGGCAGCACAAGTTTGAGGTGGGGACAACTTCGGTGTGGGGTCCATCCTTCGATATAAGGATTTTTTGCAGTGAGGCCCCAGCCCAGGGCCAGGGGCCCCTGGGCACATCCTTTTTCCATTTTCCCTGGGAAAGAAAACTCACCAGTCCAGGTTCCTGATGTCAGTTTGTAGGGCTCCCATGGTTCTATCAGGGCAGCACAAGTTTGAGGTGGGGACAACTTCGGTGTGGGGTCCATCCTTCGATATAAGGATTCTTTGCAGTGAGGCCCTGGGTCCCAGGGCCAGGGGCCCCTGGGCACATCCTTTTTCCATTTTCCCTGGGAAAGAAAATTCAGCAGTCCAGGTTCCTGATGTCAGTTTGTAGGGCTCCCTTGGGTCTATCAGGGCAGCACAAGTTTGAGGTGGGGACAACTTCGGTGTGGAGTCCATCCTTCGATATAAGGATTCTTTGCAGTGAGGCCCCAGCCCAGGGCCAGGGGCCCCTTGGCACATCCTTTTTCCATTTTCTCTGGGAAAGAAAACTCAGCAGTCCAGGTTCCTGATGTCAGTTTGTAGGGCTCCCTTGGGTCTATCAGGGCAGCACAAGTCTGAGGTGGGGACATCTTCGGTGTGGGGTCCATCCTTCGATATAAGGATTCTTTGCAGTCAGGCCCCAGCCCAGGGCCAGGGGCCCCTGGGCACATCCTTTTTCCATTTGCCCTGGAAAGGAAAACTCAGCAGTCCAGGTTCCTGATGTCAGTTTGTAGGGCTCCCTTGGGTCTATCAGGGCAGCACAAGTTTGAGGTGGGGACAACTTCGGTGTGGGTTCCATCCTTCGATATAAGGATTTTTTGTAGTCAGGGCCAGGGGCCCCTGGGCACATCCTTTTTCCATTTTCCCTGGGAAAGAAAACTCAGCAGTCCAGGTTCCTGATGTCAGTTTGTAGGGCTCCCTTGGGTCTATCAGGGCAGCACAAGTTTGAGGTGGGGACAACTTCGGTGTGGGGTCCATCCTTCGATATAAGGATTCTTTGCAGTGAGGCCCTGGGTCCCAGGGCCAGGGGCCCCTGGGCACATCCTTTTTCCATTTTCCCTGGGAAAGAAAACTCAGCAGTCCAGGTTCCTGATGTCAGTTTGTAGGGTTCGCTTGGGTCTATCAGGGCAGCACAAGTTTGAGGTGGGGACAATTTTGGTGTGGGGTCCATCCTTCGATATAAGGATTCTTTGCAGTGAGGCCCTGGGGCCCAGGGCCAGGGGCCCCTGGGCACATCCTTTTTCCATTTTCCCTGGGAAAGAAAACTCAGCAGTCCAGGTTCCTGATGTCAGTTTGTAGGGCTCCCTTGGGTCTATCAGGGCAGCACAAGTTTGAGGTGGGGACAACTTCGGTGTGGGGTCCATCCTTCGATATAAGGATTCTTTGCAGTCAGGGCCAGGGGCCCCTGGGCACATCCTTTGGCCATTTTCCCTGGGAAAGAAAACTCAGCAGTCCAGGTTCCTGATGTCAGTTTGTAGGGCTCCCTTGGGTCTATCAGGGCAGCACAAGTTTGAGGTGGGGACAACTTCGGTGTGGGGTCCATCCTTCGATATAAGGATTTTTTGCAGTCAGGGCCAGGGGCCCCTGGGCACATCCTTTTTCCATTTTCCCTGGGAAAGAAAACTCAGCAGTCCAGGTTCCTGATGTCAGTTTGTAGGGCTCCCTTGGGTCTATCAGGGCAGCACAAGTTTGAGGTGGGGACAACTTCGGTGTGGGGTCCATCCTTCGATATAAGGATTCTTTGAAGTCAGGGCCAGGGGCCCCCGGGCACATCCTTTTTCCATTTTCCCTGGAAAAGAAAACTCAGCAGTCCAGGTTCCTGATGTCAGTTTGTAGGGTTCGCTTGGGTATATCAGGGCAGCACAAGTTTGAGGTGGGGACAACTTTGGTGTGGGGTCCATCCTTCGATATAAGGATTCTTTGCAGTGAGGCCCCAGCCCAGGGCCAGGGGCCCCTGGGCACATCCTTTTTCCATTTTCCCTGGGAAAGAAAACTCAGCAGTCCAGGATCCTGATGTCAGTTTGTAGGGCTCCCTTGGGTCTATCAGGGCAGCACAAGTTTGAGGTGGGGACAACTTCGGTGTGGGGTCCATCCTTCGATATAAGGATTTTTTGCTGTCAGGGCCCGGGCCCCCCGGGCACATCCTTTTTCCATTTTCCCTGGGAAAGAAAACTCAGCAGTCCAGGTTCCTGATGTCAGTTTGTAGGGCTCCCTTGGGTCTATCAGGGCAGCACAAGTTTGAGGTGGGGACAACTTCGGTGTGGGGTCCATCCTTCGATATAAGGACTTTTTGCAGTCAGGGCTAGGGGCCCTTGGGCACATCCTTTTTCCATTTTCCCTGAGAAAGAAAACTCAGCAGTCCAGGTTCCTGATGTCAGTTTGTAGGGCTCCCTTGGGTCTATCAGGGCAGCACAAGTTTGAGGTGGGGACAACTTCGGTGTGGGGTCCATCCTTCGATATAAGGATTCTTTGCACTGAGGCCCCAGCCCAGGTCCAGGGGCCCCTGGGCACATCCTTTTATCATTTTCCCTGAGAAAGAAAACTCAGCAGTCCAGGTTCCTGATGTCAGTTTGTAGGGCTCCCATGGTTCTATCAGGGCAGCACAAGTTTGAGGTGGGGACATCTTCGGTGTGGGGTCCATCCTTCGATATAAGGATTCTTTGCAGTCAGGCCCCAGCCCAGGGCCAGGGGCCCCTGGGCACATCCTTTTTCCATTTGCCCTGGGAAGGAAAACTCAGCAGTCCAGGTTCCTGATGTCAGTTTGTAGGGCTCCCTTGGGTCTATCAGGGCAGCACAAGTTTGAGGTGGGGACAACTTCGGTGTGGGGTCTATCGTTCGATATAAGGATTTTTTGAGGTCAGGGCCAGGGGCCCCTTGGCACATCCTTTTTCCATTTTCTCTGGGAAAGAAAACTCAGCAGTCCAGGTTCCTGATGTCAGTTTGTAGGGCTCCCTTGGGTCTATCAGGGCAGCACAAGTTTGAGGTGGGGACAATTTCGGTGTGGGGTGCATCCTTCGATATAAGGATTTTTTGCAGTCAGGGCCAGGGGCCCCTGGGCACATCCTTTTTCCATTTTCCCTGGGAAAGAAAACTCACCAGTCCAGGTTCCTGATGTCAGTTTGTAGGGCTCCCATGGTTCTATCAGGGCAGCACAAGTTTGAGGTGGGGACAACTTCGGTGTGGGGTCCATCCTTCGATATAAGGATTCTTTGCAGTGAGGCCCTGGGTCCCAGGGCCAGGGGCCCCTGGGCACATCCTTTTTCCATTTTCCCTGGGAAAGAAAATTCAGCAGTCCAGGTTCCTGATGTCAGTTTGTAGGGCTCCCTTGGGTCTATCAGGGCAGCACAAGTTTGAGGTGGGGACAACTTCGGTGTGGAGTCCATCCTTCGATATAAGGATTCTTTGCAGTGAGGCCCTGGGGCCCAGGGCCAGGGGCCCCTGGGCACATCCTTTTTCCATTTTCCCTGGGAAAGAAAACTCAGCAGTCCAGGTTCCTGATGTCAGTTTGTAGGGTTCGCTTGGGTCTATCAGGGCAGCACAAGTTTGAGGTGGGGACAATTTTGGTGTGGGGTCCATCCTTCGATATAAGGATTCTTTGCAGTGAGGCCCTGGGGCCCAGGGCCAGGGGCCCCTGGGCACATCCTTTTTCCATTTTCCCTGGGAAAGAAAACTCAGCAGTCCAGGTTCCTGATGTCAGTTTGTAGGGCTCCCTTGGGTCTATCAGGGCAGCACAAGTTTGAGGTGGGGACAACTTCGGTGTGGGGTCCATCCTTCGATATAAGGATTCTTTGCAGTCAGGGCCAGGGGCCCCTGGGCACATCCTTTGGCCATTTTCCCTGGGAAAGAAAACTCAGCAGTCCAGGTTCCTGATGTCAGTTTGTAGGGCTCCCTTGGGTCTATCAGGGCAGCACAAGTTTGAGGTGGGGACAACTTCGGTGTGGGGTCCATCCTTCGATATAAGGATTTTTTGCAGTCAGGGCCAGGGGCCCCTGGGCACATCCTTTTTCCATTTTCCCTGGGAAAGAAAACTCAGCAGTCCAGGTTCCTGATGTCAGTTTGTAGGGCTCCCTTGGGTCTATCAGGGCAGCACAAGTTTGAGGTGGGGACAACTTCGGTGTGGGGTCCATCCTTCGATATAAGGATTCTTTGAAGTCAGGGCCAGGGGCCCCCGGGCACATCCTTTTTCCATTTTCCCTGGAAAAGAAAACTCAGCAGTCCAGGTTCCTGATGTCAGTTTGTAGGGTTCGCTTGGGTATATCAGGGCAGCACAAGTTTGAGGTGGGGACAACTTTGGTGTGGGGTCCATCCTTCGATATAAGGATTCTTTGCAGTGAGGCCCCAGCCCAGGGCCAGGGGCCCCTGGGCACATCCTTTTTCCATTTTCCCTGGGAAAGAAAACTCAGCAGTCCAGGATCCTGATGTCAGTTTGTAGGGCTCCCTTGGGTCTATCAGGGCAGCACAAGTTTGAGGTGGGGACAACTTCGGTGTGGGGTCCATCCTTCGATATAAGGATTTTTTGCTGTCAGGGCCCGGGCCCCCCGGGCACATCCTTTTTCCATTTTCCCTGGGAAAGAAAACTCAGCAGTCCAGGTTCCTGATGTCAGTTTGTAGGGCTCCCTTGGGTCTATCAGGGCAGCACAAGTTTGAGGTGGGGACAACTTCGGTGTGGGGTCCATCCTTCGATATAAGGACTTTTTGCAGTCAGGGCTAGGGGCCCTTGGGCACATCCTTTTTCCATTTTCCCTGAGAAAGAAAACTCAGCAGTCCAGGTTCCTGATGTCAGTTTGTAGGGCTCCCTTGGGTCTATCAGGGCAGCACAAGTTTGAGGTGGGGACAACTTCGGTGTGGGGTCCATCCTTCGATATAAGGATTCTTTGCACTGAGGCCCCAGCCCAGGTCCAGGGGCCCCTGGGCACATCCTTTTATCATTTTCCCTGAGAAAGAAAACTCAGCAGTCCAGGTTCCTGATGTCAGTTTGTAGGGCTCCCATGGTTCTATCAGGGCAGCACAAGTTTGAGGTGGGGACATCTTCGGTGTGGGGTCCATCCTTCGATATAAGGATTCTTTGCAGTCAGGCCCCAGCCCAGGGCCAGGGGCCCCTGGGCACATCCTTTTTCCATTTGCCCTGGGAAGGAAAACTCAGCAGTCCAGGTTCCTGATGTCAGTTTGTAGGGCTCCCTTGGGTCTATCAGGGCAGCACAAGTTTGAGGTGGGGACAACTTCGGTGTGGGGTCTATCGTTCGATATAAGGATTTTTTGAGGTCAGGGCCAGGGGCCCCTTGGCACATCCTTTTTCCATTTTCTCTGGGAAAGAAAACTCAGCAGTCCAGGTTCCTGATGTCAGTTTGTAGGGCTCCCTTGGGTCTATCAGGGCAGCACAAGTTTGAGGTGGGGACAATTTCGGTGTGGGGTGCATCCTTCGATATAAGGATTTTTTGCAGTCAGGGCCAGGGGCCCCTGGGCACATCCTTTTTCCATTTTCCCTGGAAAAGAAAACTCAGCAGTCCAGGTTCCTGATGTCAGTTTGTAGGGCTCCCTTGGGTCTATCAGGGCAGCACAAGTTTGAGGTGGGGACAACTTCGGTGTGGGGTCCATCCTTCGATATAAGGATTTTTTGCTGTCAGGGCCAGGGCCCCCCGGGCACATCCTTTTTCCATTTTCCCTGGGAAAGAAAACTCAGCAGTCCAGGTTCCTGATGTCAGTTTGTAGGGCTCCCTTGGGTCTATCAGGGCAGCACAAGTTTGAGGTGGGGACAACTTCGGTGTGGGGTCCATCCTTCGATATAAGGATTCTTTGCAGTGAGGCCCCAGCCCAGGTCCAGGGGCCCCTGGGCACATCCTTTTTCCATTTTCCCTGGGAAAGAAAACTCAGCAGTCCAGGTTCCTGATGTCAGTTTGTAGGGCTCCCTTGGGTCTATCAGGGCAGCACAAGTTTGAGGTGGGGACAACTTCGGTGTGGGGTCCATCCTTCGATATAAGGATTTTTTGCTGTCAGGGCCAGGGGCCCCTTGGCACATCCTTTTTCCATTTTCCCTGGGAAAGAAAACTCAGCAGTCCAGGTTCCTGATGTCAGTTTGTAGGGCTCCCTTGGGTCTATCAGGGCAGCACAAGTTTGAGGTGGGGACAACTTCGGTGTGGGGTCCATCCTTCGATATAAGGATTCTTTGCAGTCAGGGCCAGGGGCCCCTGGGCACATCCTTTTTCCATTTTCCCTGGGAAAGAAAACTCAGCAGTCCAGGTTCCTGATGTCAGTTTGTAGGGCTCCCTTGGGTCTATCAGGGCAGCACAAGTTTGAGGTGGGGAAAACTTCGGTGTGGGGTCCATCCTTCGATATAAGGATTTTTTGCTGTCAGGGCCCGGGCCCCCCGGGCACATCCTTTTTCCATTTTCCCTGGGAAAGAAAACTCAGCAGTCCAGGTTCCTGATGTCAGTTTGTAGGGCTCCCTTGGGTCTATCAGGGCAGCACAAGTTTGAGGTGGGGACAACTTCGGTGTGGGGTCCATCCTTCGATATAAGGACTTTTTGCAGTCAGGGCTAGGGGCCCTTGGGCACATCCTTTTTCCATTTTCCCTGAGAAAGAAAACTCAGCAGTCCAGGTTCCTGATGTCAGTTTGTAGGGCTCCCTTGGGTCTATCAGGGCAGCACAAGTTTGAGGTGGGGACAACTTCGGTGTGGGGTCCATCCTTCGATATAAGGATTCTTAGCAGTGAGGCCCCAGCCCAGGTCCAGGGGCCCCTGGGCACATCCTTTTTCCATTTTCCCTGGGAAAGAAAACTCAGCAGTCCAGGTTCCTGATGTCAGTTTGTAGGGCTCCCTTGGGTCTATCAGGGCAGCACAAGTTTGAGGTGGGGACAACTTCGGTGTGGAGTCCATCCTTCGATATAAGGATTCTTTGCAGTAAGGCCCCAGCCCAGGGCCAGGGGCCCCCGGGCACATCCTTTTTCCATTTTCCCTGGGAAAGAAAACTCAGCAGTCCAGGTTCCTGATGTCAGTTTGTAGGGCTCCCATGGTTCTATCAGGGCAGCACAAGTTTGAGGTGGGGACATCTTCGGTGTGGGGTCCATCCTTCGATATAAGGAGTCTTTGCAGTCAGGCCCCAGCCCAGGGCCAGGGGCCCCTGGGCACATCCTTTTTCCATTTGCCCTGGGAAGGAAAACTCAGCAGTCCAGGTTCCTGATGTCAGTTTGTAGGGCTCCCTTGGGTCTATCAGGGCAGCACAAGTTTGAGGTGGGGACAACTTCGGTGTGGGGTCCATCGTTCGATATAAGGATTTTTTGCAGTCAGGGCCAGGGGCCCCTTGGCACATCCTTTTTCCATTTTCTCTGGGAAAGAAAACTCAGCAGTCCAGGTTCCTGATGTCAGTTTGTAGGGCTCCCTTGGGTCTATCAGGGCAGCACAAGTTTGAGGTGGGGACAATTTCGGTGTGGGGTGCATCCTTCGATATAAGGATTTTTTGCAGTCAGGGCCAGGGGCCCCTGGGCACATCCTTTTTCCATTTTCCCTGGAAAAGAAAACTCAGCAGTCCAGGTTCCTGATGTCAGTTTGTAGGGCTCCCTTGGGTCTATCAGTGCAGCACAAGTTTGAGGTGGGGACAACTTCGGTGTGGGGTCCATCCTTCGATATAAGGATTTTTTGCTGTCAGGGCCAGGGCCCCCCGGGCACATCCTTTTTCCATTTTCCCTGGGAAAGAAAACTCAGCAGTCCAGGTTCCTGATGTCAGTTTGTAGGGCTCCCTTGGGTCTATCAGGGCAGCACAAGTTTGAGGTGGGGACAACTTCGGTGTGGGGTCCATCCTTCGATATAAGGATTTTTTGCAGTCAGGGCCAGGGGCCCCTGGGCACATCCTTTTTCCATTTTCCCTGGGAAAGAAAACTCAGCAGTCCAGGTTCCTGATGTCAGTTTGTAGGGCTCCCTTGGGTCTATCAGGGCAGCACAAGTTTGAGGTGGGGAAAACTTCGGTGTGGGGTCCATCCTTCGATATAAGGATTTTTTGCTGTCAGGGCCCGGGCCCCCCGGGCACATCCTTTTTCCATTTTCCCTGGGAAAGAAAACTCAGCAGTCCAGGTTCCTGATGTCAGTTTGTAGGGCTCCCTTGGGTCTATCAGGGCAGCACAAGTTTGAGGTGGGGACAACTTCGGTGTGGGGTCCATCCTTCGATATAAGGATTCTTTGCAGTGAGGCCCTGGGCCCCCTGGGCACATCCTTTTTCCATTTTCCCTGGAAAAGAAAACTCAGCAGTCCAGGTTCCTGATGTCAGTTTGTAGGGCTCCCTTGGGTCTATCAGGGCAGCACAAGTTTGAGGTGGGGACAACTTCGGTGTGGGGTCCATCCTTCGATATAAGGACTTTTTGCAGTCAGGGCTAGGGGCCCTTGGGCACATCCTTTTTCCATTTTCCCTGGGAAAGAAAACTCAGCAGTCCAGGTTCCTGATGTCAGTTTGTAGGGCTCCCTTGGGTCTATCAGGGCAGCACAAGTTTGAGGTGGGGACAACTTCGGTGTGGGGTCCATCCTTCGATATAAGGATTCTTTGCAGTGAGGCCCCAGCCCAGGTCCAGGGGCCCCTGGGCACATCCTTTTTCCATTTTCCCTGGGAAAGAAAACTCAGCAGTCCAGGTTCCTGATGTCAGTTTGTAGGGCTCCCTTGGGTCTATCAGGGCAGCACAAGTTTGAGGTGGGGACAACTTCGGTGTGGGGTCCATCCTTCGATATAAGGATTTTTTGCAGTGAGGTCCCTGCCCAGGGCCAGGGGCCCCTGGGCACATCCTTTTTCCATTTTCCCTGGGAAAGAAAACTCAGCAGTCCAGGTTCCTGATGTCAGTTTGTAGGGTTCCCTTGGGTCTATCAGGGCAGCACAAGTTTGAGGTGGGGACAATTTCGGTGTTGGGTCCATCCTTCGATATAAGGATTCTTTGCAGTCAGGGCCAGGGGCCCCTGGGCACATCCTTTTTCCATTTTCCCTGGGAAAGAAAACTCAGCAGTCCAGGTTCCTGATGTCAGTTTGTAGGGCTCCCTTGGGTCTATCAGGGCAGCACAAGTTTGAGGTGGGGACAACTTCGGTGTGGGGTCCATCCTTCGATATAAGGACTTTTTGCAGTCAGGGCCAGGGGCCATTGGGCACATCCTTTTTCCATTTTCCCTGGGAAAGAAAACTCAGCAGTCCAGGTTCCTGATGTCAGTTTGTAGGGCTCCCTTGGGTCTATCAGGGCAGCACAAGTTTGAGGTGGGGACAACTTCGGTGTGGGCTCCATCCTTCGATATAAGGATTCTTTGCAGTCAGGGCCAGGGGCCCCTGGGCACATCCTTTTTCCATTTTCCCTGGGAAAGAAAACTCAGCAGTCCAGGTTCCTGATGTCAGTTTGTAGGGCTCCCTTGGGTCTATCAGGGCAGCACAAGTTTGAGGTGGGGACAACTTCGGTGTGGGGTCCATCCTTTGATATAAGGACTTTTTGCAGTCAGGGCCAGGGGCCCCTGGGCACATCCTTTTTCCATTTTCCCTGGGAAAGAAAACTCAGCAGTCCAGGTTCCTGATGTCAGTTTGTAGGGCTCCCTTGGGTCTATCAGGGCAGCACAAGTTTGAGGTGGGGACAACTTCGGTGTGGGGTCCATCCTTCGATATAAGGATTCTTTGCAGTCAGGCCCCAGCCCAGGGCCAGGGGCCCCCGGGCACATCCTTTTTCCATTTTCCCTGGGAAAGAAAACTCAGCAGTCCAGGTTCCTGATGTCAGTTTGTAGGGCTCCCATGGTTCTATCAGGGCAGCACAAGTTTGAGGTGGGGACAACTTCGGTGTGGGGTCCATCCTTCGATATAAGGATTCTTTGCAGTGAGGCCCCAGCCCAGGCCCAGGGGCCCCTGTGCACATCCTTTTTCCATTTGCCCTGGGAAGGAAAACTCAGCAGTCCAGGTTCCTGATGTCAGTTTGTAGGGCTCCCTTGGGTCTATCAGGGCAGCACAAGTTTGAGGTGGGGACAACTTCGGTGTGGGGTCCATCGTTCGATATAAGGATTTTTTGCAGTCAGGGCCAGGGGCCCCTTGGCACATCCTTTTTCCATTTTCTCTGGGAAAGAAAACTCAGCAGTCCAGGTTCCTGATGTCAGTTTGTAGGGCTCCCTTGGGTCTATCAGGGCAGCACAAGTTTGAGGTGGGGACAACTTCGGTGTGGGGTCCATCCTTCGATATATGGATTTTTTGCAGTCAGGGCCAGGGGCCCCTGGGCACATCCTTTTTCCATTTTCCCTGGGAAAGAAAACTCAGCAGTCCAGGTTCCTGATGTCAGTTTGTAGGGCTCCCTTGGGTCTATCAGGGCAGCACAAGTTTGAGGTGGGGACAACTTCGGTGTGGGGTCCATCCTTCGATATAAGGATTTTTTGCAGTCAGGGCCCTGCCCAGGGCCAGGGGCCCCTGGGCACATCCTTTTTCCATTTTCCCTGGGAAAGAAAACTCAGCAGTCCAGGTTCCTGATGTCAGTTTGTAGGGCTCCCTTGGGTCTATCAGGGCAGCACAAGTTTGAGGTGGGGACAACTTCGGTGTGGGCTCCATCCTTCGATATAAGGATTTTTTGCAGTCAGGGCCAGGGGCCCCTGGGCACATCCTTTTTCCATTTTCCCTGGGAAAGAAAACTCAGCAGTCCAGGTTCCTGATGTCAGTTTGTAGGGCTCCCTTGGGTCTATCAGGGCAGCACAAGTTTGAGGTGGGGACAACTTGGGTGTGGGGTCCATCCTTCGATATAAGGATTCTTTGCAGTGAGGCCCCAGCCCAGGTCCAGGGGCCCCTGGGCACATCCTTTTTCCATTTTCCCTGGGAAAGAAAACTCAGCAGTCCAGGTTCCTGATGTCAGTTTGTAGGGCTCCCTTGGGTGTATCAGGGCAGCACAAGTTTGAGGTGGGGACAATTTCGGTGTTGGGTCCATCCTTCGATATAAGGATTTTTTGCAGTCAGGGCCAGGGGCCCCCGGGCACAACCTTTTTCCATTTTCCCTGGAAAAGAAAACTCAGCAGTCCAGGTTACTGATGTCAGTTTGTAGGGCTCCCTTGGGTCTATCAGGGCAGCACAAGTTTGAGGTGGGGACAACTTCGGTGTGGGGTCCATCCTTCGTTATACGGATTCTTTGCAGTCAGGGCCAGGGGCCCCTGGGCACATCCTTTTTCCATTTTCCCTGGGAAAGAAAACTCAGCAGTCCAGGTTCCTGATGTCAGTTTGTAGGGCTCCCTTGGGTCTATCAGGGCAGCACAAGTTTGAGGTGGGGACAACTTCGGTGTGGGGTCCATCCTTCGATATATGGATTTTTTGCAGTCAGGGCTAGGGGCCCCTGGGCACATCCTTTGGCCATTTTCCCTGGGAAAGAAAACTCAGCAGTCCAGGTTCCTGATGTCAGTTTGTAGGGCTCCCTTGGGTCTATCAGGGCAGCACAAGTTTGAGGTGGGGACAACTTCGGTGTGGGGTCCATCCTTCGATATAAGGATTTTTTGCAGTCAGGGCCAGGGGCCCCTTGGCACATCCTTTTTCCATTTTCCCTGGGAAAGAAAACTCAGCAGTCCAGGTTCCTGATGTCAGTTTGTAGGGCTCCCTTGGGTCTATCAGGGCAGCACAAGTTTGAGGTGGGGACAACTTCGGTGTGGGGTCCATCCTTCGATATAAGGATTTTTTGCAGTCAGGGCCCTGCCCAGGGCCAGGGGCCCCTGGGCACATCCTTTTTCCATTTTCCCTGGGAAAGAAAACTCAGCAGTCCAGGTTCCTGATGTCAGTTTGTAGGGCTCCCTTGGGTCTATCAGGGCAGCACAAGTTTGAGATGGGGACAACTTCGGTGTGGGGTCCATCCTTCGATATAAGGATTTTTTGAAGTCAGGGCCAGGGGCCCCTGGGCACATCCTTTTTCCATTTTCCCTGGGAAAGAAAACTCAGCAGTCCAGGTTCCTGATGTCAGTTTGTAGGGCTCCCTTGGGTCTATCAGGGCAGCACAAGTTTGAGGTGGGGACATCTTCGGTGTGGGGTCCATCCTTCGATATACGGATTCTTTGCAGTGAGCCCCAGCCCAGAGCCAGGGGACCCGGGGCACATCCTTTTTCCATTTTCCCTGGGAAAGAAAACTCAGCAGTCCAGGTTCCTGATGTCAGTTTGTAGGGCTCCCTTGGGTCTATCAGGGCAGCACAAGTTTGAGGTGGGGACAACTTCGGTGTGGGGTCCATCCTTTGATATAAGGAGTTTTTGCAGTCAGGGCCAGGGGCCCCTGGGCACATCCTTTTTCCATTTTCCCTGGGAAAGAAAACTCAGCAGTTCAGGTTCCTGATGTCAGTTTGTAGGGCTCCCTTGGGTCTATCAGGGCAGCACAAGTTTGAGGTGGGGACAACTTCGGTGTGGGGTCCATCCTTCGATATAAGGATTCTTTGCAGTCAGGCCCCAGCCCAGGGCCAGGGGCCCCCGGGCACATCCTTTTTCCATTTTCCCTGGGAAAGAAAACTCAGCAGTCCAGGTTCCTGATGTCAGTTTGTAGGGCTCCCATGGTTCTATCAGGGCAGCACAAGTTTGAGGTGGGGACAACTTCGGTGTGGGGTCCATCCTTCGATATAAGGATTCTTTGCAGTGAGGCCCCAGCCCAGGCCCAGGGGCCCCTGTGCACATCCTTTTTCCATTTGCCCTGGGAAGGAAAACTCAGCAGTCCAGGTTCCTGATGTCAGTTTGTAGGGCTCCCTTGGGTCTATCAGGGCAGCACAAGTTTGAGGTGGGGACAACTTCGGTGTGGGGTCCATCCTTCGATATAAGGATTTTTTGCAGTCAGGGCCCTGCCCAGGGCCAGGGGCCCCTGGGCACATCCTTTTTCCATTTTCCCTGGGAAAGAAAACTCAGCAGTCCAGGTTCCTGATGTCAGTTTGTAGGGTTCCCTTGGGTCTATCAGGGCAGCACAAGTTTGAGGTGGGGACAATTTCGGTGTTGGGTCCATCCTTCGATATAAGGATTCTTTGCAGTCAGGGCCAGGGGCCCCCGGGCACATCCTTTTTCCATTTTCCCTGGGAAAGAAAACTCAGCGGTCCAGGTTCCTGATGTCAGTTTGTAGGGCTCCCTTGGGTCTATCAGGGCAGCACAAGTTTGAGATGGGGACAACTTCGGTGTGGGGTCCATCCTTCGATATAAGGATTTTTTGCAGTCAGGGCCAGGGGCCCCTGGGCACATCCTTTTTCCATTTTCCCTGGGAAAGAAAACTCAGCAGTCCAGGTTCCTGATGTCAGTTTGTAGGGCTCCCTTGGGTCTATCAGGGCAGCACAAGTTTGAGGTGGGGACAACTTCGGTGTGGGGTCCATCCTTCGATATAAGGACTTTTTGCAGTCAGGGCTAGGGGCCATTGGGCACATCCTTTTTCCATTTTCCCTGGGAAAGAAAACTCAGCAGTCCAGGTTCCTGATGTCAGTTTGTAGGGCTCCCTTGGGTCTATCAGGGCAGCACAAGTTTGAGGTGGGGACAACTTCGGTGTGGGGTCCATCCTTCGTTATAAGGATTCTTTGCAGTCAGGGCCAGGGGCCCCTGGGCACATCCTTTTTCCATTTGCCCTGGGAAAGAAAACTCAGCAGTCCAGGTTCCTGATGTCAGTTTGTAGGGCTCCCTTGGGTCTATCAGGGCAGCACAAGTTTGAGGTGGGGACAACTTCGGTGTGGGGTCCATCCTTTGATATAAGGACTTTTTGCAGTCAGGGCCAGGGGCCCCTGGGCACATCCTTTTTCCATTTTCCCTGGGAAAGAAAACTCAGCAGTCCAGGTTCCTGATGTCAGTTTGTAGGGCTCCCTTGGGTCTATCAGGGCAGCACAAGTTTGAGGTGGGGACAACTTCGGTGTGGGGTCCATCCTTCGATATAAGGATTCTTTGCAGTCAGGCCCCAGCCCAGGGCCAGGGGCCCCCGGGCACATCCTTTTTCCATTTTCCCTGGGAAAGAAAACTCAGCAGTCCAGGTTCCTGATGTCAGTTTGTAGGGCTCCCATGGTTCTATCAGGGCAGCACAAGTTTGAGGTGGGGACAACTTCGGTGTGGGGTCCATCCTTCGATATAAGGATTCTTTGCAGTGAGGCCCCAGCCCAGGCCCAGGGGCCCCTGTGCACATCCTTTTTCCATTTGCCCTGGGAAAGAAAACTCAGCAGTCCAGGTTCCTGATGTCAGTTTGTAGGGCTCCCTTGGGTCTATCAGGGCAGCACAAGTTTGAGGTGGGGACAACTTCGGTGTGGGGTCCATCCTTCGATATAAGGATTTTTTGCAGTCAGGGCCAGGGGCCCCTTGGCACATCCTTTTTCCATTTTCTCTGGGAAAGAAAACTCAGCAGTCCAGGTTCCTGATGTCAGTTTGTAGGGCTCCCTTGGGTCTATCAGGGCAGCACAAGTTTGAGGTGGGGACAACTTCGGTGTGGGGTCCATCCTTCGATATAAGGATTCTTTGCAGTCAGGGCCAGGGGCCCCTGGGCACATCCTTTTTCCATTTTCCCTGGGAAAGAAAACTCAGCAGTCCAGGTTCCTGATGTCAGTTTGTAGGGCTCCCTTGGGTCTATCAGGGCAGCACAAGTTTGAGGTGGGGACAACTTCGGTGTGGGGTCCATCCTTCGATATAAGGATTTTTTGCAGTCAGGGCCAGGGGCCCCTGGGCACATCCTTTTTCCATTTTCCCTGGGAAAGAAAACTCAGCAGTCCAGGTTCCTGATGTCAGTTTGTAGGGCTCCCTTGGGTCTATCAGGGCAGCACAAGTTTGAGGTGGGGAAAACTTCGGTGTGGGGTCCATCCTTCGATATAAGGATTTTTTGCTGTCAGGGTCCGGGCCCCCCGGGCAGATCCTTTTTCCATTTTCCCTGGGAAAGAAAACTCAGCAGTCCAGGTTCCTGATGTCAGTTTGTAGGGCTCCCTTGGGTCTATCAGGGCAGCACAAGTTTGAGGTGGGGACAACTTCGGTGTGGGGTCCATCCTTCGATATAAGGACTTTTTGCAGTCAGGGCTAGGGGCCCTTGGGCACATCCTTTTTCCATTTTCCCTGAGAAAGAAAACTCAGCAGTCCAGGTTCCTGATGTCAGTTTGTAGGGCTCCCTTGGGTCTATCAGGGCAGCACAAGTTTCAGGTGGGGACAACTTCGGTGTGGGGTCCATCCTTCGATATAAGGATTCTTTGCACTGAGGCCCCAGCCCAGGTCCAGGGGCCCCTGGGCACATCCTTTTATCATTTTCCCTGAGAAAGAAAACTCAGCAGTCCAGGTTCCTGATGTCAGTTTGTAGGGCTCCCATGGTTCTATCAGGGCAGCACAAGTTTGAGGTGGGGACATCTTCGGTGTGGGGTCCATCCTTCGATATAAGGATTCTTTGCAGTCAGGCCCCAGCCCAGGGCCAGGGGCCCCTGGGCACATCCTTTTTCCATTTGCCCTGGGAAGGAAAACTCAGCAGTCCAGGTTCCTGATGTCAGTTTGTAGGGCTCCCTTGGGTCTATCAGGGCAGCACAAGTTTGAGGTGGGGACAACTTCGGTGTGGGCTCCATCCTTCGATATAAGGATTTTTTGCAGTCAGGGCCAGGGGCCCCTTGGCACATCCTTTTTCCATTTTCTCTGGGAAAGAAAACTCAGCAGTCCAGGTTCCTGATGTCAGTTTGTAGGGCTCCCTTGGGTCTATCAGGGCAGCACAAGTTTGAGGTGGGGACAATTTCGGTGTGGGGTGCATCCTTCGATATAAGGATTTTTTGCAGTCAGGGCCAGGGGCCCCTTGACACATCCTTTTTCCATTTTCCCTGGAAAAGAAAACTCAGCAGTCCAGGTTCCTGATGTCAGTTTGTAGGGCTCCCTTGGGTCTATCAGGGCAGCACAAGTTTGAGGTGGGGACAACTTCGGTGTGGGGTCCATCCTTCGATATAAGGATTTTTTGCTGTCAGGGCCAGGGCCCCCCGGGCACATCCTTTTTCCATTTTCCCTGGGAAAGAAAACTCAGCAGTCCAGGTTCCTGATGTCAGTTTGTAGGGCTCCCTTGGGTCTATCAGGGCAGCACAAGTTTGAGGTGGGGACAACTTCGGTGTGGGGTCCATCCTTCGATATAAGGATTCTTTGCAGTGAGGCCCCAGCCCAGGTCCAGGGGCCCCTGGGCACATCCTTTTTCCATTTTCCCTGGGAAAGAAAACTCAGCAGTCCAGGTTCCTGATGTCAGTTTGTAGGGCTCCCTTGGGTCTATCAGGGCAGCACAAGTTTGAGGTGGGGACAACTTCGGTGTGGGGTCCATCCTTCGATATAAGGATTTTTTGCTGTCAGGGCCAGGGGCCCCTTGGCACATCCTTTTTCCATTTTCCCTGGGAAAGAAAACTCAGCAGTCCAGGTTCCTGATGTCAGTTTGTAGGGCTCCCTTGGGTCTATCAGGGCAGCACAAGTTTGAGGTGGGGACAACTTCGGTGTGGGGTCCATCCTTCGATATAAGGATTTTTTGCAGTCAGGGCCAGGGGCCCCTGGGCACATCCTTTTTCCATTTTCCCTGGGAAAGAAAACTCAGCAGTCCAGGTTCCTGATGTCAGTTTGTAGGGCTCCCTTGGGTCTATCAGGGCAGCACAAGTTTGAGGTGGGGACAACTTCGGTGTGGGGTCCATCCTTCGATATAAGGATTCTTTGCAGTCAGGCCCCAGCCCAGGGCCAGGGGCCCCCGGGCACATCCTTTTTCCATTTTCCCTGGGAAAGAAAACTCAGCAGTCCAGGTTCCTGATGTCAGTTTGTAGGGCTCCCATGGTTCTATCAGGGCAGCACAAGTTTGAGGTGGGGACAACTTCGGTGTGGGGTCCATCCTTCGATATAAGGATTCTTTGCAGTGAGGCCCCAGCCCAGGCCCAGGGGCCCCTGTGCACATCCTTTTTCCATTTGCCCTGGGAAGGAAAACTCAGCAGTCCAGGTTCCTGATGTCAGTTTGTAGGGCTCCCTTGGGTCTATCAGGGCAGCACAAGTTTGAGGTGGGGACAACTTCGGTGTGGGGTCCATCGTTCGATATAAGGATTTTTTGCAGTCAGGGCCAGGGGCCCCTTGGCACATCCTTTTTCCATTTTCTCTGGGAAAGAAAACTCAGCAGTCCAGGTTCCTGATGTCAGTTTGTAGGGCTCCCTTGGGTCTATCAGGGCAGCACAAGTTTGAGGTGGGGACAACTTCGGTGTGGGGTCCATCCTTCGATATATGGATTTTTTGCAGTCAGGGCCAGGGGCCCCTGGGCACATCCTTTTTCCATTTTCCCTGGGAAAGAAAACTCAGCAGTCCAGGTTCCTGATGTCAGTTTGTAGGGCTCCCTTGGGTCTATCAGGGCAGCACAAGTTTGAGGTGGGGACAACTTCGGTGTGGGGTCCATCCTTCGATATAAGGATTTTTTGCAGTCAGGGCCCTGCCCAGGGCCAGGGGCCCCTGGGCACATCCTTTTTCCATTTTCCCTGGGAAAGAAAACTCAGCAGTCCAGGTTCCTGATGTCAGTTTGTAGGGCTCCCTTGGGTCTATCAGGGCAGCACAAGTTTGAGGTGGGGACAACTTCGGTGTGGGCTCCATCCTTCGATATAAGGATTTTTTGCAGTCAGGGCCAGGGGCCCCTGGGCACATCCTTTTTCCATTTTCCCTGGGAAAGAAAACTCAGCAGTCCAGGTTCCTGATGTCAGTTTGTAGGGCTCCCTTGGGTCTATCAGGGCAGCACAAGTTTGAGGTGGGGACAACTTGGGTGTGGGGTCCATCCTTCGATATAAGGATTCTTTGCAGTGAGGCCCCAGCCCAGGTCCAGGGGCCCCTGGGCACATCCTTTTTCCATTTTCCCTGGGAAAGAAAACTCAGCAGTCCAGGTTCCTGATGTCAGTTTGTAGGGCTCCCTTGGGTGTATCAGGGCAGCACAAGTTTGAGGTGGGGACAATTTCGGTGTTGGGTCCATCCTTCGATATAAGGATTTTTTGCAGTCAGGGCCAGGGGCCCCCGGGCACAACCTTTTTCCATTTTCCCTGGAAAAGAAAACTCAGCAGTCCAGGTTACTGATGTCAGTTTGTAGGGCTCCCTTGGGTCTATCAGGGCAGCACAAGTTTGAGGTGGGGACAACTTCGGTGTGGGGTCCATCCTTCGTTATACGGATTCTTTGCAGTCAGGGCCAGGGGCCCCTGGGCACATCCTTTTTCCATTTTCCCTGGGAAAGAAAACTCAGCAGTCCAGGTTCCTGATGTCAGTTTGTAGGGCTCCCTTGGGTCTATCAGGGCAGCACAAGTTTGAGGTGGGGACAACTTCGGTGTGGGGTCCATCCTTCGATATATGGATTTTTTGCAGTCAGGGCTAGGGGCCCCTGGGCACATCCTTTGGCCATTTTCCCTGGGAAAGAAAACTCAGCAGTCCAGGTTCCTGATGTCAGTTTGTAGGGCTCCCTTGGGTCTATCAGGGCAGCACAAGTTTGAGGTGGGGACAACTTCGGTGTGGGGTCCATCCTTCGATATAAGGATTTTTTGCAGTCAGGGCCAGGGGCCCCTTGGCACATCCTTT
Organism: Lonchura striata; assembly: GCF_046129695.1. Taxonomy (NCBI): domain Eukaryota; kingdom Metazoa; phylum Chordata; class Aves; order Passeriformes; family Estrildidae; genus Lonchura; species Lonchura striata. The sequence goes on from NC_134626.1 coordinate 301,134, forward strand.
TTCCATTTTCCCTGGGAAAGAAAACTCAGCAGTCCAGGTTCCTGATGTCAGTTTGTAGGGCTCCCTTGGGTCTATCAGGGCAGCACAAGTTTGAGGTGGGGACAACTTCGGTGTGGGGTCCATCCTTCGATATAAGGATTTTTTGCAGTCAGGGCCCTGCCCAGGGCCAGGGGCCCCTGGGCACATCCTTTTTCCATTTTCCCTGGGAAAGAAAACTCAGCAGTCCAGGTTCCTGATGTCAGTTTGTAGGGCTCCCTTGGGTCTATCAGGGCAGCACAAGTTTGAGATGGGGACAACTTCGGTGTGGGGTCCATCCTTCGATATAAGGATTTTTTGAAGTCAGGGCCAGGGGCCCCTGGGCACATCCTTTTTCCATTTTCCCTGGGAAAGAAAACTCAGCAGTCCAGGTTCCTGATGTCAGTTTGTAGGGCTCCCTTGGGTCTATCAGGGCAGCACAAGTTTGAGGTGGGGACATCTTCGGTGTGGGGTCCATCCTTCGATATACGGATTCTTTGCAGTGAGCCCCAGCCCAGAGCCAGGGGACCCGGGGCACATCCTTTTTCCATTTTCCCTGGGAAAGAAAACTCAGCAGTCCAGGTTCCTGATGTCAGTTTGTAGGGCTCCCTTGGGTCTATCAGGGCAGCACAAGTTTGAGGTGGGGACAACTTCGGTGTGGGGTCCATCCTTTGATATAAGGAGTTTTTGCAGTCAGGGCCAGGGGCCCCTGGGCACATCCTTTTTCCATTTTCCCTGGGAAAGAAAACTCAGCAGTTCAGGTTCCTGATGTCAGTTTGTAGGGCTCCCTTGGGTCTATCAGGGCAGCACAAGTTTGAGGTGGGGACAACTTCGGTGTGGGGTCCATCCTTCGATATAAGGATTCTTTGCAGTCAGGCCCCAGCCCAGGGCCAGGGGCCCCCGGGCACATCCTTTTTCCATTTTCCCTGGGAAAGAAAACTCAGCAGTCCAGGTTCCTGATGTCAGTTTGTAGGGCTCCCATGGTTCTATCAGGGCAGCACAAGTTTGAGGTGGGGACAACTTCGGTGTGGGGTCCATCCTTCGATATAAGGATTCTTTGCAGTGAGGCCCCAGCCCAGGCCCAGGGGCCCCTGTGCACATCCTTTTTCCATTTGCCCTGGGAAGGAAAACTCAGCAGTCCAGGTTCCTGATGTCAGTTTGTAGGGCTCCCTTGGGTCTATCAGGGCAGCACAAGTTTGAGGTGGGGACAACTTCGGTGTGGGGTCCATCCTTCGATATAAGGATTTTTTGCAGTCAGGGCCCTGCCCAGGGCCAGGGGCCCCTGGGCACATCCTTTTTCCATTTTCCCTGGGAAAGAAAACTCAGCAGTCCAGGTTCCTGATGTCAGTTTGTAGGGTTCCCTTGGGTCTATCAGGGCAGCACAAGTTTGAGGTGGGGACAATTTCGGTGTTGGGTCCATCCTTCGATATAAGGATTCTTTGCAGTCAGGGCCAGGGGCCCCCGGGCACATCCTTTTTCCATTTTCCCTGGGAAAGAAAACTCAGCGGTCCAGGTTCCTGATGTCAGTTTGTAGGGCTCCCTTGGGTCTATCAGGGCAGCACAAGTTTGAGATGGGGACAACTTCGGTGTGGGGTCCATCCTTCGATATAAGGATTTTTTGCAGTCAGGGCCAGGGGCCCCTGGGCACATCCTTTTTCCATTTTCCCTGGGAAAGAAAACTCAGCAGTCCAGGTTCCTGATGTCAGTTTGTAGGGCTCCCTTGGGTCTATCAGGGCAGCACAAGTTTGAGGTGGGGACAACTTCGGTGTGGGGTCCATCCTTCGATATAAGGACTTTTTGCAGTCAGGGCTAGGGGCCATTGGGCACATCCTTTTTCCATTTTCCCTGGGAAAGAAAACTCAGCAGTCCAGGTTCCTGATGTCAGTTTGTAGGGCTCCCTTGGGTCTATCAGGGCAGCACAAGTTTGAGGTGGGGACAACTTCGGTGTGGGGTCCATCCTTCGTTATAAGGATTCTTTGCAGTCAGGGCCAGGGGCCCCTGGGCACATCCTTTTTCCATTTGCCCTGGGAAAGAAAACTCAGCAGTCCAGGTTCCTGATGTCAGTTTGTAGGGCTCCCTTGGGTCTATCAGGGCAGCACAAGTTTGAGGTGGGGACAACTTCGGTGTGGGGTCCATCCTTTGATATAAGGACTTTTTGCAGTCAGGGCCAGGGGCCCCTGGGCACATCCTTTTTCCATTTTCCCTGGGAAAGAAAACTCAGCAGTCCAGGTTCCTGATGTCAGTTTGTAGGGCTCCCTTGGGTCTATCAGGGCAGCACAAGTTTGAGGTGGGGACAACTTCGGTGTGGGGTCCATCCTTCGATATAAGGATTCTTTGCAGTCAGGCCCCAGCCCAGGGCCAGGGGCCCCCGGGCACATCCTTTTTCCATTTTCCCTGGGAAAGAAAACTCAGCAGTCCAGGTTCCTGATGTCAGTTTGTAGGGCTCCCATGGTTCTATCAGGGCAGCACAAGTTTGAGGTGGGGACAACTTCGGTGTGGGGTCCATCCTTCGATATAAGGATTCTTTGCAGTGAGGCCCCAGCCCAGGCCCAGGGGCCCCTGTGCACATCCTTTTTCCATTTGCCCTGGGAAAGAAAACTCAGCAGTCCAGGTTCCTGATGTCAGTTTGTAGGGCTCCCTTGGGTCTATCAGGGCAGCACAAGTTTGAGGTGGGGACAACTTCGGTGTGGGGTCCATCCTTCGATATAAGGATTTTTTGCAGTCAGGGCCAGGGGCCCCTTGGCACATCCTTTTTCCATTTTCTCTGGGAAAGAAAACTCAGCAGTCCAGGTTCCTGATGTCAGTTTGTAGGGCTCCCTTGGGTCTATCAGGGCAGCACAAGTTTGAGGTGGGGACAACTTCGGTGTGGGGTCCATCCTTCGATATAAGGATTCTTTGCAGTCAGGGCCAGGGGCCCCTGGGCACATCCTTTTTCCATTTTCCCTGGGAAAGAAAACTCAGCAGTCCAGGTTCCTGATGTCAGTTTGTAGGGCTCCCTTGGGTCTATCAGGGCAGCACAAGTTTGAGGTGGGGACAACTTCGGTGTGGGGTCCATCCTTCGATATAAGGATTTTTTGCAGTCAGGGCCAGGGGCCCCTGGGCACATCCTTTTTCCATTTTCCCTGGGAAAGAAAACTCAGCAGTCCAGGTTCCTGATGTCAGTTTGTAGGGCTCCCTTGGGTCTATCAGGGCAGCACAAGTTTGAGGTGGGGAAAACTTCGGTGTGGGGTCCATCCTTCGATATAAGGATTTTTTGCTGTCAGGGTCCGGGCCCCCCGGGCAGATCCTTTTTCCATTTTCCCTGGGAAAGAAAACTCAGCAGTCCAGGTTCCTGATGTCAGTTTGTAGGGCTCCCTTGGGTCTATCAGGGCAGCACAAGTTTGAGGTGGGGACAACTTCGGTGTGGGGTCCATCCTTCGATATAAGGACTTTTTGCAGTCAGGGCTAGGGGCCCTTGGGCACATCCTTTTTCCATTTTCCCTGAGAAAGAAAACTCAGCAGTCCAGGTTCCTGATGTCAGTTTGTAGGGCTCCCTTGGGTCTATCAGGGCAGCACAAGTTTCAGGTGGGGACAACTTCGGTGTGGGGTCCATCCTTCGATATAAGGATTCTTTGCACTGAGGCCCCAGCCCAGGTCCAGGGGCCCCTGGGCACATCCTTTTATCATTTTCCCTGAGAAAGAAAACTCAGCAGTCCAGGTTCCTGATGTCAGTTTGTAGGGCTCCCATGGTTCTATCAGGGCAGCACAAGTTTGAGGTGGGGACATCTTCGGTGTGGGGTCCATCCTTCGATATAAGGATTCTTTGCAGTCAGGCCCCAGCCCAGGGCCAGGGGCCCCTGGGCACATCCTTTTTCCATTTGCCCTGGGAAGGAAAACTCAGCAGTCCAGGTTCCTGATGTCAGTTTGTAGGGCTCCCTTGGGTCTATCAGGGCAGCACAAGTTTGAGGTGGGGACAACTTCGGTGTGGGCTCCATCCTTCGATATAAGGATTTTTTGCAGTCAGGGCCAGGGGCCCCTTGGCACATCCTTTTTCCATTTTCTCTGGGAAAGAAAACTCAGCAGTCCAGGTTCCTGATGTCAGTTTGTAGGGCTCCCTTGGGTCTATCAGGGCAGCACAAGTTTGAGGTGGGGACAATTTCGGTGTGGGGTGCATCCTTCGATATAAGGATTTTTTGCAGTCAGGGCCAGGGGCCCCTTGACACATCCTTTTTCCATTTTCCCTGGAAAAGAAAACTCAGCAGTCCAGGTTCCTGATGTCAGTTTGTAGGGCTCCCTTGGGTCTATCAGGGCAGCACAAGTTTGAGGTGGGGACAACTTCGGTGTGGGGTCCATCCTTCGATATAAGGATTTTTTGCTGTCAGGGCCAGGGCCCCCCGGGCACATCCTTTTTCCATTTTCCCTGGGAAAGAAAACTCAGCAGTCCAGGTTCCTGATGTCAGTTTGTAGGGCTCCCTTGGGTCTATCAGGGCAGCACAAGTTTGAGGTGGGGACAACTTCGGTGTGGGGTCCATCCTTCGATATAAGGATTCTTTGCAGTGAGGCCCCAGCCCAGGTCCAGGGGCCCCTGGGCACATCCTTTTTCCATTTTCCCTGGGAAAGAAAACTCAGCAGTCCAGGTTCCTGATGTCAGTTTGTAGGGCTCCCTTGGGTCTATCAGGGCAGCACAAGTTTGAGGTGGGGACAACTTCGGTGTGGGGTCCATCCTTCGATATAAGGATTTTTTGCTGTCAGGGCCAGGGGCCCCTTGGCACATCCTTTTTCCATTTTCCCTGGGAAAGAAAACTCAGCAGTCCAGGTTCCTGATGTCAGTTTGTAGGGCTCCCTTGGGTCTATCAGGGCAGCACAAGTTTGAGGTGGGGACAACTTCGGTGTGGGGTCCATCCTTCGATATAAGGATTTTTTGCAGTCAGGGCCAGGGGCCCCTGGGCACATCCTTTTTCCATTTTCCCTGGGAAAGAAAACTCAGCAGTCCAGGTTCCTGATGTCAGTTTGTAGGGCTCCCTTGGGTCTATCAGGGCAGCACAAGTTTGAGGTGGGGACAACTTCGGTGTGGGGTCCATCCTTCGATATAAGGATTCTTTGCAGTGAGGCCCCAGCCCAGGTCCAGGGGCCCCTGGGCACATCCTTTTTCCATTTTCCCTGGGAAAGAAAACTCAGCAGTCCAGGTTCCTGATGTCAGTTTGTAGGGCTCCCTTGGGTCTATCAGGGCAGCACAAGTTTGAGGTGGGGACAACTTCGGTGTGGGGTCCATCCTTCGATATAAGGACTTTTTGCAGTCAGGGCTAGGGGCCCTTGGGCACATCCTTTTTCCATTTTCCCTGAGAAAGAAAACTCAGCAGTCCAGGTTCCTGATGTCAGTTTGTAGGGCTCCCTTGGGTCTATCAGGGCAGCACAAGTTTGAGGTGGGGACAACTTCGGTGTGGGGTCCATCCTTCGATATAAGGATTCTTAGCAGTGAGGCCCCAGCCCAGGTCCAGGGGCCCCTGGGCACATCCTTTTTCCATTTTCCCTGGGAAAGAAAACTCAGCAGTCCAGGTTCCTGATGTCAGTTTGTAGGGCTCCCTTGGGTCTATCAGGGCAGCACAAGTTTGAGGTGGGGACAACTTCGGTGTGGAGTCCATCCTTCGATATAAGGATTCTTTGCAGTAAGGCCCCAGCCCAGGGCCAGGGGCCCCCGGGCACATCCTTTTTCCATTTTCCCTGGGAAAGAAAACTCAGCAGTCCAGGTTCCTGATGTCAGTTTGTAGGGCTCCCTTGGGTCTATCAGGGCAGCACAAGTTTGAGGTGGGGACATCTTCGGTGTGGGGTCCATCCTTCGATATAAGGAGTCTTTGCAGTCAGGCCCCAGCCCAGGGCCAGGGGCCCCTGGGCACATCCTTTTTCCATTTGCCCTGGGAAGGAAAACTCAGCAGTCCAGGTTCCTGATGTCAGTTTGTAGGGCTCCCTTGGGTCTATCAGGGCAGCACAAGTTTGAGGTGGGGACAACTTCGGTGTGGGGTCTATCGTTCGATATAAGGATTTTTTGCAGTCAGGGCCAGGGGCCCCTTGGCACATCCTTTTTCCATTTTCTCTGGGAAAGAAAACTCAGCAGTCCAGGTTCCTGATGTCAGTTTGTAGGGCTCCCTTGGGTCTATCAGGGCAGCACAAGTTTGAGGTGGGGACAATTTCGGTGTGGGGTGCATCCTTCGATATAAGGATTTTTTGTTGTCAGGGCCAGGGGCCCCTGGGCACATCCTTTTTCCATTTTCCCTGGAAAAGAAAACTCAGCAGTCCAGGTTCCTGATGTCAGTTTGTAGGGCTCCCTTGGGTCTATCAGTGCAGCACAAGTTTGAGGTGGGGACAACTTCGGTGT